>NW_021621467.1:4087179-4104573 GCF_004785775.1 Grammomys surdaster
GAGAGAGAGAGAGAGAGAGAGAGAGAGAAAAGAGAGCAGAGGAGTAGAAGCCGGCCATGACCACATGGAGAGAGGGGGAAGGGGAGGGAGGGGACAGAGAGAAGCTACAGGCAAGAGATCAAGAGATTAAGAGCGCATATACATTTTCTATTGCCTACTGTTTTGTTAATAAACAGCCAATCAGTCTTTGTCAATACCAAAGATTATTTTTAGTGACTGTATCAGTACATCATATAAAAATTCTATTTCAGCTTTCAGGAATGTAAAATCCATTGAATAATAATGATATAGAATTATTCACAACACTATCACATTAAATAGAGTGTCCTTAATAGTCCTGTCCTTAATATAGCACTCAAACATGCGACCACCAAATTAGTAAGGATGATATTTTTCTTATCTGTTGGGAAATGTAGAAATTAATAAAAGTCAAAAGCCAGAAGCGCTTGGTAATTACTTGAACTTCAATTCATTCCATTTGGTGTGTCTGTGTGCACATGTGTGTGCACTTGCAAAAGTGTGCTGCATGCATGCACAAATGCACAAGTTTGGCTATTTGAAAGTTCAGTAAAACAACAGAACCGTAATACCTAATTGGTTTACTTAATGCACATAAAATCCTACGCTTACAAAAATAATTTTGCAATCAATTTCCTTTTGTTGTAAAGCAAAAATTATATGATTTTAAGTGGAAAGGTGTTGTAAAATATTATCTTCCCTTTCAAGATAAATTGCTTAACAAAAGTTAAGGAGGCCATTGTTTTAGACTAAGCTTATACATGGTGTTCCAAAAGACTAAGCTAAAAATAAAGGGGGAGTTGTCCATGCTCTACTCTATATAACCAAGCAGATACTAAGCTGTTTACCTGAGTTCCTGAGAAATCACAATTACAAGATGAGTGCTACATTTCTCAAACAGGCCAGCTTCATGGCATGATAATGAAGTTCTCTCTGTTTTAATCCTCACACAAAAGAAGTAACTTGCCATAACACAGTGTTACCTAATCTGCATCATTCCCAGCATTCTGTCTCCTTACTCCTGCTTTATAAGAAAATAATTCAGAACCAATATGTTAGTTGTTCCTTTGTTTTTTTTTTTTACTATTTTTAGCTATGATTCATCTACAAACCCAAACTACTGCTGAACCATCAGAACACTTCTACTTTATAAAATAAAATACTATATGCGTAAAAATGGTTATTATTAAGCTTGCTGTCCTTTACCAACAACAACACTCCCCCCAAAACACACACACACACACACACACACACACACACACGGAAGCTTACAGACTTGACCAAGGCATTACTAAGAATTAGTCAGCATTTGTTAATTGTTTTTAGTGATTCAATATGCATTTGTTGATTCTATTTTAAAGTTTATGCCATTCACTAACTACATAGTATTAAAGGTATATTCTTTGCCATTCAGAAGCTCATGGCATAGTGAAAATATGGAGACATTTTCATGCTTGATAGATACATACTTGCAGTAAACTCACCCATAAGTGTACAAATAAGGGCCATAGAAACACACATTTAAAAAAAAACTGGAAAAGATTTTGTTTAGGATGTGATTGCTAAAAATTTATGAACTGAGAAAAAACAGAATCACAAATGAATCTAGTCTGGATATGAAGTTGAAAATGAAGAAAGAACCAGATGGTGAAGAGTGCTAACATTAGGTTAAGGAGATTTGACTTTATCGCCCTTCCATCCCCCTTGCTCTATCACATTCCATTGGTCTCCAAGTAATATAAAAATGAGAGCAAATTATGAAAAAGAGTTTGAATGTCAGAATGAGAAAACTAGGAAAGGAAGAGTTTAAATGTCAGAATGATCAAAAAAGCTTTATCATAGAAAGTAACTGAAAAAAAAACCCGATAAAATTGTTTGAGGAAATTATAGTCAAAAGCAGCCAAGGGATTATAGAATAATTTTAATACAGCAACATGGCCACTCTGGCAAGGGATCCCATCCAAAGACCTTCCATGGCTGTGTTCTGTCTGGAAGACACCACTTTTAATCTGAAATCATGTAAGTAAGGTTAATTTGTAGAAGGAAGCAGCCATGTTTAAAAGTGACATCTAATTGAGGGGTAGGCAAAGTGAAGAATCAGAGAAAGATTTGGGAGAATGAGTTAGAGATCTGATACACCCAATTCTCACAAGAACAGACAGAAAATGAAGCTATTTAAAAGAAGAAGAGAGGGAGAGAGAGAGAGAGAGAGAGAGAGAGAGAGAGAGAGAGAACAGTTTTGTTTTACAGGGACAATTTTATAGAGACAGATTGTAGATAACAACAGAACAAAAAAGAAAATGAGCCAAAAGATTAGCACAGATTACCAGAGTTAGTTTATGGCCAAACAGAGTAATTCAGTCAGAAGCCAAGGGAAACCAGTTAGAATCAGTCAGCTTGGAGAGGAATTTGGACCAGAACAGCTGAGTTGAACCAGTCAGCCATAGTTCAGAAAGAGCTAGAAAGATTGAGCTTATTCAGCAATAAACCTCTGAGACAACAATTACTTATAAAATTTACTTTTACAAGGGAAAAGGTAGGGTGGGAGTTAATGATTGTTTGAGGGACACTGGTGATTTTAATAATAACCACTAGAGGGGAATTTTATTTTCCCATTCACTCCAGTTATGCCCTCTTTCTTCATTATAATGGCTTGTTGGCAAATTTATCCTTTTCTTAATCATACCTTCCTGTCATGTTTCAGATTCCACCAGATTATCTGCAAATGGGACTGATAAAATAATTCAGAATAACATATTTCATAGCACTTCATAGGTTAAGTTATTCTTTAATGAAAACTTGAAATAATTATTTTGTGTTTTATATATTACAAAGGACAGTGTACATTCTCTGAATCACTGAAAATAGGGGAATCAAATCTTGAAGGTATTACTCTTGCTTTAATAAGGAAACCAAACACACAACATAATAGACAGTTTTTTGTGTCTGTAGGTATCAATGATTTCTACTTTTGCTCTGTCACCAAATAAGTTTTGAATTTGAATTAACAAATGTCATACCTGTAGGAAAATACATATATTATCATATTAATTATCCTTTTGGCCAGTGATTTATATGTCCTGAGTGGTAAATTCTATAACTTAGATCATCCATATATAATCACTCATTGATTTTATCTTCTATGAATAAGGACCATGTTTTCTTTTCACTGTTGGTTTTTGTCTGTTTGCAAAGCAACTGCTATAGTGTATGGATATTCAAATATGATAACTAGGAAGAAAATGCTAGACAACATGATTTCATTTGTTAGTGGTACCCAACAATGTTAGTGTGTGTGTCCTGATAAAACTAAAATTACCTCTTAATTTTAATAAAATCATAAAAAATTTGTTTGATTTAAAATGTCATTAAATATGATTATCTTCCCCCAAATACTTCAAACACCATGTGAAATTTCAGGCTTATATGCCTTAAAGTCAGGATCATAAAGAAGGAGGAGGAGTGAGGGGATTGGGGGTTCCTTGTTTCTTATACACTGAAAGTTGTTTAAATGCATGGATTCTCATAGTTCATTATTTCTACCTTTTCTAGAAGTGTATTCTTGGGGCAAATGGCATAGGCTAGATCATTTCATACCTCTTCCACCATCCCTGACTTCATTTTCCTCAGTCTTGGAGTCTGCAGGTTGATGTGGCAAAATCAAGTCATGAAGGTGACAGAATATGCCATGGTCAGAAGTGTTTCAATACTCTTTTCTTATTTTGATACTTCAATGGAAAAGAAAGCAAATGTCGGTGTAGCATTCCTCCCAAGTATCTGCGTCCCTCTGGGACAGTCCCTCCTGCAGAATGGAGCCATGTAGGTGCTTGCACAGGAGTATAAATACTAAACTATTAATAATCTCTTTCCTAATTATGCTCCATCTTCTGACCTCATTGCAAATTTCTGAGGAGTAAGGACAGGAAGAAAGAAATGAGTAATGCAGAAGCCAAAACAAAAATAACTTATAGTCTGTTTATGTGCCAGATATGCTCATAAGTTTTACATTTTAAATCATTACCTGGTATTTGCTAAATGGTTCTGATATTTTAGAGCCTTAGCCATAAATCAATTAGGCCTGAGAACGTGGGCGTCATAAAAAAACAGAGTAGAATAATGATTGCAAGACAGCAAGGAGGACTAATGAGTGATCTATCCAAGGACACAGCATTTCCATGAGACAGAAGCAGTAAGTGCCAAAGAACTACTTACTATACAGCAAGAGGATTAGAGCAGATAATAACGTAGTACATATTTGATGATGGCCAAATTTTTAAATATCCTCACCTTTAATAATTACATGAGGTAAATCATATAGTAATTAGATTTGCTTATTGACTTAAATGCATATCTCAAAACATGTTCTACATTCCAAACATTTATACTTTTTATCATCAAGAAAAAGAAATAACTAGATAAAGTACCTTTACCAAGGGCATACAGTAGGTCATAGTACTGGGTTTTAAAGAGATCAATTTCTAATCCTATAGTTTCTTGGTCATTTTAAAGTTGGGTTGGGAGGATAATCCTACAATACCTGAGTTCAATTTTTGGCACCAGTATGATGGAAGGAGAGAACCAACTCCCAAAGGTTGACTCCTATGTAGAAAATGAGAAATTCATCCCATACTAGCACATTTGTTATTTTAAACACGAAAGTGCATACCTCTAACCACAAGTCATCCTTGATTGGTTTCAGCTAGCTCTCATACAGTTGGGTAGTCATAAAGTGCAACAAG
This sequence comes from Grammomys surdaster, assembly GCF_004785775.1. Classification (NCBI taxonomy): domain Eukaryota; kingdom Metazoa; phylum Chordata; class Mammalia; order Rodentia; family Muridae; genus Grammomys; species Grammomys surdaster. Next base: position 4,091,937 of record NW_021621467.1, read on the forward strand.
GCTATGACAGTTGTTTTCTGGGGTTGGATCAAACTGGCTTATGAGTGTCACTGGGCAGGTGTTATCCTGAGTCTATTCAGCAGCTTTACAGGAACAGTTCGAGACTGATTACAATGAGAGTATTTACATCGAAAGTTGCAAACTGAAAAGAGCTTTTCTGTTCTCTTTACTAGTTACACATTTGACAGAATACCACCAGCCAAAGGACTTGCACTGAGAATTTAAAACTTCTCTTCAGAGATTAAATGTTTAAGCTTTGCTCTTGCCTCTCTTTCAGAACTGAGTTTTCTCCACTCCATATTTGAAAGATTCTAGACCACACCCTTCCATTTCAAAGGCTTCTCAGTAATAAAATATGAGACTCATCAACTTTCCTTTGTCCTTACATTATTCACAGGTTGTCTTGGCTTCTTTGTAAGATTATAACTTTAACAATGCTAAGAATGACCGCACTCCAAGCTGTTTGTGTGCTGCTTTGTAAGGATATTTCTTTTTCATAACAGACCTCTCCTGAACTTCCCTCAAATGAATAACTGAAACACCGATCTAGATCTAGGGTTAATCATTTAGCCGTCCCAGCAAGCCTGAGTATCGGAGAACCTAACAGTTTTGTGAGCATGGTTTGTGTTTAATTTTGATCAGTTCCTAAATGTGAGACTAATGGAAGAAGAAGTAAGATGCTGTCGTGAACAATGATACGATGTGTCAATGAATTGCCTGTGATCTGTATTTATGAGCGCTTACTCTATGGCTTACAGGTAAAGTTTTGGTGAGGGGAGTTTTTAATGTATAAACTGATGTATGGTTGAACTATATGTATACTTTTAGTCTATCACAGTCTTATTTAATGTGAATACATATGTATTTTGTTATAAAAATATTAATTTGCTTTTTCACATGTGGCTTGATTCTAGGCCACAGAGTGGGCATTATATTCGAGTATACATAACATGTTATTTCTTTTTGTGGGTATGTGTGCAGGTACATATGTGTCCACAGGTAACCATACATGTGTGCATGTGTGTGGAGACCAATAGACAAGCTCAGGTCTCATTCCACAGGTGCTACACATTATGGTTTTTTATTTTGAAACAGAGCAGGCTGAGAATAGGCTCACCTGGCTGGCTTTCAAGGCTCCCATTTCATCTACCTCTGCCTCCCCAGTGCTGGAATGCCAAAAGCATCACTGCACTGGCTCTTTTGGGTAGCTTCTGGAGACTGAACTCCTGCTTGCTCCCTGATTGAGTCATGTGCCTAGACCACATAATTGCTTTTTGGAAGTGTAAGTTTTGAATTTCCAAATGATTCTGGCCTAAGACATTTTAGGGAACAATTATGGACCTGTGGTGGCAAAGTGAATGGTCAGTAGATTTCCCATTTCTAATTATGTTATGCTTCTAGCTGCTTTGAAAATGGACATTTTGTCAGGAATTAAAATTTAAGGAGCACAGAGCTAGGAAAGAACTGAGGATTTCTGAATTACTGTTCAAAAAAAATCATTTCTTTTTCTTTTCTTTTTTTTTAGTATGGGAGAATTTTCTGAAGAAGAATGTTTAGTTGAAGCTAAGACATCCACATTTCTGGTAGCATGGATATAAAACAAACAAACAAACAAAACAAAAAAACCTAGATACTCATGAACATAAATTTCTTCAACACATAAATTGTCTCCTATCTGACACTTAATTAAGCTTTTAAAGGGAGAGTCACCAGTAAGAGAAATAGAACTGTTTTTCAAAGGGCATCCGAAATGTTGATACAAAGTCATAGTTTACTAAAGGTGTTAAATTGTACAGTCTGAGTGGCTTAGATTTAGGAATATATATGTACATATGTATATGCATGTAACAACAATTAAGGAAAAGAAATTTGGAGCAAAGAGTGATATACAGGATGGTTTGTAGGAAGAAAAAGAAAGGGGACAATAACGCAATTATATACTAATCTTTTTTTTTTCTTGTTCCTAAGAATTACAATTTTTATTGGATATTTTCTTAATTTACATTTCTTTTTTTTTAATTTCTTTTTTTTTTTTAACATGAAATGCTTTTTTATAGCATGTTTTACAAGGGGAGGGGGTAAGAGGGTCCAGGTGGTGGAAAAGTACAAAATCTTCTTGGCCTGTGCCTTGAAACATGTCATATACTAATCTTAAAATAAAACAGTCCGGGCGGTGGTGGCGCATGCCTTTAATCCCAGCACTTGGGAGGCAGAGGCAGGCAGATTTCTGAGTTCGAGGCCAGCCTGGTCTACAGAGTGAGTTCCAGGACAGTCAGGGCTACATAGAGAAACCCTGTCTCGAAAAACCAAAAAAAAAAAAAAATAATAATAATATTTCAAAACAGAAAGACAGACTTTATTTATTTAAAAGAGAGCAAGGGGATATTTTAATGTTCTAAGTTCAAGACCGACTTAGTAAAATATTTGTTTCAGGAGATGAGTTCAGTATACACACATACACTGGTTCAAATTCTCAAATAATAACTCCTGTGCGAAGCTTCCACCTTCCCTCCTCCTTGTAGTAGATAAACTGGGTTAAAAGCTGTAATCCATGGAACTTTCCTAGATTGTATATAGTACCTCATACATCTAATTTTATACCGAAGTAACTTATAAGTGAGCAAAGGAGGAAATAACTGAGTCTTCAAAGAAATTAGGTCTAATAGCTTCTTGACCAAAATTTCAGGAAACTTTGCTCAGAATAGTATGAGCCAGTTTAGTGCAGAGATAGAAATCTGACAATTTTAAATGCATCTTCTCCCAAAGGCTGAAGTGTGGGCTCTAAGTTATAGCCATTCTAGGAGCTCGACCAGGCGCTTCTGCAAACGGCAGAAACCACAGCTCCAAGTCAACCGGGAGGAAAAGGGAGCATTATTCCTAGGTCTGCTGCCTGGCTGGAGCCTCGGATGGCTGCTAATGAAGAAAAGTGTGGTCTGGAGTCACACAGACTCGGCACGGTGAGTGAGATGTGGGAAAGACGGCTACAAGACATGCAACGGATGAAGGCATTTGCTAAGAAAGATGCTTCTGCAACTCTGTTCTTTCGACTTCCTCATAGGCTATGGCAGTTCAGAATCCATAGATTTAAAATGGAAGGACCCGAACTAATGTCTAAAAGAAACTATATAAATCCTATTTGATCATACATACAAATTTTCAAAATGGATTTTCACGTAAGAGAATAAAGAAATCACATTTCTCCCCCCCCCCCCCTTTAAAAAAGAAAACATTGAAAAGTTGCTTGGTCTAGGTGAAATGGAATCTGATACCTATAGTAACTAGTGAAAAGCAAAGTTGAGTTAACTTAGTAAAATGGGAAATGATCAAATTTTGTATCCAGATTGAGTAAAAATAAAATTTAATGCTATCTTGGATGCATGAAAAAATCCAAAGATAAAGTAATTCAGGCCAACAAATGTTAGGCAATTCTAAAGAAAGGCAGGCGATAAACTAATTTAAGCTAATCTTAGACAAGATGAATTTTGGATGAGAAGTCAATTTGACATAGGAAGTTGCATCATGAATTCTAAATGCCCATTTCTGGATGTAAATTTAATAAATAGGTCCAATGGGAAATAGTCAAGTACAATTGCAGAAAGTTTCTTTCTTTCTTTCTTTCTTTCTTTCTTTCTTTCTTTCTTTCTTCCTTCCTTCCTTCCTTCCTTCCTTCCTTCCTTCCTTTTCAGCAAGTGACTTTAATGTACACGGTGCCTCTATAGCTCAACCATGAAAAATAAGATGACAAGTATTGAGTGTAGGGCTGGACTTCAGTGTTAAAATTCAGAATCAGTGTCACTGTCTTTCAGCTGAGTAATGGAGCCTTATCAAAACTATCCATGTGTGAGCACAAAAGAAATCTATGATAAGCATTTTTATCATTTTTGTTGTTTCAGAATTATGATAGTCCAAATGTAAGAAGAATAAACATCAATTGAAACTATATAAACAGAAAACAACAGTTTCTGGCCTGGAGAAATGGCTTAGTGGTGAAGAGCCCTTTGTCCTCTTACAGAGGACCCAGTCTGGGTTCCAAGCATTCACATGGAGCCCACAGTCATCTGTAACTTAATTCCAGGGAATCTGATGCCCTCTTCTTGTGTTTGAAGGCACCACACACACATTGTCCATATACATATGCACAGGCAAACATTCAAACTCTGCAAATAAAAATAAGCAAATCCTAAAAATATAGTGTCTTCAAATCACTGTTAGAATCATGCACTGACATTAGAGACTATTTCTGGATTCCAGCATATAGTGGAGACCAGCTGAGACATCCATCCTCATGGAATGAACAACTTCTGGAATGTATGTATGTATGTATGTATGTATGTATGTATGTCATGTCATGAATATGGAAGAATCTCCTGTATCAGTGTGGTATAAAGAATGCTCCTTGATTATCTTTGATTAATAAAAGGCTGAACAGGCAATGACTGGTCAGAGGGGACAAAAGGCTGGACTTCTGATCCCAGCCAGGGGGCCAAAGGAGGAGAGCCAAGAGAAAAGAGACAGGTGAAGATCAAGGAGAAGGGCCATGAGGTGAAGGTAGAAGAAGCTGGTCGTCATGAGATCGGGCATGAAGAGGACTCTCCATGAGGGCAGAGAGTTACAGCAGAGCAAGCCAAGGAGAGACTGAGTGTAAGTAACTCAGGGCACGTGGCTGGGAATTAGCTAGGTACCCTAGAAAATTAAGAATATCTGCACAGTTACTGTGCTTGAAGCTTGTTGAATAAATCAATAGATCTCTATCTCAATTATTTGGGAGCTGGCCGTGTTAGAAAATACTGCCACTTTTAAATTTCATCCCACAGGGTTCTGATACTACTTCTGTATTCCACAGATAAACTAAAGCTTGCTCTCTCACAAAGCACATACTTCCTTACCTTTCAATATGAATTCTACATATTTATATGTGTGTTGGAATATTCATATATCAAAACAGATTAGTTGTTTCCAGACAAACATCATATGCCTGAATGTGACATTGGTTTTAGTATGAGCTTCCCTAGTCTCTGTAGTATTTTCCTGTTTACAATTTAAAAACATTATGATTAATTTATGTGCTTTGAAAATAATACAGCAAGTTTAACAGATTTTTCTCTATACCCTTAAGATTTGAGGGTAGCAATGATGTTCAAGAATTTGTATTTAGTTTTGATGTTAGAAGATTCCAGGGAGGGAAGGAAATGCATAGAATCAAATGAGTTTAGTCTTGATAATTTTTTTATTACACATTTTTTGTCCATATTTTAACTTTTCATTCAAAGACCTTTCCTAGGATTACAACTATAAGACAAAAATTAATTTCTTCTCATATCTCAATAGAATTAACGGTGACCATTTGAACTAAATCAGGAACTAAAGAAGGGTGAGCCACAGATAAGTTTCAGAGAATGATTCTTTGGCCACATTAGTTCTGGACTTCTCTTGTCAAAAATAAAAATGCCCCATCACATGCAACTCAGACTTAGTTATAAAAGCGAAAGGAGAAGACGCCACTTCTTCCACTTCAGACAGTGATAAAGACTGAAAGGGTCCTTGGCTGGACAGACACAGCTGCTGGCCTCCAATGAAGAGCAAAATGATGCTTGAATGTCCAGTGCTGCACTGCAGCTGCTGGAATGGAGGCTGCCAGAGCACTTGCGGGTCCACTGTACAAACCTGTAGTTTGTTAAAACTTGAAGAAAAGTCTCAAGAAGATGCAAGGAGCTCTTTCCTTGTTACCCTTTAAACTCATGTATGAATGTAAGACAAATCTCTTCTAAAGTCTTTTAGCAATTAAGGCGGCACTCAGGAATCTTGCTTACAAGGCTAACTAGAAATGTATTATGTATTTTATAAAGTATTAATAGTGCTTCAAAAATCAAAGTATTAGAAGATGCAAAACATATGTATACCATTCTCTAAGGATATTTTAAACATAAAATATAAATTTAAATATAAAATGGTGACACACAAACCTTGACTTTTTTAATGTACATTGCTAATCTCCACTTACATAAAATATTCTCTTAGGCCTTTATTCTATTAATCCTCAGTATGTGTGCTACATTATTTACAAGATAAAAAACAATAAGTACCTGACCTTGGTGGTGTTGCAGGTGGCTGCTGTGTCATGTCTGTGTCAGTAGGTGGCAGAGAGGGCAGAGGTTATTTCTACACTCAGTGTTCTGATCTATGAATGATTAGTAGCCTAACATTCACCAGAAAAGATAGTTTGAGAGAACCACTAGTCTGGCGCCAGGGGTCCCTGACGGGGAGCTAGCCTGAGATTGCCACTAGTCCAGCACCTCACAGGCCTGAGGGTGGAGACTGTGCCTGAGATGGTCTGCCTAGGGTCATAATGCCCTCCTGAGGCCATTCCTGAGATGACGCCGGACACTCTGAGACCCAGGGCACCACTAAGAGGGTGGTGGAGAACCGGAAAAAAAAAAGAAAGAGATTAAATTAAGGCAGAATTGGAGAATGGTGGGGTCCTGGCCCGTGCTTCCGTGATGGAACACATCAGTGAGCCCTAGGTAGCTGCAGTACTCGGGAGAGCAGGTCCCGCACATTGCGAGAGTTGCGAGTAAACCCTCAATGAAGACATGAGCTTGGGTGAGCTGGCTAGCCTCCTGTGTGGTGGCAAGGATGGAAAGCGATACCTTCCTCCCCAAGAACCGTCTGTGGCAGGCAGGAGACCCACCTTTGCGGTGGTCAGGAGAACAAAAGAGGTCTTTCTTGCCCCTTAGCAGCTCCAGCACTCTAGAGAGCAGGCCCTGCACCTCACACGGGTAGCACAGTAGAGCTGGCTCAGGATGTGGGTGTTGAGGGTGAGCTGACTTTGCGTCTTGTCTGCTCTGCAGTGGCACTGATGAGAGAGATCTCTTCCACTGCCTTTTGTCCTCAACGCCAGTGGCAGATGGGAGAGTTGGCTCATCTGCCTGTGCATGGTCATGAGAGCATGAGAGGTTGCCCTGCCCCTTACATGCTGCAGCATTTGAGAGAGTGAGCCCTGTACCTCACCTGGGCAGCATAGTAGAGCTTGCACTGGATGTGGGGTTTGCAGGGGAGCCAGCTCTGAGGGCCTGAGCACAGGAGATCCATCCCTGCCTTGTGTCTGCTGGGCGGTGGTGCAGAGGAAGGAAAGAGGCTGTCTTCCTCTCCCTCATCCTTTGGCATCTATGGCATGGAGTAGAGCTAGCCCTGGGGTCATGAGAGTGGGAGAACTGTCCTGTCCCTCATTGCACATGGAAGATTGGGCTTTGTACCTTGCCTGGGCAGCAGGGTCAAGCTGGTCCAGGTTGCACAGGTTGGTGATCAGCTGGCTCTGAGGCTGTGTAAGTGAGAGAGCTGGCAGGCTGGCTAGCTCAGATACCACTCAGGTCCAGATCCAGACTTTTAAATTGGCATACTCCAACATTTACCCAATCCATGAACTGCTGCAGTGCATGAAGGGGGCTGGTCCTACAGATCCCAAACTACAGGATCTCCACGACACAGGGCAACAGGAGGATATCTGAGAGGAGTCCCAGTGAGAGTCCAGTATTGATAGAGTAGCAGAAGCCAGAGGCCTCGGACCAGACCAACAAATCATTGTTATGAACATTCTCAAGCAGAGAAGTGCAGGAGGTACTCTGTGGGACACGCTGTGACACACTGCATCTTCCCACCAGTTTTTCTTCTTTGTTAGAAGGAGGTGGCAAGGGTGAAGTGTGGTATCAGGGGAGGGGGAGAGGAGTAGGATTGGGGTGCATGATGTGCAGTTCACATAGACCCAATAAAAACTAAAAACAAAACAAAACCAAGCAATAAGCAAACAAAACAAACAAGGTTAACTATAGGCAGAGATTTCTGGGTGACATAGAAAGATATTTGTAAAAGATGTGTATTAATTATTTCTTATTTAATAGAAATATTTTGTTTAATATTATAGAATATTATTTCCAAACAGATGAACTATTGTAGTTAAAACAGAAGCCTTATATTCCCATTTAAAAAAGATTAGAATGAAAAAAAAGATTGGAATAACTATAGCAATCTCAGCTTCACATATATGACATAAAATAAATATATTTCATATATATTTCTTCATATATATGAAATAAAAGTATTTCATATATAGATGTGAAATAAAGACTGTCAACAGTAAAATGGATTATTGAGAATTTATGAAATTTCCTTCCCTTAAGGTTTTGTTATATAAAAGAACTGGCCATCTGGCTTGGAAATGCTAGGCACAGAAGACTGTGTGACAAAGCTTCTGTTTTTTTTTTTTCCTCTTAATTTTATGAAAGAGTTTGAAAGAGCTGAAATGTCATAGAGACAGTCACCACTGCACAAAGAGAAAATGTGAGAAGTTTTCTAGAAACTCACTCCCCCCCCCCCAGGGTGGCTATGACACAGTCAGTGATATTGTTTGTTGATAGATCCCTGAGCAGGGTTTCTTTGACACTCTTTATGAGTAGCTCAGTGGCTCATCCCATCTGACACTAAGATCAAAAGGCTCAGTCCCTCCCTACAGGAACTCACTGGCCTGGCTGGAGAGAAGAGACACATAAGCAAATCAAAGATAAACAGCACAACATAGAAGCCCAGGAGAGATTCACAGACAGGAGGCTAGTGAAGAAAGTGTTCAGGGAAGGAAAAAAGACAACTTAGGTCAGGCAAATGACTGAAAGTTTGGCATGACAGTCAATGGAGCTGAATGAGGAATGGAGGGGGCCCTATAGGGCAGAGGAACGCTGTATTTGACATACACTCGACAGTCCGGCAAGGTAGCGCAGATGCATATTTTTAACATGGATCAAAATTAATCCTCAAATTATTTGGTGGAAATATGGAAAAATGACACAAGGGACCTAGGCACAATTCTGGGAAGTAACTGTGGAAGGTGGTAAAAGCATCCAGGCATGTTGAGTTAAATTCAGCAATGGGTTCTGAGGAAGGTAAAGCAGACTCAGAGGGCATAGAGGTAGACTGGCTGACTTGAATTTGGGGGTGTGGGAAGGAGAGAATCTGGGAGTCTCTTTGACGAGGTAGGTACAAGTGGCTAAAATGCTTGAACGAGTGAGGGGAGTATAGTTCTGAACCTATAGGCTGGACTTGGAGGTTATAGTCTGTCCATATGCTAATCTCCAAACTTAATGAGGTTTGTAGTAGACAGACAGAAGATGGGACACTTTATTCAAATGTAAGACATGTACCATTGGTGCTACTCAGAATAAATACTTGTCACAGCACTGACACTATTGGAAACCCAGGGACTCTTTTGAATTTTCTTAATTTTTGTACTATACATCCAGTTTGTTGAAACACTTTTATCTTCTGATAATCTTCCTCTTTAAGGTTAAAAATAGGGGGTATGTGTGTCAAGTTTAATTTCAAGACTTTTAGCTGATACTAAATATATGAATAAAACCGACAGAAGTAATATATCTTTCTTTCTTATGCTTTGTTCTCAGTAGTATCAGTTTTCCATTAATAACAACAGTAGGGATTTTATTTTTTATTTATATATCAAAAACTTACTAAGTTTAAGGAGAAATAAATTCCAGATCATAAAAAAAGGAGAAATTAAGAAGAACCAATGTAAGACTCAGATATGAAAACTATAAAGCAGTTTCTATCAGCACCTACGATATCTTCATTAGAAATATAAAATTATGTGGGAATTACCATCCTTGACCTCAAGCTGCATTACAGAGCAATAGTGATAAAACCCACAGGGTATTGGTACAGAGGCACACATGTCAATCAATGGAATAGAATCGAAGGCCCAGAAATAAACCAACACATTTATAGAAACTTGATCTTTGACAAAGAAGCCAAAAACATACAGTGGAAAAAAGAAAACATCTTCAATAAATGGTGCTGGTCTAACTGGAAGTCTGTGTGTAGAAGAATGAAAATAGATCCATGTTTATCACCCTGCACAAAGCTCAAGTGCAAGTGCATCAAGTACCACTACATAAAACCAGATACACTGAATCTAATAGAAGAGAAAGCGGGAAGAGCCTTGAACACATGAGCACCAGGAAAAATTTCCTGAACAGAATACCAATGGCTCAAACTCTGAAATCAACAACTGATAAATGGGATTTCATGAAATTGAAAAGCTTCTGTAAGGCAAAGGACACAGTCAATAGGACAAATTAACAACCTACAGATTGGGAAAAATAACTTTACCCTATATCCTATAGAGAGCTAATATTCAAAATATATAAAGAACTCAAGAAGTTAATCTCCAAAAACCCAAATAACCCAATTAAAAATGGAGTACAGAGCTAAACAGAGAATTCTCAGCAGAGGAACCTCGAATGGCTGAGAAACAACTAAAAAAATGTTTATCATCCTTAGTCATCAGAGAAATGCAAATCAAAATGACCCTGAGAATGGCTAAGATAAAAAATTTAAGTGATGGCATATGCTGGAAAGGATGTAGAGAAAAAGGAACACTCCTCCTTTTCTGGTAGGATTGCAAGCTGATAAAACCACATTCGAAATCAATCTGGCGATTCCTCAGAAAATTGAAATAATTCTACCAGAAGACCCAACTATACCACTCCTGGTTATATACCCAAAAGTTGCTCCACCACACCACAAGGACACACGCAACCTTATTTGTAATAGCCAGAAGCTGGAAACAACATAGGTGTTCCTCAACTGAAGAATGTATACAGAAAGTGTGGTACATTTACAAGATGGAGTACTACTCAGTTATTAAAAATTAGGGCATCATGGATTTTGCAGACAAATGGATGGAACTAGAAAATATCATCCTGAGTGAGATAACCCAGACCCATAAGGATGGTATGTATTCATTGATAAGTGGTTATTAGCCAAAATTACCCAGGATACAACCCACAGGATACAACCCACAGGATACAACCCACAGACTGTAAGAAATTTAACAAGCAGGAAGACTCAAATAAGGATGCTTCAATCTCACTTAGAAGGGGTGAACAAAATAATCCTGGGAGTTAGAGGGAGGGAGGAACCTGAGGTGGTGTGTGGAGGGGGAGGGGAAAGGGTGGGCAGGATCACATATAGGGGTGAGAGGAAGTCCAAAGGACCAAAAGAATGAATGGAAATATGCAGCTTCTAGGGGCGGTAGGTGGGGGATCCTCTAGAAAGTCCCAGAGACCTGGAAGGTAAGAGACTCTCAGGACTCAATGCCAGTGACCTTAGCCAAAATACACAACAGTGGGGAGAGGGAACTTGGAGAGTCTACCTCCAGTAGTTAGATAGGGCCCCAAGTGGAGAGACAGGGTTGCCAACCCATAGTCAAAACTTCTGACCCAGCATTGTTCCTGTCTGAAAGAACTCCGCGGACAAAAATGGGGAAGAGACTGAAGGAAAGGTTGTCCAGTGATCAGCCCAACTTGGTATCCATCTCATGGGGAGGTACCAAGGCCTGACACTATTACTGAGGACTACTAGCAGAGGTCTGCCTAGTCAGGCCTCAGTGGGAGAAGATGAGCCTAATCCTCGAGCGACTGGAGGACCTATGGAAAGAAACCGAGGGTGGGGAAGAGCACCCTCTCGGAAGCAAGCGGGAGTGGGAATGGCGTGAGGAGCTGTGGGAGGGGTACTTAGAGGAGGGCAATGGCTGGAATGTAAATAAATAAAATTAATTAATAATAAAAATAGAAATATACAATTAAAAATAGCCTTGGAGAGGGGGCAGTGGTGGCACACACCTCTAATCCCAGCATTTGAGAGGCAGCAGCAGGAGAATCTCTGAGTTTGAGGCAAGCCTGGTCTACAGAGCAAGATCCAGGACAGCCAGGGATGTTACACAGAGAAACCCTGTCTTCAACAACAACAACAGCAGCAGCAGCAGCAGCCGCAGCCGCAGCCGCAGCAGCAGCAGCAGCAGCAGCAGCAGCAGGCGGCAGCATGGGGATGTATGTCTGTAAACCCAGCATTTGGAAGGCTGAGCCAGGGCTTATCTTCACATTCAGATTTATTAGTATTCGCCATTTTATCTGGAGTGAGTGAAACCATAGTAGCTGCTACATTTTTTTTTACTGAGGTAATCTCAGTGAGAGCTCCTTCTCACTCTATAGAATGGATTTAGATAGCCTTTTCATCATTTGAAATTTCCTGCAAATATCTTTATCCTCTGGAAAGAGACACAATAGTTGTTTGTGGTTTTTTTTTGTTGTTGTTGTTTTGATTTGTTTGTTGTGATTCTCTTGAAATTTCGCTTTTTTGATTCTTAAGGATCATTTACCAAAAGAGCAAAAGAACTGAGTAGAGAAGACAGTTATAGATCATGGCCACTGAGGCACGGAGAAGTGGATCAGGATGGCGCCATTTCTGCTGGAAAGGAAGAGATTGGTTCTAGAGCCTGTGGGAGAACTTCTGATGATTCGTTTTTCAAAATTTCATTAAGTAGTCCAAGGAGACAAGGTTTCCTGGGGGTGGAGGGAATGTAAGCCAAATAGTAGTGGCAAAGAAATTGATGGCAAGATGGTGGCACAGTGGGAATTAGTTTCTTATGTTCTAAGCTGGCTGACAAAGACAAAACTGACTAGGATTGTAGCCGAAGAAGATTTTAGCATCATGAGAAGCTTCTCTGCTTGTCTGAGTGGTTTAAGCATGAGAGAGAGAGAGAGAGAGAGAGAGAGAGAGAGAGAGAGAGAGAGAG
>NW_021621467.1:4104583-4117357 GCF_004785775.1 Grammomys surdaster
GAGAGAGAGAGAGAGAGAGAGAGAGAGAGAGAGAGAGAGAGAGAGAGAGAGAGAGAGAGAGAGCACTCATGTTAATAATACACTTACACAGTGGGATCACTAACGTTTGGAGGGCATTGAAGTCTCCAAGATTATTGTGGGACTTGGAACAGAGAGAAAGAGGAGCTTTAGAGGAAGGAAAAAAGTTTAGCAGATGAACTGACAGGGTCAGGAAGTGGTGAGGGAGATGCCTGCCTGAGGCTGCTCAGTCCGCTCAGCCAAAAGAACAGTAGAATACTGCTGAGGGTGAAGGAGACCTGAGAAAAGAAGCTACTTTATAAACCAACTAAATCTCTAATGGGCCCACAAGCTGCTGGCCAGCTGTTAAGCAGCACTGGGGGGTGCCAGGCAAGGGTAAGAAAAATCTGGATGAGAAGCTTATGGAAGAATAACACAGGAAGTGGAGATTTTATGGAGTCCTGATCACAGTAATTTATACAAACAACCCAGGCTGCAATGAGTTTGGCCATGTGGCATGCTGGCCAAAGACCAGGTTCATGTCTGAAGGTTTCTAATAAGTGCCTTTCTCAATGTTCCTAGCCATGGTAGCTCTTTCTCTTAAATGCCTGGAATATCACCCCTGTAGCCTGGAATCTGCTTGGCTGTTGTCTTTTATTATTATTTTTAAAGTCAGTTGTTCCTTCTGTTGTAGTTTAATTTGGGCATTAACAACTCCCATTTTAAAACTGAACCTCCATGGCTCCCTCCAGCTACCTTTTAATCTCCCTTTTGAAAACTCTTCAAAGATTTGTGCTATATATAGTATTCATTTTTCACCACCACATCTTTCCTTTCCTCTTATTATTTTAAATGACATGTTTCAGAATTATGCATAAAATTTTATTTAGGGTTTTGAATAAGTAACTGTGTGCCTATAATTCAAAGGCATTAAGTGTTGCTCAGGGGCAGAATGGTTGCCTAGCAAGTACATGTTCCTGTGTTCACTCCCCAGAACTGAAAAGAAAACAAAACTGAACAAAACAAAAGCCCCCTGGGTATCTTCCCATCCTGGAGTATCAAGTCTCTGTAGGATTAAGTGCATCCTTTCCCACTGAGGCCAGACAAGGCAGCCTATGTATCAGGGTGAGTATGGGTGTGGGAGGCTCTGTCCAGCTCGTGTACCCTCTTTGGTTGGTGGCTTAGTCTCTGGGAGCTCCTAGGAGTCCAGGTTAGTTGACACTGTTGGTTTATTCTGTGGGGTTGTCATCTACTTCAGGGCCTTCAGTCCTTCTTCAAAGTTTTCCTCTAAGGGTCCCTGACCTCCATTTAATGTTTGGCTGTGGGTATCTGCATCTGTTTCAGTCAGCTGCTGGGTAGAGCTTCTCAGAGGACAGTTAAGCTAGACTACCCAGGAGGACACTATCTTCTCAGAGGTGAAGGGGATGGGGAATGGGGGGAGGGACTCTGTAAGGGGCAGACCTGGAGGGGTGCAGCATATGGAATGTAAATAAATAAACAAACAAATATAAAATGTAATGAGACTAGAAGTTAAGTGTGACAGAAACTGTACAAATGTATGGAGACTGAAAAACGCACCCTGGAACCATTCGTGGGCTATTGAAAAAATAGAGGGAGAGAATTTTTTTAAAAAAATCATAGAATAAATGGAATTTATTTGAACATTTGTGATACAGAAAACAAAAACAGAACAAACCCAAAACAAAAGCAAACAAAACACCCTTGATCCTCAGCTTCCGTTTTATTCTTCCCCAAACATCCCCTTCCTCCCTACAAGGAACCAACCCATTGCAGGCTCTGGATTTGTCGACAAGTGTTCATGTATAACTGCATTTTTCTTTGGTAGTAATAATCTACAAAGTCTGCTTTTTTTCTTCGTGTTGAATATATTTGGAAGATCTTTTTAATTTGATATATGGAAAGTTGCCTTAGTAATTTTAACGGCTGGATAGTTTTTCACTGAATAGATATTCGTTATTTATTAAGCCTTTTTATTTAGAAACATTTATGTTTTTCTCAAGTGTTTGCTTAACTTTGAAAATATATTAATTTACCTAAATATAACTTCATGTCAAAGAAAAATTCTTGGAGTTAGAACCAGTAGGTTTACAACTTCTGTTCAATGTTGTGAATCAATATTTAATCATCATCATGTACCCTAGCCTGATCTCAAACTCTCTGTGGGTTAGGCTTAAACTCAAAGCTACCCTGTCTCAGCTCAGATATAGTCTGAATCTTGAATGTCCCTCAGGACATGTCTATGCCTTGAGGGCTACTGGGAGGCAGCACACCCTTGAGAAGGTGGGCAGAGAAGGATAGATCCGTAATGGTGTGCCCTTCTTGAACTGGATATTGGCACCCAAGCTCTTTCCATGTCTGCTTCTACATTACCACAAGGGTTCCTGTTGTGTTTTATAAAAAGATAAGAAAGGAAGGAATATATCTGGTGGAGACTTGGTATGATGTTGAGGAAGGGGGTAACTCTGCGGGCCCATGTTGAGTCATTCCTTTCCCCTGAGGTACCAGCCACAGGACAGTATAATGTAGAATAGAGTTTATTCAGGAGGAGAGGGGGGAGGGGTGGAGAGGAGAGAGGGGAGAGGGGAGGAGAGGAGAGGCTGGCCACAAACTGTGGAGTGAGAGAAGAGGGAGGAGAATGGGGAGAGGGAGGGAGCAGGAGCAAGAGCAAGAGAAGAGAGCAAAATCAAGAGAACAAGAGAGTGAGGAGGGGGCAAAGCAGCCCCTTTTATAGTGAGTCAGGCACACTTGGCTGTTGCCAGGTAACTGTGGGGTGGAGCTTAGACCAAATGCCAACAGCTCCTACCCTCAGTGATGGATGCACTGAGCTATCACAGATCCAAAGCAACAGGGCCTAGCTATCAGGGACTGGAACCTCTGAAAAGTGATTTTTCTCAGTTATTTTGATACAGACACAAAAAGTTGACTAACCTGAGTGTCATTTAAATTCTCAAATAACTCTTTGTCCTCACATCACCGAATCCTTCCCCAGTCCTAGACATAGCTATTAAGAACTTTCTTCCTTCTTAGTGTACTCTTTTCTTTTGATGCCTCTGGTCTCACACATTTCTGCAATTCTCTTGACTCTTCTGATTACTACTCTCTAATTCCCTTCCTTTGCCCGTACAGTCTTCATTGTTCTGGAGTATTCTAGATTGTTTGATCATCTAAATATCTTTTCTTGTTTTCCACAGATTCCTAGTGTTTTCAATGTCATTTATGTATGGGTGATTCATATTTTCATCTTTAATAACTCTTCCCCTGCACTCTGTCCCAACTACCCCATGAAGCTTCTGTCAAGATGTTCATAAACCACATGGAACTCCTCTGTCCTGGCCAGTCTCCCCTGTGGCTCAGCAGCAACTGCGTTCTCCCAGAGCCTGAACCTACACACCTAGGCGGGAACTCTGATTCCTCTCCTTCAGTCACCAACCATTATCTGCCTGTCAGTTCTTGCTTCTTTTATCTCTGAATACATCTACATTCTACTGCTTCTCACCGCTTTCTGTTGTTACCATTGGCTAAAGACTATGCAGAGCAATGTTGACTACCTCCTTGCAGGTTCTACCTCCCCACAGATGAGCTTCATGTCGTAGTAATTGTATCCTGGTAAATCACATCCTGCTGAAAACTAAACCAAACCTAACCAAACCAGAAACCCTTTATATTTTCCCACATACACAGAAACAAAAGAGAATTCCATATTGTGTGTTAAAAGGCCACAAATTACAGTTGAGAGAAGATAAGTCCCTGAAGGAATTGGGAGGTTGTCAGATTCAAATAGTCTCAGCTCTTAAATACTCATGTGTACTCATTGATGTTATTTTGGCCAACTTATGTGCCTCCTTTGGCTCCAAAACATTTCTCGTCATGGTTTCAAGTGGCTGGATCATTTCTGTTTTGGCACAGGACCAAGATTCTCTGTAGGTCTACTTTGGATAACTACAGATACCTCTGTGGAGATCACATGATCTGGTAGCAATCATTGTGTCACAGTTTTTCTGCTCTAAAAGCATCACTCCCACTTACAAAATTGACAATAAAGAAAAGAATCCTGCCATCGATTTAAAAATATTATGTCCAGAAACTCGAGGGACGGCTCAGCAGTTAAGAGCACTAGTTGCTCTTCTAGAGGACTTAAGGTTCAATTCGTAACACCTACGTGGCAGCTTACAACCATCTGTTAGTCCAGTCCCAGGGAATAGATGCTCTGTTCTGTCCTCTGTGAGTATCACATGCCCATTATAAACAGACATCCATTCACATAAAATAAATGAAAAAAAAAATAAACCAATGTCTGCCATGTTTTATATTATTAGTTTTGTAGTAATATCCAAGAAAGTGTCCTTCAAACATCCTTGAAATTGTTTCAGTGACAGCTAACCATTTCAGAAGAGACCACTTTCACTAGAAGAGAGCTTTCAATGTCTCTGTACTTTCTGTGAAGATGTTACAATGTTGGAAGCCCGTCAAAAAACCATGTTCGCCAAACTTTATGTGTACACAAGACATGTCCTCACAGAGATGAGCTATTGTGATCAGTTCTGTGGTAGTATTTATAAGAACAACGTATCTAAGAACTCCTAAAAAAAAGCAGTTGAAGGTTTTTGTTTTTCTTAAAGAGCTAAAAGAGCCTGTTCAGTGTGCTACATGGAGGGCCCCTGAAGAAGCAAGGGGCAAACCCTGCACTGTTCCTTACATTTCCATCCTAATAAACAAAGCCCTTGGTTATCTGTCGGAGTGAAACAGCTTCTGTAGCACACACAGCCATTAGCTCTGCAATAAGCCTAAGAGGACAAAGTGTGAACAAATGACACGTTAACTAAAGAGTGCATGGAAATTTTTACTAAAATTTCTTTGATAAAAATGAGAAACTAAGTTATATGGTACAACCAGAAACTCATGACTAATACCAGGCAGGTTTCTGACATTTGTCCAGAAACATCTTAGTTCTTTGAAGGACACTCTAACACAAAGATGAGTAGACCACCTTTGAATGAGCTCAGCGAGTTGCAATTTTCCTTAGGGAATTGACCTTGAGCAGGTAGGTTTGAATGAGATGGACGAAGGCAAGGAGTACTTCATCTTGTGAGAAAGCTGGAAGTAGTGATAGTACCATTTGCCCTTAAGTTTACAGAGTGGGGAGAGGGGGTAGCAATTGAAAGCCATAGAGAAGGGCTGCTTTCTCAGTCTCCCTCAGCTGTGTGGGACTGTCGTTCCTTCAGTGAAAGACAGCCAAGTTCTGTCTGTCTCCCCATAAGCAGACATTTAGGGCAAATCAAATGTGAATATCACCACATTGTTGATCACCAAATCCAGGCTCACAGATATATATTAAACGGGATAGAAACATAATTCATTTGGAAACGTATCTTTTGGGGGAGTGGGGTGGGGTCTGGGCACTAACATCTTTAAAATGCAGGTGAATGACAATGACTTAGGTCCTCCAGAAAAGCTTGAGGGCTGGCTACTTGTTTATGCCTTCTTAAATCGCCACCCTTCATCTCATAGTCATCCTGTATTGATCACTGGGGTCCTATGAACCACGTAGCTACAGGAGGAAACAAAGTCTCTACCTCAGTGTTTTCCTCAAATGCGTGGCAGTACATTTCAGTCGTGTTCCTACCCAGTGGCCAAACCAAATTCTACAACGAAGGCAGCTCAATTGCCAACCTCTGGGCATATGCTTGCTCCTCTCCTTCCTTTCATTCCTTCACTTTTGGCTTGCAGCTGAGGTTCTTTCAGCCCCTTTCAGGTACAAGCACCAGGAATGGAAGATTTGCATGACCCTTCATGCTGCCATTCCTTCCTTTTCACTGCCTATTGGTCCCTGTAAACAAGAAGAGACCAATAAGTCTTTTCTAGGCAAGCCCCTGCAGCAGCTAGGGACTTTGTGGAGAGAGGTGAGGGTCTGCTTGGAGCTTTACCTCATCGATCCAGACCCACGGAAAGTAAAGTTGGAAAACTACCAATGCTTTCTTGTCTACACCCTCCCGAACTCCTGCACAGATCTTATCACTTTCTGTTTGATCCATCTCCAGATAAGACCAAGTGATAGATTCGATGACACTCCTGACCTCTAGTTGGGTTTCTGCATATCTTAGCCTCTATCCTTGGCAAGCTCACCCGATACCTGCACCCTAATTAGGATGTTGGCGTCACGGTCTGGAACCCACACCTCTCCCCAGGGTCTGGGACTGGGTCCCTCCACGCACTGAGGACCACCTGCTCCACCCAGGATTTGCCTTTTCCCCAAAGTTAGCCCTAGGGGAGCAGAGACTGCGAGCTTCAGTTTTGTGCAGTTCCATCAAAGTAGCAAGGGGAAGGAATTGTCATACAATCTCCCCCCCACCCTTCCACCTCCGCCTCCGGCGCCCCGACCCTAGGGCTTGCCAGGCTTCTCCATCCCGCACCTCCTGCCGCCCGCCGCGCGCTCTCCAGTGCCCAGGGCAGCTCCATATACTTACCGAGCGAAGCTCAGGGGCTCTGGTCCCTAGCCCGCTGCGGTCGTGTCCGGGCGACAGCAGCGCGTCCGGGCTGCTCTTGGGCGGCGAGCTGCTCTTGTGCTCTGCAGCTTGGGGTGCAGCTCCAGGGCGGGTTCCAGACGCCAGTCCACCCGAGGACCGACGCCCCGGGGCTCCCCTCAGCACCCTTCTCTTTTAGCTTCTTCCACTTTTCCTCCTCCTTCCAGTCTCTTCTTTCGTCCCCTCCCTCCCCTTGGACTGCTGCTTGGAGAAGGGAGGGGGAGGGAAAAAGTCCCGTCCTTTTAACTCCACTGATACCTTGGAGATTATCTGTTCGGGGAATCTGGAAATGACGCGAACCACCTTTCTACAAACAGCTTAAAGAAAACGATCTTGTTTCCCTTAACTTTTCATCCTTGGAAGGACTTCTTCCTTCACTAGCGTTTAAAAACCTCTATGGATGGGTGGAAATAAAACGAGGGTCAGATGACGGGTACACATAGAGATTTTAGTCAACAGTTTTGGAGAGTGCCTTAGTAGGTGGTCCCGCAGATCTGTTTACTCACAATTTCACAAAGTAGGCATTTTTTGGAAAAGAATTTGAGTTGAGGGCAAAGGAAGGAGGGCAGGAGATAAGGTACTGAATTCAAGGTTGATTTAGTTTCTTTTTAAAGTAGTGCAGGTGGTTTATGCCAGAGACATCTTGGAATACAGCTCCACTGCTTTCCCCAGGATGTGACCTTGAAACGGTATTTGACCTTTGCTGTTTTGCTGTTGTTTGCGTCTTTTTCCTCACTTCTTCTTTCTTTCCAGACTTACAGCCCTTCACAGGGGTTTCATCAGCCTACCAGGAACTGCCAAAATCTATCTTGACCTTGGAATGTGACTGTTTCCTGGAAGGTAGACATTTTGCAGGATTTAAGCAGGTCCCCATTGGGAGCAAATAAGGGGGCAAATTTTCTTGGGCAGAGCTATACCCTCTGTTCAAAGGTGGACCCAACCACGACCTATCGAGTTGCACCCTCGGGCTGACTGTAGATTTATCTTTCCGGGCAAACCCTATCACAGAGATCTACTTTCTGCTCTCTTACATGCCAGCACTTCCTATGATCCAAAGTGAATTTTTAGAAATCTGCCTTATAAACCAAGCCTGTGTGTTCCAGCCCATGTTCCTTCTGTTGGTGACGCCAACTTTGTTCCCTGGCATCATCTATTTAAATGAGGTGCTGCCTATAGGCATAAAGCCTGGCACTCGGTACTCATTGCGATTGACGTTAGCATTTATTTCACATTTTTATTCCTTTACATATTTCTTAATACCCACTTCCCTGTGTTTCAAATTGCACTGCTCTGGCCCCTGTCCCTTATAAGTATGTGTCAACATAAATATATGGCTACTTATTTAGGAAATACGGCAGAAAGACTTCCAGAGGAAGTTGAGATTTATAACACTCAGTGTAGAACGAAGACATTTCCCTTGCTATTGTATTGACCATCTTGGTTTTACCTTCAGCATATTGTACAACAAATCTTGTCAGTGACAGCTATAAAGTCCAAGGTTATACCACCTCAACAAGCATATTAAGAATGTCTCGAACTGCTGCTATTTCTTTTAGTGACATTGCCCTCAAGAGATACAAAGATATTCTGAAAATGTACAAACCAAGTAGGTTTTCTTCTCCGATTTAAGAAGGCAAAGGGAACCAGCTTGAAATGTAAAGAGCTGCAGACCTCAGATTTGAGACTATTTTAAGATGGCAGACTTGGACTTGTGCAATTGGAAACAGCAATTTGATAACAGGCCTCCTGGAACAGACTGTATTAAGTGAAGCTATAGGAAAGACCACACCTGTAATGCAAAAGGGATCTAAGTTTTCAGACGCTCCGCTGCTGCTACTGCAAGAAATGAATTTGCTTGGGTTCTGTGATGAGAACACACCTTGCACACTGCAGTAGGACCTTGTGCCCTAGAGGGATTCCATTGTTATTCAGTGCACAGATACTTAAGCTGGCAGTGAGGACAGTAACCTAGCCCTCAGCAAGTTTTCTCTGGGTGAATGGAAGACAATGGAGAAGGAGCACCTTAGATCCCTTCAATAGATACTGAACAACACTGGAGAGGCTTGGGTCTCCTTTACATTCAAGACTGGTTAAAGGACTGCAAATAAGTTCTTTTTACAAGTTATTTTTTTTTTTAAAAAAATAGATGCTTTTGTTAATGTATACTAATTCTATAAAATAATGTGCTTTATTATATGTCCTGAACACGTCTATAAAATGCTCTGATTATATGCATGTCCACCATTATTGTTTACCTTGTCCATTCTGCCCTCTCATGAATCCCCTTTCTTTTCCAAGTCGTATCCTTTCTATTTTCCAGCTTTCCATCTTTTTAATTCACAGAGCAAATATGCAATGTCTTCTTTGTTTCTGAGTCTTTTTTGTTTCATGTAACATAGTGACCTCCCTGCCACAGCTTCTGGAAGCAAGTTTTTTTTTTTTTGAAGGTTTATATAAGAAGTCAAAAGCTAACATATTATCTCAGTGGCAGAATGCAAGTACCTAGATTCTGCATTTACCTTTAGAAGAAAACAAGGACCAAAGCCCCATAAGTACAGCTTGCAGGCTATGCAGACTCATGCCTATAAGTCTAGCACTCAGGAGTTGAAGGTAAGTGGTAGATAAGTTTGAAGCTAATCGAAGCGACACAGTAAGACTCTGTCAAACTCTTACTGAAGTCATCACTACTAATTTATTTTTAATCTTAAACGTGCGTAGTGAGGGTCATATATCTTTTTGAGCAACACGGTACTTTTTGATCTTTGTTAAAGAGAGGTTTTAACCAAGGTCAAACGCACTATTTCAGTAATATCGATCTCAATTTAATGCTAAGTTTAAGCTCTGTCATTCCTTTCAATTAAGCTGACTGCAACCGTGAGGTAACTGTAAAATCCTGCACAATTAGCACAGATATTGCAGACATAAGTGATGGCACCTTTTGAGAAATGGGTAATATTTTCCTGAGTTATATTTGCCTAAGTGCACAAAAATTTACCTGACTTCTGTGTCTCCTAAGTTAAAATAAATGGACTAATTCTATAATATCACACGATTAATTTATGGAAGTTTATTTTGAATGCCATTTTCTGTTTTGGGAAAAGCAGAATAAAATGAAAACTCATCATGAAAATAAAAGGAATCAATAAAAAATGCTTTCCCAAGTTTATGACAAAAACCAGTTTGTAAGAGTTTTATGCCATTAAATCCATTGGGGGTAGTTACTTTCTTCTTCTTGTTCTCCTGTTGTTGTTGTTGCTGCTGTTTGTGTTGTTGTTGTTGTTGTTGTTGTTCTTCTTCTCCTCCTCCTCCTCCTCCTCCTCCTCCTCCTCCTCCTCCTCCTCCTCCTTCTTCTTTTTTGGTAGAAGAAACCTGTCTTAGTTAGGGTTTAACTGCTGTGATGAGACACCATGACCGACATTACTTATAAAGGCTAACATTTAATTGGGGCTGGCTTACAGTTTCAGACGTTCAGTCCATTATCATCATGTCGGGAAGAATGGCAGAATGCAGGCAGACATGGTGCTGGAAAAGCCAACAGTAGGTAGGTACCCACGAGGTTACAAGGAAGTAATCATCAGGAGACTGCCCTCCCGAGGCAGTCAGAAGGAAGCTCTCCCAAACTGTGTGGAGCCTGAGCATAGGAGAAGACCTCAACGATCACCCTCACAGTGACACACTTCCTCCAAGGCCACATCTCCCAATAGTGCCACTCCCCATGGGTCAAGTATTCAAACACATGAATCTGTGAGTCAAACACACTCAAACCATGGCAAAGTAAAAGACAAACATGTGAGACTTCTGAACACAGCTAAGTAAACATTTCTATAATATAGGAAAGACTAGATTAGAAATAGTCCTTATAATAAGATGTTTATCTTCTCAGAGATTAAAAAAATTTCCAAGGCTATTCCTCAGAGTACTATGTGTAAACAACGGACAAAAACTTCAGGTTCATGAGCTAGATTGGTTCTCAGTATAAAGCCTTACAATTTCCAAGGCAGATAAATTCATGCCTTCTACTAGACATGAACAATGTTATGCAAAGGAAAGATGGGTGAAGAGGATGCTCTCGTATCTGTCACTGTGGTCAATTAAGCCACAGGAGCTCGCCTCTTCTAAGTAGACCAGTAGTGAACAAAACCAGCAGAGACATCTGCACCATTTTCTACCAGTTGCCACAGTTCTATTTCAACTTTCTTTAACAAATATTTAAAAAAAATTAAAAAAAACCTGTTAATAGTTCCTTGAGAATTTCATACAGTGTATTTTGATCATAGTCACTCCACTCTTCCCTGGGGCACTCGCTCTTCCCTACCCACCCAACCTTTGTGTCATTTTTCTTCCTTTTTACTCATTAAGACCAATTTGTGATGCCCAAATATTCTCAAATGTGTGATCTTCTACTGGGGCACTATTGATTTGCCAGCAGCTACATTCTTAGAACTGTTGTTGTGTTTTCTAGCAGCTAACAATTGCAAATAGTATCATGGCTAAGCCACTATGAGTCCACATATGAAGCTGCATTGCTTTGTCCAAAAGAT
Source organism: Grammomys surdaster (assembly GCF_004785775.1). Taxonomy (NCBI): domain Eukaryota; kingdom Metazoa; phylum Chordata; class Mammalia; order Rodentia; family Muridae; genus Grammomys; species Grammomys surdaster. Next base: position 4,115,664 of record NW_021621467.1, read on the forward strand.
ATTAAAGAATGCCTTATAGGCATCCACCATCCCTTGCTTTTAAACCTTTTCTTCCTTCTCTTCTGCAATGATCTCTGAGTGATGGGCAGAAGAAGTGTGGAGTATATGTTCCTTATAATATTGAGCATTCTGCAGTTTCTTATTCTCTGCATATTGTTTAGGAATGAGTCTCTGTATTAATTACCATTGTCTACAAATAGAAATGTCTCAGATGACGGTTGAGCAATACATTGATTTATAGGTATAACAATAAGTCCTGAGGAATTGGCTTAATACCATATACATTCAGCAAGATAATAGCAGTAGTTTCTTCTTTAGAGCCTGTGGCTTGTATAGCTATATTCCTTGGCCTGATAATGGAGCTAGGTATGGTTTTCATTTTATGGTGTGGGACTAAAATTCAATAAGAAAGTGGTCAATTCTTCCCATGTTTTTGCCACGATAGCATCAGTGGACAAGTGTTTCCAGGCCAGTCATTACTATAGCTTTCAAGGTTTACAGTTGGGCATGATTGACGATTCCATTTCTCCTCTGGGAGTGTGTACAGATAGCACCTTGTGGCACTATGAAAAGTAGTCAGTATGGATAGAGCTTCCAGGAGAATACCAACTTGATTTCCCCATATTTTGTGACTCAAGCATGGGGTATTCTCAGCATAGGTTGGATTTGGAGAGAGGGTGTAATCCAGAGGAAGAGCAATAGCCATATTTAGTGGCCTATGGAACCTCACTGGGGTAATGACTCCAAAAGAAGTAATCTATTCCTGGCACTAGGATTTTTACTAGTTGGCATCTGATGTCTAATAGGAGCCTTGTTTTCCTGTTATACTGTAAATCTATTTTAACTCTTCATGTGAGTGTGAGTGTGCCTGTGTGTGTGTGTATTTTAGGGAGGCTTTTTTTTAAAACAGGTTTCCACATGATTTTTCTTTAATGTCTTTATGTTATTTATCTCTCCTCGTACTTTCTCCTGTATTCTGCCCACCCCTTTGCATCACAATGGACTCTTCCTGCTATATTATTTTCTTTAATCATTTATGCCAGCATGTGCCATTACTGTTTTATTGAAAAAGTCTTTCCATGGTGCCTTATACATTTCTTGACCTCTATGTGCATTCTAAATGAAGCACATACATATGAAGACTCAATGCCAACACCTATAGATGAGAGAAAACATGGAAGTTTTCTTCTGGGATTGGGTTGCCTTCCTCAGAATGATTGTTTTCAATTCTATTAATTTACCTGTGAATTTCATAATTTCATTTTTCTTAATATCTGAGCAATAATCAATTTTGTAACTATATAGTGTTTTCATTATCTACTCATCAGTTGATGGTCATCTAGGCTGTTTCCATTTCTTGGCTTGTGAATAGTGCAGCAACGAACATAGGTGAGCAGGCATCTCAAGTAGAGTATGAAATCCTTTAGATATACTTAAGAGTCATAAAGCTAGATCTTATGGTAGATCTAGTTTTTGCTTTTTGAGATACCTTCACAATGATGTCCATAACAGCTGCACTAATTTTCACTTTCACTGGCAGAGAAAAGTGTTCTCCATTCCCCACATGTACACCAGCAATTGCTGTTCTTATTTCTCCTTCTCCTTCCTCCCCTTCCCCCTCCTTTTCCCCTTCCCCTTCTTCCTCCCCCTCCCCCTCCCCTTCCTCCTCCCCTTCCCCCTCCCCTTCCTCTTCC
>NW_021621467.1:4117757-4160594 GCF_004785775.1 Grammomys surdaster
TCCTCCTCCTCCTCCTCCTCCTTCTTCTTCTCTTTTCCATCTGAATGGAGTGAGATAAAAATCTCAAAGTTGTTTTATTTTGCATTTCTTCAATGCCTAAGGCTTTGGCCATGAAGGAATGTTTCTTAGCCACTTGTGTTTCATTTTTTGCAAATTCTTTATTTAGTTCTATGATCATTTTGAAACTAAGCAGTTTGTTTCCTTGGGTTATATACATATTTCAAATACTAACCCTCTGTCAGATGCATATCTGATAAGGATTTTTGCCCTTTCTCTAGGCTGCCTCTTCATTTACATGTTGGTGTCTCCTACTGTGGAAAACTATTAGTTTTGTGAAGTTATATTTATTAATGTTTTAATGCCTATGTCATGAGGGTCCTGTTCAGAAATTTCCTGTGCCAGTGATTTTATGCATATGCCTTGCTTTCTCCTCTCAGACTCAGGGCATCAGGTGTTATGATGAGGTCCTCAATCCAAGAAAATTCAAAGTAAGAGATAAGAATCATTTCTCTTTCTACACGGAGTTATCCAGTTTGACCAGCATTTTTGATGAAGATACTGTCTTCCTTTCAAAGTGTTGGCTCCTTTGTCACAAACCAGGTGGCTGTAAGATTGTGCATCCTAAATTATATTCCATTGACCAATGACTCTTTTAATGCCAGAGCGATGCTATTTTTTATTATTTTATTTTAGCTCTGTAGTTAATCTGAAATACGGAGTAGTGATGCCTTCAGCATTTTGTTGTTGTTGTTCAGGGTTATTTGTTTTGTTTGCTATTCTGTGCCCTTTTTATTTTTGCATGACTTAAGATTCTTTTTCAATTTTTGTGAAGAATTGTGTTGCAATTGTCATGGAGATTGCACTTTGTCTGTATATGATTTTGGTAGGATGGCCATTTTAAGAATATTAATCCTTCTAATCCCAGAGAATTGCAATTCTGCCAATCTTCTGGTATTTTGTTCAATTTCTTTTTTAGTGTTTTAGTATTTTCATTGTATAAGTCTTTTACTTTATTTTTTTAGATTTATTTCAATATACTTAAAATTTTGAGGCTATTGCAAATGGTATTCCTTTCTTGATTTCTTTCTTAATGTGTTTCCATTTGTCTACAAGAATATTACTGATTTTTACATGTTAATTTTTATATTCTGTTACTCTGTTAAAGGTATTTAGCATCTGTAGAGGGGGATCTTTAGGATCTTTATGTATAGAATGATGTCATCTTCAAATAAAGATTCTTTGCTTTTTTTCTTTCTATTTGTATTCTCTTTATATCTGTTGCTTACTTGTCTTCCTATCCTAGCTAAGTATTTAAATACTATGTTGAACACGAGTCAGGAGAGTGGTTATCCTTATTTTATTCTGATTTTATTAGAAATGCTTTGTATTTTACTCCATTTATTTGATGTTATGGGATGGGCTTCCTGCATATTGCCTTTATTAAGTTGTATTTTGACATTCCTAAGAAAGTTAAGCATAAAAGCCTTGAAGTAACTCATATTAAAATGGAATTAACTAGCCAGATGCAATGAGATATGTCTGAGATCTATGTATGTCTGAGATTGAAACAATAAGATAAAAAATTTTATGGTTGGTACTCATTATATATTAAATACCAACCCAATGTGGACTATTTTCATCCAACTTCAAACAAAAGAAATGGAAGAAAAAATACTTGAATTTGGCTCTTAATTTCATTTATTCATTACCTGTTTGATGATTTAAAGAAGGGATTTAATATCTTCAAATTTCAATCAACAAAAGTTAACATCATAACAAATCAGTTGAATCTATCTCCAGAAACTGCCTTGAGTCTGGAGACTATAGTTTATGGAGTTATGCAAAGAGTAAGGTACTATAGTATATGAAGTATTGTTTTTGGATGAAAAATAGCAATGCCATCAGAAAAATTTAACATCTAATCAAGTATCTTTGAGGCCACTAACATTTTTTTATTAGCATCACCATAAAAAACTACTTTGAAACTGAAAGTGTTTTTGTTCAGGGCAAGCAAATGCAGGGCTCTGGATCTATCTGGGTTTAACGCATCTATCTGTGCCAGCAAGTACTTGATCAATTAGAGTATATGAGAAATAAAAATAATAAATAATAAAAATGTGTACTTAACATGAACAGATTCCTTATTCTTCTTGGCCTCCTAGTAAGCTTCTGTTTCTATTGATGTCAGATCAGGCCAATAAACACAAAATTGATTTTGCCAGTCAAGGTAAATGGGACACTGGTTGCTGACTCACTGCCAGCTCATAGTAACCTATGTAGTCAAATAGGCTGGAGTGTAGTGAGTGTTTACTCATGGAATTTTACTAGAATGAAAACAGGTTTAAAATGAGATTCTGAATGTTTAGTGTGGCACAAAGTTGTTTAGAATCTGCAGTATTTAAGAGACTAATATATGTCCTTGATTGAAAATAACCTGTGGGTATTTACTAAAGTTATGTTCATCATATTTCCATACAGATGCTCCTCATGAATGTGAAATGAGACAAGTTAACAGCTTCATAAAGCTGTTGAAGTATTGTTATTGCTTAATTAAGTGAAATTCTTGAAGGCCTTTAATGAAACTTGCTCAAAGGATCCTCCTTCTCCTTCTCCTTCTCCTTCTCCTTCTCCTTCTCCTTCTCCTTCTCCTTCTCCTTCTCCTTCTCCTTCTCCTTCTCCTTCTCCTCCTCCTCCTTCTCCTTCTCCTCCTTCCCCCTCCTCCTCCTCCTCTTCCTCCTCCTCCCCCTCCTCCTTTCCCTCCCTCCTCCTCCCCCTCCTCCTACTTCTCCTTTTTCTTCTTATTTCCTCCTCATCTTCTTCTTTGTTGTCATCGTCATCTTCCTCTTTCTTTTTGAAACAGACTTAATTTACTTTATGTCTTGTGTAAAAACCTTTATGTGGTAGCCACTACTGGACCTGGTCCTCTGAACAGACTCTGCTGTGGATTTTCTCATGATAATGAGTGAATTCCTGATAAGAAGACTTGGTTGCACACACTCTCTTTCCAGAGGTCAGGGGTCAGATAGTCATAGGACTTGGAGATGGCATTAATGGTGGCTTTGGCAAAGTTGCCCAGGATGTAGCCCCTCGCTGCTTGTAGCAGTCATTAATTTTTAACCACTGTCTTAGAGTTTTATTGCTGTGAAGAGACACCATGACTGTGGCAACTCATATATGAAAATATTCAAGTGGGGCTGGTTTTCAGTTTCAGAGGTTTAGTTCACTATCATCATGGAGGCAAACATGTAGGTATGCCGGCAGACATGGTGCTGGAGAAGAAGCTGAGAGTTCCTCATCCAGATCCACAAGCAGCAGAGAGACTGTTCCACATTGGGCGGAGTTTGAGCATAGGAGAACTCAAAGCCGGCTTCAACAGTGACACACTTCTTCCAACAAGGCCACACCTCCTAATAGTGCCACCCCTTATGGCTAAGCATTCAAACAAGAGTCTATGGGGGCCATTCCTATTCAAACCACCCAACTTCTTAAAGTACATTCCCAGTGACAGCCCCAGATCTGGAACAGAGTTCACAGCAACCTAGGTTACCAGGAATGAACTCCAATGATACAACTAGAGTCCTACTATCAATGCTTGTTGCATTGATATGGGGTTGTGTGTGTGTGTGTGTGTGTGTGTGTGTGTGTGTGTATAAAGACAAATTTCTTTCTTTTTTTTGTTTTTTTTGTTTTTGGTTTTTCGAGACAGGGTTTCTCTGTGTAGCCCTGGCTGTCCTGGAACTCACTCTGTAGACCAGGCTAGCCTCGAACTCTCAAACTCAGAAATCCGCCTGCCTCTGCCTCCCAAGTGCTGGGATTAAAGGCGAGCGCCACCACCGCCAGGTGACAAAATTTTTCCATAGTTTTTAATTACATTTTTTCTCTCTTGCTTTAGAAAATGTACATGCGCACATGCACATGTATCAGTGACTTCCATTTAAAGATCTTGTTGTTGCTTTGGGAACTAGACTCTCTAGACATTTAACCTTTTCTTAAATAATACTCAGAGTATATCCATTCCATTCCATTGTGATTTATCATGTTGCTGTAATTAGGTTGTGTGTAGGGAGGGGACTGTGCATTCCTGCTTTTCCTATAGACTCTGAGATACTTTAAGAAACCATTTTATTTATCCTTAGTAATTGCCTAATTATGATGTGAAATTATAGTTGATATTTATGCATAAGTAAATATACATATATTTAAATTGCAAAGTCAGTAAATTCCATCATCTACTAATCTCCAAAAATGATATTTATCTCGTGGTAGAAGTTGTTTAACATCTCTTGTGTTATTAAATGGTACTGTCTGAAATAGCCTTTCTTCTTATTATCACCCACCAAGGCTTTCTGCTTTACATGTTAAATATGTAAAGATGTCTGGTGTTCCTTGATGCCCGTTAGTCTCCAGAATGGGGGCACAGAAGCCTAGATTTTTTTTTCTTCCTACAAATGCAGTTGGTTGAAACATTACTCTACCACGTGGATTTTCTATAGAGAGAATGAACATCCACTCTGGGGCTGTTTAATTATGAGCTAACTACAGAGAAGTTTTTTTTTCTCCCAGTTCCTTTCCTGGATGCCTTCTGAGAATAGTTAGGGGTAAGGAAACTGCAGGTGCCAGTCTTCATTATTATGTAGATTTGTAAAGTATAATCCTGTTACTTTGTGCTTGCTCCTGAAAGTTCTACTGGAGCAAGGATAGGGAAACGATTTCCTGTCTACAAGAAACATGATAGAACCTAGCCACCCTCTTTCATTACTTGTAGAATTACTGGTAATACGTTTTTGGTCAAATGCTTCATCTGCCTGTTAAAATGTCTTGCACCATCTAGTGCCAAGCATCTCATGAGTCCCAAGAGTCTGTCTACCACTCTATCTCCTTGCTTTCATTGAATACATTTACAGCAGCCCAGGAAATGTGGGTATGCTATGTCTGTTCCTCTATTAGTTTATTCCTTTATGCTTAATGTCATTTTATTTCTTGACTGCCATTTTATTAGGACTGTTCTGGACAAATGCACAGAAACGTAATATTTAATTAACCTGTCAAAGTTAAAGGAGAAACTCTCTGTAAAATAGGTGAATGTTGGATCCTAATTATGTGTTATTTTGTGCTATAATATGACATTACCACATGCACAGCTTGTATGTCAGGTTTGCATTTTTGGTGTCCATTTTAAAGCTGACAGAAGAACAAAGAATTAATTTCTCTCAACAGCATATTTTCTGATTTTCCCCTCACTTTTTTTCTATTAACCTTGCATTTTCTGTACATTTTGTTTTATTTTTCCTTGCTCTGGAATTTTGTTTTTTTAGTAATGAAACTACTGCTAGAGCTGTTATTACTGTAAAACTTGGTGGGTTTTCTTAAGACCAGATATTTATGTTTATTTTTTCTATATTTCTGTATACAATGAGGAATGTTTGCTTTTTGTTGAATATTTTATATAAAACAGAAATACTGGTTGCAGTCCATAGAGTTAGAAACAATAGTCACAATAGTCAAGTAATCAAATTTGGATTGTCTTACTGTAGAACTTTCCCATAGAACATCACCCATTAGCAGAAATCTTTACAAAGAATGACAGTGATGCTGCTGTCTTGCTGTCTATGCCTCTTCAGTTCTGGAATTGCAGCTGCCACACTGGCTTTCATGTGGATGTCAGAGATGCTGGGGACCAACTTAGGTTCTTTTGCTTTCCTGGCAAGCAATTTCCTGGTTGTATCATTTCCTATGCCCCTGCCATCACTTACAGTCCTGGTGAGTAGGTACATGATACTGTGTAGCAAATATTTATTTTATTGTTACTTTATTATATATTTTCTCAGTACTATGACTTGAACCGAGATCCTTATGAATGCTAGGCAAGCAGTCTACTGTCGAGCTTCATTCTCAGGCATTGTTAAAGTTTCTGTTTTAGTGCTCATACAATCTCCAAAACAATCTTTCCAGCCAAAATTTCTCGTTGCTCAGCCCTGTCCCCAATTGTGCTGTTTTTCTTCATGTGCCTCTTATTACTTTGCTTTTTGACTGATATAGTAAACTCACATCTCAGGTATAGATATTTTTGTTTTGTTTAACAGATATGTTGGGTCATAATTCATATACTATATAATTCACCCACTTAATGTTCATAGTTAAATTCAGAGTGAGTATGCTCAGAGTTATACAACCACCATCACAACCAATCTTATAACATCTTTATCATTACCCAGTGGGATCCCAGATCCATTAACAGTCACTCAGGATCCTGCCTGCTTTACTCTCTCGTACCAGGACATTAATCTATTTCCTGTCTCTATAGTTTTGCCCGTGATACACAGTTTATATGATCAGATGACATCATCTTCAGCACTTAGCTACTGGCTCCTTTTATCTTGCATATCTTAAGTTTTATCCACTTTGAGTCAAGCATCTGTACTTCATTGCTTTTTATTATATAATTTTATTTATTCTACTCTGTGGTTGTATCTAAATTACTCAGCCATTTTCAGATGAAGGGCATAGAAATGTTTTAAGCTTTTTACCTCAAGAATAGCTAAAAATAGTTTTTAGTAATATATAAATAGTAATATATAATAGTTTTTAGTAATATATAAAATATGTAATGCATATGTTGTATATAAGTAAACCTTATGTACAATTTTGCATAATCAAGTGTTTTTATATGTATATTTTTAAATTACTGGTCACATATTAACTCTGCATTTAGACAGTTCAGGAGCCATCAGAGGTTTGTTAAATCATTTGCACTATGTTGCATTTACTATGAAGGCTCCAATTTCTGTATGTCCTTGTAAACATTTTTGTATGAATTTTTATTTTTAATTTTGAGACAAGTTCTCTCTAAATAGCCTTGGATGTCCTAGAACTCTCTCCCTGTGGATCAGGCTATCCTCAAACTCTCAGAGATCCACCAGCCTCTGCTTCTGGAGTGCTGGAATTAGAGATGTGTGCCACTACACATGGCTCTCATGTCTGCGTTTTTTTGTCTCTTGTCTCTATCTAAGTCTCTATCTTAGTGGATGCTTCATTGGTATTTTGGTTTGTGTTTCTCTGATGACACATGGCCTTGAGGATTTGTTTCTTAGACATCTGCATCTTGGACAAGGTATAAGTGATCCTTGGACACCTGAACTCTTGGAGACATGTCCAGTTTCTTAGCCCATTTTTCAATTGTATTATTGCTTCTCTTTTGATTAAGTTTGAAGAGTTTTAATATAATATAGACATATATTTCATTAGGTATGCAGTTTTGCAAATTTTTTCCCCAATGCTATGGTCTGTCCTTTACAAGCCATGTTTATCTTCAATTGCAGAATTATAATTGAGAATGTATATGATAAAAAGTAATGTTATAGTTCATGAATTTCCTGTAGTATTAAATCAAGCTAATTAACATATTCATCACCTCAAATGCTGTTTTTTTTTCCCTGTGATGACAGTTTTAGAAATTTACTTTTGGCAATTTGGAAATATATCATGCACTATTGCTAAGTATATTCATCACACTGTGAACATTGCAATAGACTTTAAAAATCCCTTAAATCTTATTTCTTCTGTGAAACTGATGCTTTATATTATTTAGCAATCATCTCTCCCATCCCTAAGTTTGAGGATCTAGTAACTGATATTGTCTATACTCTTCTCTGCTGAACAGCCAGTTTAGTTGTGTTCTCACATATAGGTGAGTACACTAATCCTTGTACTTTGGGCAAGCTTATTTCACTTAGAAGAATGTTCTCCAATTGCTTCATGTTGTACAGGTGTTCTGTCTGTCTGTCTATCATTTATGTATTTACTACATTTGTGTATATGTGGATGGTGTGAAGGTATATGTTTAATGGTATAATGTGTTTTCATGTATGCGTGTACATCATCATGTGTGATTGTGAACACACAATGCATGTATGGAAGTCAGAGACAATTTTAAGACAATGTCTTTGTGTTGCTGGCTGCTATGTTCTACAGGTTCGAGCTTTTAGGAATTCTCCTATCTTCATTTACCATGTCCTTATGTATACTCTAACTACATAGGCTATGATGCATGTCTGGCTTCTTACACATGTTTTGAGAATTTGGAGCTAGTACTTCATGCTTGCTTATAAACCGATTTACCCATTGAGCTATCTTTTTGACCCATAAAGTAGAGTCATTGAAAACAGTTAAAATATTATTATATTTCTTAGCTTAAGGTCTATGTCATCTGATTTTGGTATATCTACTCTGTCTTTTGTTTGGTTTGTTGATGTTTTATCTGTTACCTGTCTTTAAGAAACTATCACATTTTGGATATTTAAATCTTATTTTAGAGAACTTTATAACTATCCCAAGTTATAACCATCCCAAGAAGCTATCAAAATATTCTTCATTTTCAACCATTTTTGTATGCGAAACTTTCTCCATAGAGTTAAATCAAGAAAACAATCACAGTATAAAGAATGGAGAAGCGTACATAAAAATTTGCTTACAGGTAAAATGGTTCTATGCCTCTAGCCTACTTTTGTATGTCTATAAGACTAATCACAGTTTTTCACTTTAAATGAGGTATAATTATGACAAAACAAGTCAATATCAACACAAGGACAAGATAAACAAAACACAAAACATACTAAACCCATGAATGACTGTAACGCCTTCTACCTGTATCTAAGATACTTAAAGGAGTTTGTTACCCTCTTTTTATAGTATCACTTCCGTCAGCTTAGTATCTTGTTCTTGACTTTTGCTTCTTTTGAACTTGATTCCTTAATATTTTCATTTCTTAAGTTCTCTCTTATTTTTAAATAAAGTCTATTCTAAATAAAGAGCATTCTGTTTTTGGTCATTGTTTTAAATTCAAATTAAGTTTGGCTTTTCCATTCACGGGAAATGGAGACAGCTAACATTAGAATGTAACTGGGATTCTAATGGCCTTGCTTTGAACAGTTCTGCCTCATGCAAGGACAAATGATCCCTTATTTTATTTTTTTATACCTTCTCCAGACATTTATTTAATTTGAGCACACATTTCAGTAAGCCTACGGTCCAGTCTACTTATTAAACTAACTTTGTGTACAAACTTAGAGTACACAGAATTACTCAGAAATGTGTATGTGTACATGGACACTGCTTTCTTATTTATTATGCATTTAACATATTTATTAATTATAAATTGTGTTGTTGGAAGTTCTGAGAAGGCATATATTCGGAGGCAAAGACAGCTTGCCTTACTAGTAGAAATGTACAATTATGAGCAGCATAGTTTCAATTATGTAGACATAACCAAACAAACAGTAAGAGCTTACTTCTTACTTGAGGACACAATACATAACCATAGTTTTAAAGTTGATTTTCACAAGTGACTCTAGTTGACAGAAACGCTTTCAGCCAATAATTATACCTTCTAAAATATGTAGCCTCTTTCTTGAGCAAGTTAGCAATGCTGACTTTATGCTTTATTGCTTAGCCAGGATATGGGACACAGACTTTGACTCACAGGACAAATCATGCATTTGAAGACACTGTACCCAAATGAATCTCACCTAACTCTGGACATAAAAAATATAGAGAAGCACCTAAATACATAAATCCAGTATCTCATCCAGACGTAAAATAAATTAGACAATGAGAAACATCTCCTTTGCTGTCAATAAAAACAAAGGGTGGGGTGAGTAGGTAGTGTGAAAGAGCTGGACTTTTAAGTGCAAGATAAGGTGCCGTGATAAAGGTCATATCAGCAAAGCTTTAAATAAGAGTAAGTTCTGTGTTTACGTTGGAAAATGCATAACCATTCAGGAGTGTATCCTTTGTAAGTCCCCTGGAGTGAGGAGACGCCCCACTCAAGCCACAGGAGATTACAACTACCCAGAATCACTCGAGAGACCGAACTTGTCCTCAAAAGACTTTATTTCCGGATTTCAGGATATCAGTCAACTGAAGCAGAGAGTCCCAGGAGGAGTGTCGACTCCCAGGCTCGGGAGCAAGGGTATTTAAAGGAGAAAACCCTCAAATCAGGGAGGTGAAGGAGGAAACCAAGAGGGAATAGTAGGAAATCCCAACCCACATAATAAACCCGGGTGGGGGGTAGGAAACATCCTATACACAGAAAGTTTCAACCTATTATTCAGCTAGTCACAGACCAAGGTGGGTAGTGAGTAACATCCTGTATACATTCTTTTCAGAAATGTGACCTTAATTTAGTCATTTATCTCGTGGTCATTAACTTCCCGGCGTGACTTGGCCAACCTGTATTATCAGTTCTGCTATTCTTTGTCCAATCGACCTGGCTGACTTGCCCTCTGTCTTCAGGTGGCCAGCTAGTTCCTGGAACCTAGGTCTGTGAGCCTGCCAACCTTAATTCAGATGGGGGGGGGTCTCAAGCTTCTCTATGAATTTTTATATCCTTTCACCTTCATTCTTCAAGTATTTGACGGTTTTTCTTGCTATTTATTTCCAGTTATATTTCACTGTAATCTGATAACATACACTATCATTTATTTGGGATTTGTCAGTACTTACATTGGGACTGAAATATTTTATTTAATGGAACATCCCATGAGCTACAAAGGAGAGGATGTTATTATGCAGCTGCTGGATGGAATTCTGTAGATATGTGATATGACCATATAGTCTATGGTGCCTTTTAAAGATTCCTTGTTAATTTATTTTTGCCTAGATCATCTACCTATTAAAAACAGTGGAATATTAAAGTCACTATTTCATCTTACTCTGCTTTACTCATTCTTTTCAGTATTTTTAAAAAATTCTATTGAGTACTATGATGTCTTGTACAAGTGTATATTTACAATTTTTTATTTTCGTGATTGTTTTTGTAGTAATATACAGTAATCTTTATTTTTTGACTAGCTTTGTTCTGATGCCTACTTTACCCAATGTAAATATAACTAGTCTGGCTAAGGTTTGCTTTTTCTTTTCTTTCTTTCTTTTTTATTTTTTTAATTGGATATTTCATGTACATTTCAGATGTGATCCCCTTTCTCCATTGCCCCCCCCAGGAATCCCCATTCCATCCCCCTTCTTCCTGCTTTTATAAGAATGTGCTCCTACCCACCCAACAACTCCCAGCTCCCCACCCCCGAAATTCCCCCACATTCGGGGATCCAGCCTTCACTGGACCAAGGACCTCCTCTCCCACCTATGCCCTGCAAGGCCATTCTCCCCTACATAATACAGCTGGAGCCATGGGTCCCTCCCTTTGTGCTCCCATGCTGGTGGTTTAGACCCTGGGAGCTCTGGTTGGTTGGTATTGTTGCTCTCCCCATGGGGCTGCAAACCCTTTCAGCTCCTTCAGTCTTCTCTCTCCCTCCTCCATTGGGAACCCCATGATAATTTCAATGGTTAGCTGTGAACATCCACCTTTGTATATGTCAGGTTCTAGCAGACCTCTAAGGAGACAGCTATATCAGGCTCCTGTCAGCATGCACTTCCTGACATCCACATCAGTGGTGACTGCACATGAGATGGATACCCAGGTGGAACAGTCAGATTCTTGATGACTCCTCCTTCAGTTTCTGTTCTACGCATGATTTGTCTCCATATTTGCTCCCTTGAGTATTTTGTTACCCCTTTTAAGGACAGAAACACTCACACTTTGGTCTTCCTTCTTCTTGACCTTCATGTGGTCTGTGAGTTGTATTTTGGGTATTGCAAGTTTTTGGGCTAATATCCAATTATCAGTGAGTGCATACCATGTGTGTACTTTTGTGATTGGGCTACCTTACTCAGGATGATATTTTCTAGTTCCAGGTTTCTATTTTCTTGATATATTGACTTTCTTATTAAAAAAAAAAACAACCCCCCCCAAAAAAAATCCTCTGCCAATGTGTGCCTTTGACATTAAGGAATGATTTTTTGTAAACAATAAATAGTTGGATTTTGTTTTTAAGTCAATCAGGTAGTCGGTACCTTATGCATGACTGAAGAAATTAATACTATTCACATGTAGGATTTTTATTGAGAGTAATTTTCTGATTTCTGTAATTTTTGTTAGTTGTTTTCCTGACTGCTGCAGGACGAATGATAACCATCTCCCTTTGGAGTCTGTGTTTGAAAACTTCGTTCCCAGTTGATAATGTGACTTGAGAATGCTATGGAACCTTTGGGATATAGTGCCTTGGGGAAAGAAGTATGATATTGGAAGCTGGCTTTGAAGTTTTATAGACTAGTCCCCATTTCCTGTTTTCTGTCTCTGTCTCCTGTCTGCGAGTCCCCACTTTCTGTTTTCTATCTCTGCTTCCTATCTAAAAGGATTTTCACTCGAGCAGCTTGGACGGATCACAGCAGACTAGACGGTTCCACAAGGGAAGGTTTATTAAGAGAGTGGGAGAGCGAGAGGAGAGAGAGAAGAGTAGAGAGGGTAGAGGCCGGCCATGACCACGTGGAGAGAGGGGGAAGGGAAGGGGGAGGGGAGACAGCAACCTGCAGGCACTGGGTTGAGGAGAACAAGAGAGAGAGGAGGGGGCAAGCAGCCCCTTTTATAGTGGGCAGGGCTACCTGCCTGTTGCAAGGCAACTGTGGGGAGGAGCGTACCTGGCCGTTTCCAAGTAACTGTGGAGGTGGAGTTTAACAGATTACTAACATTCCCACATTTTGGTTTAATTAAAAAGAAAAAAATTAGAAAGAGGTAGAGACAAAGCAGGAATAGGGTCGTCGTGAAATCTGCTACATCCTGTTGGCATTGGGGGCGACGTGTCTTTAGGGGGAACCTAGAAGAATGGATATGGGTGATGTTTGTCCGGTCTTAGGAAAGCTGGCTGTTTTCTGTTGTCCAGGGTCTATGGAGCCATCTGAGGATAGGCCAGAAGGAACAGGTCCAGTAGAAGCAGCAGCTGTGTGTGTGGCAGGAGATGGAGCATTTGGAGGTTGTTTCTCTGGAGCTATTTTGGATGCACCTAGACTTGACAAGATGTAGGAAATAAGATTAAGAACACTTGGGGAAAGAATTTTTTCTAAGATGTACATTTGAAACCCAGAGGGATCCCACCCTTTGTTATAGGTAGTAAGTGGGAATTTTAGGCAGATGTACTTATCTGGATGGCATCCATGAGAGGTAGATCTGGGTTTCCTGTAGCTTATAAATTTATAAAACAGATAACAGTATGAGTTAACACAAGTAGTCTTTCAACTGAGTTTAGGTAATGAGGTAACAGATAATATCTGTGAAAACTTAGCTGTCAATGTAGTCAGAAGTCTGAGAAAGAATATACAACAATCTACCAGTTATATATTATTTTTTAAAAATGACAGAGTCCACTAGCCAACAGTTCCTGTGGTTTCCATAGTCTCTTGGGCGAAGTCAGTTTGGTTTCTAAGCGCAGAAGCCACAGGGCTTTTTTCTGTGGAATGGATACACGTGACATGAGAAATGACTTACCTTGTTTTAGCCAAGTCATTTGACTCAGGGTATCCAGTTGTGTTTGTCCACATACAATCTAGGCTGTATGTTCTAGGAGTCCGGCGTCCAGGTCTTCTGAAACCATCTTGGGCTAACTGTTAGAGGCTTTGGGCATTCTGTCGGCCATAAACTTAAAATATACGATTAGCAGACTTCTGACAAGATTGAGAGCCATAAGGATTGGTTGTAACTGAATAAAAATCCATCAAAATGGGTTAGGAAAGAGTCTTAAGTAACTTTGGCAGGTTGTGTAGGAAGAGAAAAGCACATTTTTGTATTAGCACAGAAACATTTTTGTTAAGAAAGCTGGATCGTATGGCTGTCACAGGTTGGAGCTGTGAGTCACAGGTGGCACGGCAGGTCAGGTCTGCAGGGTGGCAGTGACAGGGCGGGACTTCCTGTTAGCATGAGGAAGCCTCTGCCCAGTGTCTCTGGCAGCAGTGAGTAAAGAAAAGCAAGCATGTCCCATATCACCCCAACGTTAGTTTTTGCAGCAGAAGGCACTAACACTTTATAGGTCCCAGGCAGCAGGATGTAAGGGGAAGACCCAGAGCAGAGCTAAGAACCACAGAGGGAAGTGACCAGGTCATAGAGGAAGCAAGGGGAGTTAGCTGGGCCCTAGACCTGCTAGCTTTCCAGGCAAGGTGCTGTATCTGAGGTTCCAGTCGACCCGCAAATGACGAAGGAGGGGGAAGGGGAAAAGGGCGCAAAAGGCTTTCCTTTGGAAAAGATACACTAGGGCAGAGCCAGTGATCCTGGGAGAAAACAGTAAAGGCTCACCCGTGGAAGAGACATGTTTGGGACTATATTCGGAGCCGGTACTCCTGAGGCATAGAGAACAGTCTGTGCAGGCCTGGCCTGGGGTACTCAGCGATGAGAAACTGTCTCGAGAGGAGAGGGGAAGTGTCTCATCCAAATGGAGCCGTCCTAGAGAGGTTCAGGGAAGGACAGGGTTTGCTCTAGCTCAAGAAATCTGTTTTGGGACCTTGTGGGCAGTTACCACGTGGCGTCCGTCCTGTCCGGGCACAGCAGCTGAGGTCCCCGAAGTCTTCGTAGGCCGGGTTTCGGCACCAATAAAAGGATTTTCACGTGCGCAGCTTGTAACAGATCACAGCAGACTAGACAGTTCCATGAGGGGACGTTTATTAAGAGAGTGGGAGAGCGAAAGGAGAGAGAGAAGAGTAGAGAGGGTAGAGGCTGGTCATGACCATGTGGAGAGAGGGGGAAGGGAAGGGGGAGGGGAGACAGCAACCTGCAGGCACTGGGTTGAGGAGAACAAGAGAGAGAGGAGGGGGCAAGCAGCCCCTTTTATAGTGGGCAGGGCTACCTGCCTGTTGCCAGGCAACTGTGGGGTGGAGCGTATCTGGCCCCTTCCAAGTAACTGTGGAGGTGGAGTTTAACAGATTACTGACACTATATGTGGAAAACATGTTAACAGTCTGCTTCTTCACTGCTCTGCTGGTCTCAGGGTTCTCTACCACGTTTTTCTCTATTGATTTTTTGCTTACCACTTTTTCTGAATGAAATTTATTTTTTTCTGTGTTCTTTCTTTCCCTTTCTGTGTTCTTGTGATGAAAAAATGTCTCTTTTTCTTCTTTACGGAGGATTTAATTATTTAATAATTTTCTACAATGGCTTGATGATTGTGAATTAATCTGTTCTTATTTTGAAATATGTTTATTTCTCCATTAATTTTAAAGATAACCTTGCTAAACACATTAAATTTGGTCAGCAGTTATTTAGTTTCAGGGCTTGAAACCTTCGGTTTTTATGTCTTTTGATAAGAGGTCTGAAGTTACTCTGATGAATTGCCATTGTAAATGAATTTACATTTTTTTCTTAGAATCTTTAATATTGTTTCTTTGTTTTGTAGTTTTGGCAAGATGAGTGTAATATACTGTGAAGAGATTTTTCTCTAGAGATGTCTATTTGAGATTCTAAATACCTCTTGGCCTTAAATGTCCATTAATTTCCCTAGATTTGAGAAACTTTCTGCTATAATTTAATTAAATAGATTTTCTATGACATTAAAAATAAATCTCAGTTTTATCTTCTACACCTCAGAATCTCAAGATTTATAATTATAATCTTGTTTCATGGTTCTTAGAACTAGGGTTTTTCTTGTTAAAATTTCCTTATTGCTTTCTAAATGGAGTCTTCCATCACCCTGGTCTCCATCCCAATATTCCATCTTCTGTCTGTCTACTGGTGATACTTTCCAATGTGTTTTCATTTGATTTAGCTGAGCTGCTTGTTTCCAACATTTCTCTTAGAGTTTTAAAACTTACAATCCTCTCTCTCTCTCTTCCTTCCTTTCTTTCTCTTTTCCTCCTCTCCTCTTTCTTCTCCTCTTCCCAAGCTCCCGCCTCCCGAATTTCTTATCCTTGTTTCTGAGTTTCTCCACTGGAATTTTGATTTCTTCTCTATGTCTTGGGTTTATTTTATTCTTATTTATTTATTTATTTATTTATTTATTTATTTTTAGTTCATTCATCTGGTTGTTTGCTTTTTCTGAAATCACTGGTCATTTTTAGAAGTAGACTTTAGATTCAGTAATTGAGCAAGATTTCTTGTACATACCATGTTGCCTTTTATTTTCATCTTTCTTGTTTTCCTGTGTTACATTCCATGCATCTGTTGTTTTGGATACCTTTTCCTATTTTATTTGGGGCTATTCCTAGTGTACACACTACTCTTGTTGGCTCATTCATGAAGGGAAAAGCACAAGGTGCCAAAAAAAGAGGATGAAGCATTGGAGCAGCTTGTTTCTGGGTTTTCTATAATTGGAGTCTGGCAGGTTGAGGTGGGGGAGGAAAGTTGAAACTGGTGTCTTGTGTTTCTATTTGGGCTGTTGCTGAGCCAGATCCCACAAAGCGCCAGATGTTCCAGGGAACTTTTTTTTCCTTCAAGAAGCTGTCTTCTTGTTGTATCCAGATACCTTGCTGACCACACTTTAACTGTGCAATCTGTGCATTGGGGAGGCTCTCTTACACACTCAAGATTTCTCATCTTGTATACTTTGGGGTGGTTAATGCTGCAGTCTGGGGTCTTTCCTGAATGTATTTGGAATAGGAGAAGCCAATACAATATGGAGATCTATATAGGCTGGCTCATTCTTTTTTTTTTTTTTGGATATTTTATTTATTTACATTTCAGATGTCACCCCCTTTCTCCATTTCCCATCCCTAGAACCCTCTCTCCCATCTCCTTCCTTCTTTTTGCTTTTATATCATTTTAATTACATGCATGTGTTAAGGTCAGTTCTAGGTTGAGTGTCTAGCAATACAATAGATGGAAATAGTCAAGGAATAAGAAGAAAAATAAACACAAATAATCAAAGAACAAGCAAGGCATGAGGCTGGCTCATTCTTTAAAGACCTAAATAACATAAAGTGCAACTGTAGGAATGAGACTGTGAAAGACAGTTCTGTTGTAGATGAAGTAATTTTTTCCCCGTGAGTTTTCCCCTTTAATGCTTCATAAATAATCATTTATGATTCTTATTTTAGATTGTCTTAATATTGGTAGATGTGACTAGTCTGTATATAAGTGACTATTTATCTCCAAGAAACTTTTTCTTTAACTTTTATTGAGACTCAATTAGAAGGAAGGAAAAGAATATATAATTTTTGTTGTTGTGTTTTGCTTTTTTTTTTTTTTTTTTTAAGAGCAAGAGTCATTTTAACCAAGGGGCTGTAAAATGCAACAATTACCTACGCTCTTTTGTTTTAGAACTGATAGGAAAGACCATTACCTGAACTTGGAGTATAAAATAGTCTCAATTCATCTTGTAAATTAATTTGGTCTATTTATTCAACTTCTTGTGTCCTGATGCTTGAATTTATTCACTTAAAATAGCATTCCTTCCATGGCATGAGCTTAATAAAGCTAAATAATTAATAAATGGTAAGTAAATTAATTCATATGCAAAACTGAGGACAGTGCCTCATATATAGGAAACTTTCATTAAATATTGAGTATTATTCTTATTATTTTAAATACACTGGGTCATCAAGAACCATTTATTTGTTCATTGTTTTATTAAAAACCACATTCCTGTATTCATCAAAAGAATTATTTGTGGAATCAACATTTCATTTTCTAGTGTTCCTCACCGTTTTCCTTTTGTTATAGTACTTACTAGAGGTCTGTGTCAACAAATTATGCCTGTAACTTTTAATGAACTCATAATTTGACCTTTCAAAAGTAGAGAGGACAAAATTTAGCTCAGTGTTTCTTAAACTTTAAAATGCACAAGGATCATTTGAGGATTTTTTTTTTTTTTAATGGTGGAATCTGATCTGTTTGTTAAGACGGGAAAGATTTTGGATTTCAGTTTGAGAAGTTTCAGCACACAGTTCTCAACTTTATTGTTGGACGTATTTTAAGGCAGAGCACGATAATGAAGCAGGGGTGTGGGGCGTGGGGTGTGGGGTGTGGGGTGTGGGGTGTGGGGTGGGGGGGTGGGGATTGGAGGGACAGTGGAGACAGAGAGAGAACCCAAGAAGGATTCCCTTCCTGGTCACCTAATGCTTCCTCTCTCCCAGAATAATCTCACCATGTTATGAATTCACGAAAGAATCAATGCATCGATTGAGCCACAGCCTTCGGAATCCAACCACCTCCCTGAAGCCTGCCAGCTTAGGTAACTGAGCTCCTAGTCTTCAGGGAGCACCACAGGCTAAACCACAAGAGCTGCTTTAGTATGAAGCCTGAAAGTGAATTGCTAGCGAGCATAAAGATGGCCAGCATTCCTGGCATGGGGGCTACATCTTGTGTATTAACATGGCTCTGACCTTTCTCTCAGTGAGGAATAAAAGCTCACTCCTTTCTCCAAACATTTACACACAATCCATGTAGAAAGAGCAGCTTATGGCCAGCTAGTCTACAGACACCTATGGCTCCACTGGTGAAGAGAAGCCAAGGAAACAGATATTAACTAAACAGTCACAAAAAACCAGGAACGTTTTCATCATAAGATATGAATATTCCTAGAGTACACTCAACATATCAATTTTACTCTTGTGTTCTTCCCTTCACACTACTGAGATCTCTGTGCTTTGTCACAAAGCTCGCTTCCTCTGTAAAGATTAGGTGACATGATCCTTTCTACCAGTCTTTGATTTTTCTCCCCCTATGCTTCCACTTTCCTTTCTTACAATGTAGCAAGTCTTTCTCCTCATAACAATGCCTAGATCTACACAATGTACTCCTAAGATGTGGCTTTGCTTTACTACCTGCTTTACTGTGCACAAAGGAAGCAGCTCTACAGAGAGCATGTTTCTACCTCCTCATTACACCTTTGTTTCAAGTATATTTTGATACAGTAAAAGGCTTTAAAATAAGTAAATTATTATTTTGATACTATATCAGAAAATTTATAATGGCACATTGTTAATGTAAAAATATCTAACACTGTGACTTCATCAACACAGCAGTTCTGATTTTGTAATAATACCTTTTCTGAGACTAGGTCTTATGTGTCCAAAATGATAGTAGTCAGCTAATTTTGTAAATAAAACATTTAGAGACATCTGTCTAAAGAATAAAGGTAAAATAACTTCTACCTAATTTGTAGTAAATTGTAAATCACTAATTACATAGATCCATCTTATGGCTATTGTGCTATTCTTTATAAAGTATCGTATAATTTAGAAAAGGGTTGATGCACAGTTAGAGAAGTTAGCATGGTGGAGCAATGTTTGTGATTATCCTATACAACTTCAGATGATTAGCACATAGCATTTCAATGGAAATGTTAACTTTATAACCTCATCTGTGGCAACCATGTATGCCATTTGGACCAGTTTTAAATGGCTATGAAACTATAGCAATCTCCAGTTTCAGATGGAAATTATTTGCAATTAATGTGGAGGCAAAGAGGCGTATCTTTGATAGTCACCAGCTGTAGCTTAACTTCAACAGACTTTACGAGTTTAATGTCTGTATTATGCACATTGCAATTTAATAGGCAACTATGTAAACTTTCCTGTTAATTTTTTATGTAAATAATAATTCATGCATAATAAAACCTGCAAACTCTCAATGTGGGCATTTTTAAAATTCATAATACTGTTAGCCACTAGGCAAGTTAAGATAATTGCAAATCAGTCAAACTGGCTTCTAAAATGATTTAAATTTTTTGTATAAGTATTTGTTCACATAACTAATGATTATTATGTTAAACCCAGACAAGTGAGTTATGTATTTTCTAAAAACATAAAAATAAAATGGATTAATACATGCCACTGAACACCTCGGTATATCCTGACCTTTGCCACTTGGGGATATAGTTTTAGATATTGGCTTATTCCTAATTAAAGTGGGAAGTAGATTCAGTGTTCTCTCAGGTCCATCCATCCTTTAAATTTTTATAATTCTATTGAATTTCCATTGCCTTACTGGTTTGAATTTGCAAATAATTATACTTACTAGATCATGGTCACCTAAAGTTTGTCTTACAGTGACATTGGGAGAGCATATAGTCACATCAGCTAAGCAAGTCTTTTTCTGTATCTAAGACTAAGACAGGTTGTGGGGAACTTTTCTAATTGTTTTTCATGCAAAAATTAAAATCGCTGAAAAATTAGCACCTCCAAAATAAATCTCTTCATGTGCACAGTCTACAAGGTTGTGTAGGCAAATTGTTCCCTTGAAGAAAGCATTCTTATTAGCATGTCAGAGGCTCACAGAGAATCCAAAAACGGTGAAATTTTTCCTTATCTTTCCTGCTGAGAATCTTTTATTTTGGTACTTTGTAGTCTAGGAGCCTCTTTTCAATCTAAGCAGTAATTACCCCCCTTTGCAGAAGATGAAACAATGAAAGAGTTGGACAAAAAGAAAAGGATTAATAGGAAAAAGAGAATTTTGGCCTGCTTCATGCAAGTTAATACCGTTAAAAAGGTGTACTCTAATTTAGGCATTATCCTTCTGTGTAATTAAGAGCCTTCTCATTAGGTGTTGTCTGAATACTTACCAGTAGGTTCTGCTCGGAGAAATTAGAACACATAGTTCAGAGAACCCATGAGGGTTTTTTTCCCTTTTAGGAATTTTGATGATGCTTATTTGTCTTTCAATTTTTAACCTCACATTCCAAGTCTAGCAATCTCTTGATAGTTTACATCTTATTTTGTCCCTTTCTTTTGTCTGTTCCTTTGACTTCATTTTATTGGTGCCATTAGATTTTTGTGTTTTGCTTTGTTTTGTTTAGAGACGATGTTTCATGATCTCAGGCTGACCTTGTATTTACTGGATAGTTGTGAGGATGAGTCTGGACTGTTGGTCTTCCTTCTTCTTCCTTCTCAGTGCTGGGGTTGTAGGTTTTCATCTGCATTTCCTTTTTACAAACTGTGAAAGAGTAATCATTTTACCTGGCACATTAAAATAATAGACTTTGTTATACTCTATTCATATTTGTTCCCTTACTATTCTACCCCCACACTGATTTCTTTCTTCACATATTCTTAATGCTGGCCATTTATACATAATTTGTGTTTGGATCTGCATAGGAGAGAAAACAAGTTTTATTTTGTTCTCTTTGCCACAATTACCTTCTCTTGTTCACTTCTTTAGACCATTTTCTCTCTGCCTTCTTTCATTATATACATATAATTGTATATTTTATATTATATATGTGGTATCTATTACTTATGTGTATATACTGTCATATCTATCGGTCAATACCTGTCATCTATCTATCTATCTATCTATCTATCTATCTATCTATCTAATCTATCTATCTCTATGTAAAATAGTAGACTCCAGAAGACAGTCCTGGATACACTAATGATACTGGTGCTGGAGTTATAGGCAGTTACAAGCTGCCTAGTATGGGTACTGGGAACTGAACTTGGGTCCTCTGTGCAAGAACAGTACATGTATTTAACACTAGGCTTAGCTTACTTTATGTAACATGATGATTTCCAGTTGCATATATTTTTCCCAAATAAAACACATCTACATATCCCTCCCCATATATGTATTACATATTCATTATCCATTCTTTCATTTTTGACATCTAGGCTAGTCCTGTATCTTAGCTATTATGAAGAGTGCTAAAAATAAACATGAATGTGAAAATGGCTCTGTGATAGTTTTCATGAGAGAAGAGTCAACCCTTTGATTTTGTAGATTTTGCAAAGACTGAGAGGGAGGACCACTGTGACACAGTATTTTATAAACTGTCATCTGTTATTCAATATTATTAATAGCAGAGAGTGCCATGGTATTCATAATTTTATGGAGGAGTTAGAGAGAAGACTGAAGGAGCTGAAAGGGTTTGCAGCCCCATGGGGAGAGCAACAATACCAACCAACCAGAGCTCCCAGGATCTAAACCACCAGCCTGGGAGCATATAGGGAGAGACTCATGGCTCCAGCTGTATATGTAGGGGAGAATGGCCTTGCAGGGCATAGGTGGGAGAGGAAGTCTTTGGTCCCATGAAAGCTAGATGCCCCAGTGTGAGGGAATTTGAGAGCAGGGAGGTAGGAATGGTTGGATGGGTGGTGGCACACCTTCATAAAAGTAGGAGGAGGGGGATGGGATGAGGGGCTTGGGGGGGACGGGGAAAGGAGATAACATTTGAAATGTAAATAAAATATCCAAAAAAAGATAACTATACAGGAAAAAAAAGAAAGTCAGTGACTTATACATGAATTCACTCAAATATTCAGTTATGTAACTCTTCACCATTGCTGTCTGATAGTGCTTACACACACACACACACACACAGACACACACAGACACACACACACAGACACACAGACACACAGACACAGACACAGACACAGACACACACACACACACACACACACACACACACACACACACCATCTGTTTTAACAAAGTATAAGGGAATGAAAGGGAACCATAGTTTTTCATTTTGAATTTATAGAAGAGCTGCTACTTCTTAAACTTTCTGACCACAGAAGTGAACTTTTAGTATTGAGTCATGATAGTGAATGCTTTAAGTCTTGTGCAGATATTGTTGCCCGCTTAACATCTATCTCCTTTCTTTTCTCATAATTTTATTCTTTCTTTGTTTGCCACAACAACTGACAGAGGCTCGAGAAATAATGGTGCA
Organism: Grammomys surdaster; assembly: GCF_004785775.1. Lineage (NCBI taxonomy): Eukaryota > Metazoa > Chordata > Mammalia > Rodentia > Muridae > Grammomys > Grammomys surdaster. Next base: position 4,140,236 of record NW_021621467.1, read on the forward strand.
GGCTCAATCAGTACTAGACCTCTTTTCTTTGCTCTAATCTTCCTTGTTGCTAATGATGACCAATAATATCTCAATGATCATGTATATAGGAGATTTGTTTCTTGGCTAGAGCAGAGTGGTGACGAGCATCCCTTTCCACTCCTCTCCCTGTCTCTTCATCTAAAGCAGGCAGAATATCTGGGGACACATTGTTACCTTAATCTAGTATTTATAAGGTAAATTAATGTGCTAAAGAAGGCATATATAATTGAAAAAAAGGAAGCAATTCCTTGATGATATTTTATTGTAATTGAGTGAACTACTGTCATTTCCAGTTGTACACTTAGCATGTAAGAAAATAAGTCACTTACTGTACATCATTACAAATTGGATTTCTGATTCTCATTGTGCAGTCTGTTCTTAATAATCCATGCATACTAGAAAATCAGCAGAGAACACAGCATGATAGCGTAAATTTAAAAGATTTCTAGAGTACATTTTATATTTTTAACAACCACATAGGTGAAATGGGAGATCTACCATAAAAGTTCTGGTTGTAGTTATATGTATGTGCAATGTATTACAAAATATTAATAATTTATTGGGGTAGTTATAGGAGGACAAGGTAGGGGAGGGAGTATTGGAAGGGATAAAAACATGAAAAACATAAAAAGTCATTCAGGAACTTAATATTGTAGAAACTTTCACACATATGTACATATATAGACACACACACAAATAAACGTGTGTGTTAAAGGAGATAAAATGGAGTTATCCTAAAATGGGGGAATAATGAATGTCCATTCAGGTGAATACTATTGATTAACAAATGAAAAGCCCACTTTGAAGAATAAGTTTCCTCTTTGAATTTAGGTCTCCACGTTCCTAAATGTATAAGCTATTGACAATGTTCATGGTTACCCTCAAGAATTTGTTGGTAAGACCCTATTACTGAGGACACTGCACACTAGAAACACAAAACAGGGAGAAACTAAGCTGGTACTACTTTTCAGTTTTGGAAGTTGTTATGCATTCTACTGGAGGGGAACAGCATCCATCCACCTTATCACCAATTGGGAACCTTTAGAGCTACAGAAATAATTTCTCCTGTCAAGACATGAGCAGTGTGCAATACTGACACAAACATCAAGGGAGTAAACAAACACTTTCTGACACCCATACTTAGTACCCATACTTCTGACACACTTTCACTTACTAGACACCCATACTTAGTACCATTATCTGACAGAGAATAATTTATTTTCAATAGACTGTAATCACTTTAGTGGTATTTTTATTTGGTATTATCTTCAAAAAGTAAAACATAGTGATCAATAAGAATGAGGAAAGTTAAGACACTTTGAACTTTGAAGGGATTCAATGTCTCTCTGGCATACCACTTAAAAGATGAGACATTTTATTGCTATTCACTGAATCATGAGCTGCAATTTTTGTATATATGATTATGGGATGTTTTAGAAGAAGAAAAATGGGTTAGAATTGTGACTGCAATGATTCAACTATATATAAGCAAAGACTCAGTTTACATTTTATTGCAATTTCTTCATAAAACATTGACAAATTGAGTCATTTAAGAAACCTTGGTTGGGGTGGGTGGTGGGGAGAACGTCTTGAAATTCCCAGAGATGTGGGATATGAGAGGCACCCAGGACTCTAATGTGGGTGACCTTAGCTGAAATGCCCAACAGTGGGGAGATGGAACCTGAAGAGATCACCTCCAGTAGATAGACAGTAGCTCGGAGGATGGGGACACCAACCCATCTTCAAAAATTTTGTCCCAGAAATGTAGGGACAAAAATGGAGCAATGATTGAAGTAATGCTGGACCAGTGACCAGCCCAACTTGGGATTCATCACATGGGTAGACACCAAACTCTCACGATATTGCTGATACCATGTTCTGTTTGCAGACAGGAGTCTGGCATGGCTGTCTTCTGAGAGGCTCTACTTGCAGCTGAGAAAGATAAAGATTTTTACAGACAACCATTGGACTGAGGTTGAGAAGTCCATTGGAAGAGTTAGGGGAAGGATTGAAGGAGCTCAAGGGAATTGCAACTCCATAGGAAGACCAACAGTGTCAACTACCCTGGATCCCAGAGAGCTCCCGGAGACTGAGCCACCAACCAAAGAGCATACATGCGCTGGTATGAGGTCCCCAGCACATATGTAGCAGAAGACTGACTGTCTTGTCTGGCCCCAATGGGAAAGGATGTGCCTAATCCTGTGCCTAAGACTTTATGCCTCAGAGAAGGGGGATGGGGGGAAGGCGGGGTGGGACACACACCCTCTCAGAGGAAAAGTGGAGGGAGGAATGGGGTGATGAATTCTTGGAGGGGCAGACTGGAAGGGAGAGCAACATTTAGGATGTAAATAAACAAAATAATTAATTAAGAAAAAGAGAACTCTTGCTTGGCTGAATTTTTTTTCTTTCCAATTTTACCAATGGATAAGAGCCTATGTGATTTCCAAATAATTATTTATGCTCTCAGGAGACCGAGATTGTACAGAATTTATCTGTTGGTGTTAATTGTGGGGTCTTGTAACATGCTTCATAAATTTAAGAAATTTAACTGAAAGTAAGAAGTTTATTCTTGGAGGACCGTATTCTGTGAGAGCAGATGGTAATTGTCAGTGCAAGGTGAAAACATATGGTGATGCTTGTATGTGTTATTTACAGCTATTATGGAGAGCAAAATCAATAGGGCTGTAAGGAACCTCATGGCCTTCAAATTGCTGAATTTTATTTATGGCACAGAAACACTGGCACCCCATGGAAATAAACTGAGAACTAACGCAAGTATTTGGAAGCCTTGTATCTTTTAGAACGAGGTCCTTCACGTCAGGAACACTTGGTTCTGCTCTGTGAGGATTTTTGTTATTAGTATGTAATGGTTAAAGTTAGGATATGCAGCAGGCCTTCCTCTTACTTAAAAATGCAGAGCATCGATACCATTGCTGACCGTTTAGCTTCAAAATTTTGTTTTGCTTGTACTTGTTTTAAAAGTTTTTTTTTTATTTTGCATTAAAAAAAATTGTGTGTGGTGGAGAGAACACATGTCCGAATATGCCACAACACAGGTGTGAAGGCTAGGGGACAATATACAAGAATCAGTTTTCTCATTCTATAGTGTGGTTTCCAGGGTCTGAAGGCAGGTCTTCAGGCTTGGTAATCAGCCCCCTTACTCACTGAACCATCTTGCATGGCCGTCCTTCTTGTCTTCAAAATATTTGTTCTGGAAGTGGCCACTCCTAAAGTGCCTGCCCTTTCTTCAGTCTTGCTATTTTCACATTCTTTCTACTCTTATAGCTTGGATAATTTTCTATAACATAAAATTGATATCTCATATCTTCATGAAACTTTTAAATAACTCTTAGAGAGTACTATATCTTAGTATCAAATGAGAATTGTTTCTAAATTGACTAGGTTATCTTACCAAAATACTGCATGCTAGCTACTCACCCGGCTTTAAATTTGATGCAAGGCCATATGTAGTACCCATTGAATAAGCTATTAATTAAGAATGTCCTTGAATTCATGTTTCTTCTGCCTCTACTGTCTAAGTGCTGAGATTACAGATTTACACCACCAAGACCCTGACTTGCTTACTCTTTTTTATCATATGCAGGATATTTTTCTATACTGTTGTTTGGTACACATTGATTTACTTGACATTTTCTGAGCATAATATCTGTTTGCATCTTTAATATGCTCACATGTAAATTTCTGTGTCTTGATTAAAAGTAGGTAGGACAATCACCACCTTGGAGTTAGTGCCACCTCTTAGGTAGAATTTGTTACATTATCATGAATTATTTTTTTCCTTTAGGCATGTATCTGTCATATTGTATAACATTTATTTATTTATAATGTGCATGCTTGAAATTTGAACCTCTTGAGGGAAGGAATGTTTCTCTATTGCTTGAGTTGAGAAATTCCTAAATGCATTAGTTTCATATAACAAAGTCGACTTATGAAGTAAAGAGAACTTTGAATCCTGGCTTTGTAGGTTCACATCTGAGGTTGGGTGACACTATTGGCTTGGGGTCTCTGCTGAGAGTGGTGAAAAGATATGCTGGAGAAAGTGTCAAGACACAGAGGCACAGAAAGGGAGAGGGGTTGGGGAAGGGGAGGAGGAGGAGGGAAGGGGAAGAGGAGATAGAATATGAATAGGGCCCAGAGTCTCTTTTGAGGGTGGGTGTTTATTCAGGAAGCTTAACCCTTAGCATCTCACACTAGGTCTCACCTTTGATAGACCTATAGCACCTTTGTATATGCAACAACTATACACACAATCCTATGGAGGTTACTAATCTAACCCACAGTCCTTAGCACCAGTCTGTCATCATACCAGATTAGAGCTTATTAGAATCAAGGGCAAGAAAAAAGCATTTTCTCTAATAGGCATGTCCAACCTTTTGACTTTGTGACACTATATTTCCATTAGTTTTGTTTTAAAAAAATGTATATTTTCTGGTTGTTTGCTTTGTCTACTTGTTGTTATTGATGGTGGCGTTGTGTGCATATTTGTGTGTCTGTGTTTTGTGTGTGTAGGTTAGAGGTGTTGTTTCATCTTTCATTTGATTTATTTATTATTTTAAAGCTGGTTCTTTCATTGGACTAGGATTCATCATATAGGCTAGCGTGGGTAGCCAGTGAGATCCAGTGTCCATCTGTTTCTCTGTCTCATTGTTGAGATTAAAGGCACATGCCATAATACCTGGTTTTTAAAAGAAATGTAGCATCTGGTAATCAAATTCATTTCTTTGTATTTACAAGGTAGGCAAGCATTGAACTATTTTACTGGCTTTCATAATTTTTAAGTAACTTTATGGTTTTGTTGGTCTCCATTTATAGCTACTAAGCACAGTATGTTACCACAGGATGGATGTTGGAGCAGCCAGCATCATTTTAAGCATAAGAACAGAAAACAATATATTTTCCAGTGAAAATACTTCTAGTTGTAAGTGCATGACCAATATCTGGCACAAAAGGCCTTTTAGAATGAGGGAGAACAGAGACAAAAATCTAGACTCTTTTAGGCAATATTGTTAAAAAAAACAAACCTTTAAAACAAATGGACAATTTGAAAAAGATCATTTACAAATCTCTGATTTATCTCTTGCAGTTTCTCTAGCATTTGAGAAAGGTGGGAGAAGTCTCATCCTCAAACCTTCGCTGGCAGCAAACCTGTCGATAAGGAAGCTGTGCAGCAAATGACTCACACTTGTAAGAATAAAATCCCCACTGAGACTTCCACCAGTAGCTAACTTCAGACTCCAGGTTCCTAAACACTGCCTTCTCCCTGGCCTCTGACAGCCAAGAAACATTCAGGTTCTACCAACTCTTCTTTATAAATACATATCCTGTTTGAGCTTGACAAACACAATCCCATGAAGGGCTAGTGAGAGTAGCTTGGAGTCTTTCAGGTATATAAGTTATAAAATGGCAGGAAGTATAGAAATCGTTTAAGTGGAGAAAGTACTGAGGCTGTTAGCAGGGCAGATTTAAGAGGTGGGGGGGTTCCTTCACTGATGCTACCTACCTAAATCTATGGAGAGAGGCATGAAGTACACCTTGTATTCCATGAAAAGAATACCATGTAAATATAGATTAGTAACTGCCTGTCTTGGTTCACACACTTAGTGAAAGACTCTTAGTAAAGTCAACATGGAAAATTTTCATCTGAAAATGTCTTTCTTGTGCAGACAATTCCAAGCAGCATCTCTCTCCTACCCCCATTCTGTTCTCTTAATCTTTCTAATGGCAAGGCATCGACGTAGAAACTAAGGTAGTGTTTATAGGTCTCTGTGAAATGCTTGTGGCATCATCCAATGGGCTGGGTCCCAAATAAAATGAAAGGGGGGAAGAGAGAGACAACCAGATCAGTGCTAGGTAGATATTTTGCCTCCTTCTCTCCAATGCCATGGCAATGGTGCACCAAATTGTTGTTTCAGGAAATGTGATTATCCCCCTTTGAATGAGTCTGAAAAATGATTAAACAGTGAGCCAGCAGGCTTAAATGAAGTAGCATACAATACTTGCTGCTTCCTTTCATTTTCTGTGAAAGATCTAAAAACAGACTCTAGACTTTAATTTGATAGCCTGGCTCTATCCATAAGTAAAGAGCCGAGGGGATACACTTTCTACACAAACACATAATTTTTTGCACATCTTTGTAGGGATCTGTGCGAGGATATACTCATGTTTACTTCAGTTTCTTGGCCAAGGCTTTTCAGATCTTAAAGTGATGATGCCCTTGCACTCCATCAACAAGAATCTCACTGTCTTTTGTATACATTTAGTTAATTAAGTTAATGAATTAATTTGAGGTGTATGAGTGTTTTGCTTGCATGGGTGTCTGTGTACCACGTGTGTGCCTCATGCCAGTGGAGGCCAGAAGAGGTTGCTGTATCTCCTGGGATGCTGTCTGAAGTTACAGATGGTTGTAAGGTGCTCTGTGGGGTCTGGGAATTGAACATCTAAGAGCAGCCAATGCTCTTAACAACTGAACTGACTCTCCAGTCTCCTGCTGGACAACTTTAATAATGATTGAGGTAAATTTTGGGAAACTATTTTTCCAAGGTTATGTTTGTTGTTGTTGTTTTTTTTTTTTTTTTTTTTTTGAGACAGGCTTGGCCCTACATACCCCAGGCTGACTTTAAATTCCTCACCACACTTATGCCTCTTGCCACTTCAGTGCTTAGAGACCAGTCAGGAGCCACCATGCTTAGTTCAAATTTGTTTGAAAAGGAAACAAACAAGAATTTGTACTTTATAGGTTCGGAAGGGTTTTGACACCCTTCTGGGGCTTTAAATAAATAAATAAATGAATAAATAAATAAATAAATAAATAAATAAATGGCCTGCTGTAGCAATTACTTCTCTATATGCTGTGACTAAACACCCAACAGAGAGCAACCCAAGAAGCAGGGATTTATCCTGCTCATGGTTTGAGTGTATGGTGCAGCATGGTAGCAGGGGCAGCATGGGACAATGGCTGCAGGAACACAGACTGCTTTCTTACATTTTGGCAGGCAGGGAAGTAGTGGAAGATCAATTTCAGCACTCACCTGCCATTTTCTATTTTCTCCTTTCCTTCTGCCTGAGACATAGTCCATTAGACAGAGTCACCAACATTCAGGGCATTTGTTCCCTTTCAGTTAATCTTGTCTGTAACAGTCCCCACAGACACACCAAGGGTGTGTTTCACTAATATTTTAAGCGTTTCTTAATCAAACTATGCTAACAAAATTAGTCATCACATGCATTAATTCAGTGTTATGGAACAGTAGGATATCTAATGACAATGATGTTAATCTTGATTTATGAATAAATAATAAAGTGTATTCAGAATAGCTTAAGGGGACAGGAATATAGATAATGCATTTCTAAAGAGGGAATTGCTAGGGTCAAGGAGATAAAGGGACCCCAGTTCAATCCTTGGGACTGATGTAGTAGAAGGAGAGAACAGAGCTGGGCTCTGATGTTCACGTGCACACGAGTGCTTGCAGGTTAACATAAATAAACATGATAGAAAGATGAGGTTGCTAAATCCTCACAATCATAACCATCATGCTTTTAAAATACACGATTAGAATGTTATGTAGTATTCAAAAATACATTATTCTTTTAGAAATTTATAGCACCTTAATGATCATGAAGTTCCAATTCTTATTTTTTTTTAGATGTAGAAATTTAAGTAATGTGTTTAAGCATACTTTGAAAAGAATGATGGAATGCTAATTTCTGTGTAGGTTTGTAGAATCTCTGGTTTGGTTTATTTTTAGAGTTTTAGATTCACATAGCAGAGAAGAGATTTTCATTTTTCCTCTCTTAAAGAGAAATGTTTACAATCTCAAATAACTAGCTATCAAAATCCTCAAATCCCTCCCGTAGGGGCTCAGGGAACTCTGTGGAAGAAGAGGGGGGATGTGAGATTCAGACGGATGGATGATACCAAGGAGACAGTGTCTTCCAGACACAACAAAACTGATGCACATAGCATAAATAGGGCCTGAAAAAGCTTCATGAGGAAGTAGACATAAGCTCCTGTCCCCCAACCAAGAAGCTATCGCCAATTTAACAACCATTCACAAAGGTAAAGTTAGTTTCTCTGGCAGAGTCTCAATGGTATACAAATCACACTTAAATGTAGTCTCCATATACACCAGTAGATGGGCAACACAAAAAAACCTCAATAGTATTCTTTGAAGATTTTATATTTTGGTCTTACATTGTTTTGTTTTGGCATTTGTTTTTTCAAGCTCATCAGTCTCTTGTATCATTCTTTCCAATCAATTCAATATGTCTTATCAAGTTGCAATTAGACTATGTACTGTACTGCTCCTCATATTAAGGTAGATGAAGCAACCCAGTAGGAGGGAAAGACTCCTCAAAGCAGGCAAAAGCATCAGAGGTACTCTCACTCCCACTGTTAGGAGGACCACAATAAGACGAAGCTACATTTACACAGAGGGCCCAGGTTAGACCCAGATTGTCAGCTCAGACTCTGTGAGCCTCCATTAGCCTAGGTTAGCTGATTCTGTAGGTTTTTGTGGTGTCCTTGAACCCTCTGTCTCCTGCAATCTTTCCTCAGGATTCACCAAGCTCAGCCTAATGTTTCCATGTCTGTCTTAGGCTTCTGTTTTGGTCCTATGCTAGGTGGAGCCTCTCTGATGAAGATTAGGTTAGGTTGTATTTTCTGTCCTAGACTGGAAGCCAGCCAGGTCCAGTGATTCTGCTGTCTTTGCTCACCTCAGAGCTGAGTTGCAGGCACATGTAGCCTGTAAGGTTAATTTTGTGGGTGCTGTAACCTGAACACAAGTTCTCCTGCTTGCAAACTAAGGAATCTCGACTGCTGAGTCATCTCACCAGCTGCTCACTTAGATTTTTAAATGGAAGGCTGCATCTTCTTCATTAACCATTTATTTATCCTAAAGTTATTTTCATACAGTATATTCTGCCATAGTTTCCCCTTCCTTATCTCAGGAAAAGATCTTGCCTTGAAGCAACTGATAGAAGACGACAGAGGAGGACCCTGACACCCATACACGTATGTAGACACTCCTCCCTCATACCATAGACACATACAGAGACAAATCTTTACAGAAACCTAAATGAAGCAATGAAAAGTAGTACCCTTTATCTTTTGTTCCTATCACATGTCAAGACTTTGTAAGATATGTTGATATCATCTCTTAACTTCAGTAACAGTGCTCACTCCTTCACAGATTACAAAACTTAAAACACTGAAGGATTCTGATTTTCTCAAGGCTGTTCAATTCTGAAGTGTCTTTCAGACAGACTCACTGTAACTGCCAAATTTGTATCAGTGGCATAAAAATAATCAGTGACACCTTCTCTCAGAATTTGTCTGTGGGTTATGAGATGTGAGGAATAAATTACGTATGGTAGTTTAATTTTATAAATTTGTACACTCTTTTCCCATTTAAATGCCTCCATTTTCAGGTAAACATGCCCACTTGCTACTTATGAAAGGGTGAGTCACTTACTTCTTCTAGATGCTCCTCCAAGGAAATAGAGCCATCATTTGAGAAGACGTCCAGACTTAACAATTGTAGAATACACCGAGTACAAGTTGACTTTTCTTAAACACTAGTAGATCTCTTGTAACTGACCCTAAATTACAAGTCTTCGTAGTTTCAGAAGAGAGAAACATTAATAGTGGCATAGAGGTATGCTCCATTGGTGACAACAGATCCTTGGGAAGAAAATGTTTTGTCAACATCTCCCCCCCCACCCCCCACCCCTCACCAAATGTGGGACCTGCACCAGCCCTGCATCTCCCACAGTCTCCTGGCAGTCTAGAATAGTTCAAAGTTTATGCTCAACATTCAAACCTAGTCTGTGTTTAGGGTAGATTATTTAGATGCAGTATGGCTGACCTAGCTGAGTTTTAAGTGCCACCATCTGAGAAATATTCATTTGTCCACAGAGCATCAGAGAAATAACTACAAATATAAAGATAGGGAAGAGTTATTTTTTAAGATGAATTTCTAACATTGACTTTTGTGTCAAGTCTTTCCTCAATGGCCGTGGCTTTATCATTCAGGCCAGTCTTTAGGATATTAACTTGGATCTCCTTATTTTTGTTTCTTGATACTTCAAAAGGGTAAACACAATAACAATCAGTTTCACATGGTTTGTTCCTGATCCAGGTAAATCAAGTAATGTTAAAGATTTTTATGATTTGTGGTGTCTCTTCTCCTTTTACAGGATGAGAGTTATCAATATCTCCACTTTTGAGTGTGTCATTATTCATTTCATAACTTGTAGAAAGTTTCCATCCTTAATCAATTTTGTAACACAGTTTGAAATAATGCCTCCTAAATATAGATAGTGTTTATTTTCTGTTTCCTACATAAAATCTCTAAAGCAATCTACAAGGAAGATGTCACTTTATTTGTTAAAGTTGAACTAATACTAATTATTCATATATTTTGGAATTTATTAGAAATTATAACTTGATGTTTATTTAACCTCATTCAGTTTTCATTACACATAATGCTGTATATCCAAGTGATATAATCTATATGCCATTAATCAAGATTGATTAACTATAACCAGTTTCATCTGACCTGTTCAAATTCTGAATGTGATGAAATACTTTTTCTTCTAACTTTCATTATTTTTTGGAAGAAATTTTGTGTTAAATTAATAACTTGTAGTGTCCTTCATGCTCAATTTATTTTGGTCATGCTTCAAGAAAATCTAATCCTTAAAGAATATAAACACGCTATGTCTCTGAGGGTATTTCTTAATTTTCAAGTTGTTTTTTGCACACTTCCATTATTTCAATTTAAAGTGATTTTAATCCTGTAACTAAATGTGTTTTCAAAGAATGGTAAATTGTGTACGTTTCCTCTACAATCTACTTATGTAAAATATTATCATACATATTAAAGTGAAAATATTGTCACATGTATTTGAAGTATTGAAGCTATCAAACATTTCTACATTTTAGTATAAAATGTTCGATTAACTGAATAATTTAATATTTTTGGACATTTAATTGAATCATAATTTTATTAAATAAAGCATTTTGTGCATTTGTTAAGAAAGAGAACTATAAATATCTTGTTAAGTCTAGACCACATAAATACAAACTTAAGAGGGGCAGAAATCATTTGCTATCGTATAGTCCTTTATGTATCTATGTACCAATGTATCTATGTACCAATGGGAAATGCTTTGTTAAATGGGAATTCATGGCATTTATGCTGACAGTAAGACTTCTTAATTAATTATATGTTATATCTCTACTCCAGCAGTTCTGCCATTCATAGGCTGCTTCCACTCCAAGCAGTGTTTGCATATGACAGGACAGCTGTGCCACTCACAAGCTTTCTTGATATTTCCAGGTTCTTAGTGCTGAATGTGTAGTTCCAAGAACCAAAATAATAAACAATTTTATGATATAGAGGCCTCTTTAAAATGTAGGGCCCTGGGGGATTCTAGAGGCTTCTCACTAAGGAAAATGGTTGACCTCTTAGGACCTGAATGAACCTGATCTGTGGAATCTATACCAAAAAGTGGCAGATGTGGTGGTACCTGCTCATAATCTAACTGTTGGAGAGTTGGAGTTGGGAATGTCCCAGGGTATCAGTGTCCAGTCATCTTAGCTACTCAGTGAGCTCTAGACCAATGAGAGAGTCTGACTGAAAACCTTAGGTGGATGGCTCCTAAGGTACCATGCCAGAGGCTACCCTCTGACTCCACATGGGTGCACACAATGTGCATGTACACTCCTGCTCCACCCCACAAACCCTCTTGCCTATACATAAGGGAACAATGTGGGAAGCGTTAATTTATTATTTCTAATAAACAATGGATAGATTTGATCATTCCAGTAAGCTATTTTGCTTCCTTCATAGTTTTAATATTAATTCTATCACAGAAACACTTCATACTTATGGAGACTTTATTTCTCAAAGACATAATTAAGTTTATAATTCAAGGAATGTGAAGTTTAATCAGAACTTGGCTACCAAATCTGATTTTCCTTCTCATTTCAATGATAAACTCTTGCAAATATTTTCTAAAAGATATGCATATGTCATTAAGTTCTTATTGTATTCAATTTCATTGAATAAATGTTCTACTTGATTAAAAAAATTAGTCAGAGTATTATATTATTCCAAGATAGGATTTTTTTTTCTTACCAGCAATGAATTTACAAGGGCAAATTAAATTTACTTGAATGATAATAAAAAAAAAACTTGAAAAATAAAAAAAATTGGATACTGGCATCCAAACTCATTGATCTGAGATGAGAGTAGAGAGAGATACAGGCTGCTATGGAATGTGATGCCCAAAATGTAGAGGTTTTTCTAACCGGTTATTAAGTTGTGAGATGGTCATTTACAAATCTTTGAAAAAAAAAAGGGGGAAACTGCAGCCAAATGGTAGTAATAGTACCAGTGAAAAGATGAAGTCAGAGGTTAGCACGGTGGGAGGAAGGGCTGGTGCCAACAGTGATTTCCGTGGGCTGTTAGAGCAAAAAATGCTTTAAAGAACGGACCAACCCCAGTCACCCAAACAAAGCACAACTGTTTTAGTGCTGAAGATGAGCGTCCAGCCAGCACAGAGTTCCAAACACAGTAGGGACTCAGGCTTACTTTTGCAGGACTCCAAGTGGAAGCAAGGATTTGAGGGACTAATAAACTTGTAAAGCAGGAACAGGTTGAGAGATCGTGGTTAAATGGCTGGCTTCAGACTCTTGTTCATTACAGTTTGTTGTGATTGAATGAATCAATGTAGGATGTGTTGTGGTGGTTATGTGTGGTTCTAAAAGGGATTTTCCAAGTCTATATGCAAACATCTATCCAATATGTGACTGTCATTTATGTACAGAAAGTAAATGACTTTCATGCTTTTACTAATGTGTCTTCTCTCTCTTTTTAAAAGTGTGTGTGTGTGTGTGTGTGCGTGTGTGTATGTGGTATGTGTGAGAGTGTCAAATTTCTGGAAGCTGGAGTTACAGGTTGATATAAGCCACCTAACATTGATCCAGAGAATTGAACTCATCTGCCTTTTCCTTTATTTAATTGAGTTAATCCCTTTCCCAAAAAATATTCAAGTTTTCCTCCAAGTTAAAATAATTTACAGTTTAGTAGTTTGTAGTTCTCTCTGGGAAATTATTGTTATATTAGAAATTGATGTTTTAATAAAAATATTTTATCCATGATTTTAAGTTCAGCAATTTCATGGAGAGAGAGAAAGAGAGAGAGAGAGAGAGAGAGAGAGAGAGAGAGAGAGAGAGGAAGAAGGAGAAGGAGAAGGAGAAGGAGAAGGAGAAGGAGAAGGAGAAGAAGAAGAAGAAGAAGAAGAAGAAGAAGAAGAAGAAGAAGAAGAAAAGAAGGAGGAGTGAGATGATTATTACTCATAATACAAATTAACTTATTAACCACACAGCTAATCTTTTCTTTTGAAATTCTCTAACTTAGTTAGATCCTAAATATATAATAATGATATCCCCTCTAAGTCTGTGGAGTTAGAACATACTATTCGACATGAAATGTAAAAGTAGTATAATAATGTTTAATATCCTTATTCTCTTTTAAAGCAGAATAAAAGAAAATCTTATTCACTGCTTAAAGGTTTTGTGACTAGAATTTAATAAGAATATAAAAAGTTTTATTTTAAAGCTATTTGCCTTCTATTATGTTTTTAAATTTTCAGCCATAAAAGTAGCGGTAATGCAAAAGTCTTCATTTTGTATGTGTTGAAAATAATTAATTTTCACAATGCTGGAGATCAGACCATGGGCTTTGTATTTGGTAAGCAATTGCCGTATGATGGAGCTACATTCCAGGCTGAAAATCAGTCTCAGTACATAGCTTTGGCTGGCCTAGATCTCATTGTATAGACCATCCTGACCTGGAAATCAGAGAGACATGGCTGCTTCTGCCTCCCAAGCTCTGGGATCAAAGGTGCGTATCACTGTTCCCAGCTATTTCTTAAGAAGTTAATGGTATTTTCCCCTTATAAACTAACTATAGAAAAAAATAGTTTGCCTAGAGCTAGAAGACTTCTCAGTAAGACAGTTTTAAAAAGTCTTTGATTAGCTAGCTGTGTGACATCAGTTAATATTGCCTAATGCAAATCCTTTCTGAAACGAGCTTGTTTCAAAAGAGATTCAATGCACTATTATCCGTTTCATGAATTATGGATTTAAGATTACATGCCTGTGAATTATCTTTATGTATATCTAATAATGATAACCATAGTGTCTCGTGTTTCTTCCCAGAGAAGTAAATATTAACATCAATCAGAATGGGTGCCTTTCCTAATGCCATAGACCTTTTTCTAGCTCTGACGTGCATACCAAGTTAGCAGATATCATTATACCCATTATAAACTTTGAAGTATAGTTAGGAAGCACCCTGGATGCCTACTTAGGTTTTCAAGGAGAACTACTATAAGCTTCTGTTTGTTCTCAGTTCCCTCTTTAACTCCTTGGTGCGTTTAGGATCGTGTGGACTAGGTGGAACCAGGATGCAAGTCCTTTGTGTCTCTATTTCTGTGATGTGAAAACAAACCATCTTTTATTTTTTGCCTCTACTCCTTTGTAGCAGATCATTTGTTAAGTTTAGACCATAAAATGACAGATTCTATGTCTTCTTAAAAAGTGCAGGGAATTAAAGTTTATGTTAGCTATCATTCAAAATAATCAGAAATATAAAAAATGTCCCATCAAAAAGAATCTGAAGAAGTGTGAGTGAAAATATGATTTAATAGATACTTAATGGGATTTTATATATGCTAATATCATCTGTTTTTTTTTTCTGAATAAGCAAAAGTAACAGAAAGGTGCAGGGAAAACAGAGCAGTCTGCCAGCCTTTTCTTCTGAGGGTAAGCAAAGAGAAACTGACTCTTACATGAAAGGAGGGGTTGGCAACATCATCAAAGCTGCCCACCTCACCTGTGTAAGCTTTGTGGGATGCTCATAAACTGGCTAAGTAACAAAATAACTATTTTACCCTTCCCATTTCAGGAGGGTGGACGCTTGAAATCAAGGTCTCAGCGGGGTTGGTTTGTCTGAATGCCTTGAGAACAAGAGATTGCATACAGTTCTTCCTCCTAGCTTTGGGTAGCTGCAATCGATCTTTGCTTAAAATGATTTAATTTTCATATTTGGCTTTTACATAATTCTAATGTTTACATCTGTATTCATATGGAGTTCTCTGTTTTTTTGTGTCTCCACATCTAAATTAACCCTTTCCTTTAATGTAAAGGGGTTTTCTATGGGCTTAGGGAAGTGTGACATCATCTTAGCTTGCTTACATCTGTATGACTCTATTTCCAAGTAAGGCCACATTTGCGTGTTTTAAGTGGACATAAATTTTGAGGGAGACATTATTCAACCCAGTAAATCTCTGGTTTAGGCTGGTCCAGCAAGCATTATAATCTGGATGGCTCACACAGAAATTTATTTCTTACCCTTCTCGATGCTGGGAAATCTAACACAAACGTACTGGGAAATTCCATCTGGTTATGCACCCCTTATTGGCGCACAGATGGTACATCTCACTGTGTTCATACATGATGGAAGAGACAGGGAAACTGTTCGGGGCCGTTTTATGAGGGCTATAATATCAGTCATGAAGCTCTATGCTTATAATCTCTTCACTTCCGCAGGGGCTCCATGTCCTAATGTGTTAAATGCTATGTTAAAATTCAACATGTAAATGGGGTAACACAAACATTCAAACCACCAGAACTGTTAGGTTACAAGGCCAACCCCCAAATGACAGTGCTGATGGCAGTAGTTTAGGGTAACGGCTTGATCTCCACCTTAACGTGGTTCCCCCCCCCCCCCCCCCAGGAAATTGAAACCTAAAGCATTTCTCAGAAGCCCTTAAAGACTGGCTGAACACCACCAACCCTGACTGTCCGAAATTGTCTCCTAACAACCTTGCTTTTCCAGTGGTCTAGCAGCCCCGCCCCCTGCTATGCAGCCTAGCCTTCTATAAAACCTAACAAGCTTTTGGAGCCTATTGCTTTTCTCCACTGTCATAGACAGCTGGACACACTGTTTTTTTTTTTTTAGTTTTAATTAAATCGTTTTTTTCCACAATGTGGCTCTATTTCAGGGTTTCTTACTGTGCCTATTCTAGCAACTTTCCTAGATTCTTTGATTTTAATGATCAATATAACATGAATTATCTGTGAATCCTATAGGAAAGCCACAGTTAAAGCAACAGCATCCCACTGAACAGTTAATGAGAACTTTTAGGCTGTGCTTTGGTCTGTATTTTCTTCACTCTCTGTTTATAGCACAATAGCAAGTCATTACCCAGTCACTTTTTCAGTAAATAATAGAAATCAAATTAAATAGAAAGCATGTTATTTACATATGCTCACTGCACTGGCATAGCAAACCTCTGATTCCAGACGCAAACTCCTCCAATTTGAAAAGACATCTATCCATCTGTATTACTGCTCAAAAACCTCACTGGACAGCCTTGTCAGTGGTACATTTAAAAATCACAGGCTTGGAACTTGGTGGGGTTGTCATGAGGAAATTCCATGTGGCATTTGGTCTAAGTCATGGGTTATTGTATCTGCTTCAAGGTACAATGTGAAACTATTTGAATACATTTGTTGGCTACACTTATGCCTTGACTATTTTCTCTCCTTTCCTGTTAGAAAAGGGAAATAACTATGGGACAATTTATACTTTTGAGAATATTTAAAGATAACATTTTTTCCTTGTAAGTATTTTTGTTTTTTGGTACTACTATTGGGGGAAAACCCAGTGTCAGTGATATTAATTACTAGTGATAAAAGACCTTTAAAGAATTGTCATGGGATACTGGAAAGATGGCTCAGCAATTAGGAGCACTTGCTGATCTTCCATAGGAAGTAAACCGTAGGGTTTACTTTCCAGCTCCTGTTTTGGGTGACTCAGAACTTCGTGTAATTCTACCTCCAAGAAATACATTATCCTGGCCCCTGCAGGTACTGAAACAACGATGGCATACATCTGAATACATACACACATTTATAAAAACAAAAATAAATTTGGAAAGCACCCAAGAATTATCATGGCCTTTCCTAAACTAACTTGGTAATATATCTATAATACTCCAAATCTGTTCTAATAAGAAATATTACTGTTGCATGAAATTATTTTCATAAAATTTGTTCTGAAAGGGTAAAGCAATTAGAGAAATAGTCTGAAACCAATAACAAGGAAGACCATGAAAAATACACCAGAATTAAATATATTCTGCACATGCTTCTCTGACTTTAATGAGCTGGAATTTTTAGGCAGTTAGAAAATTAATAGCTAACAAGGTTTAACAATAAATGCGTATATATTTGTACATTTATTGGTATGCTTCCTTTTGGTACAGTATTCTATACCATGCATCCACATACCACACCCTTTCTTCCCTTGAAATGTGTTTGAAGCAAAACAAATTCAAGTCTTTGAGAAAGGACAGGATCAATTACTTTGCAGATTAACCAGCTAATGTTTTATACCATGTTTATTATGGAAAATTAAAAGCTATCTCTTAGACAGATGGGCCTTAAAACCTCTGAACACATGTGCTCCAATCAAGTGTCATTGATAAGCACTTTCATAGTGATGCTAACACTCAACCTTGTCAAGTAGCAAAGCTTCAAAGCTAAGAGGAATAGATTAAGACACAAATACGGGCATATTTAACTAGTATTAATAAAACATGTCCTACCTCATCACTGTGAGTTTCCTCTAAGGCAAATATTTAACATGAACAAATTATTCAACCTATTAAAATTCCTCCGTAAGAAATAAAGTTCTAAAACAGGTTTCTTCCTCACTGAGGAGACTTATATAGCAGTTACAAAGCACGGTCTCACTGTTGATAATTGCAGTACTCAGACTCTCTCACTGCCAAACAGTTTTAACATCCTTTCCAATACTATCAATCTGTACGGTTTCAAAAGATTCTGATTTTGTGATGGCAGTAGCAGATTTTTTTTGTCAGCCTCAAGTTGGCCATTCAAGCGCCCAGGAAAACTGCTCCTACTCCTGAACTCACTCACCCTAGGATGTAACCTTGGCCAGCAATATCTGTGTATCACCTAGCTATGTGAACCCCAGTACTGTCCTTGTCCTTTCTGAGCCCGAATCTCTATGATAAGCCCAGAGCATAAAGCGACTGTGTAGTTAGTCTACCTGTTCCCGTCCTGACTCCTTCTGCTCAGGATCACTTACATGTTACATGTATTCATATATATGCAAAAGTATACACACATCATGGTGACTCCATTTGGTGTTCCTTCTGTGTGTTTAGGGCTGACTTCTTGGGACTAGGTACACTATCAGAGGACTTATCCAGGAGAAGACTGATTCCGCTCAATCTTTCCTACAGTTTTGCTTTTCTGCCTTCCTTATTATAGAGATATCTAATGCTGTGCCTAGGACTGCCGAGCTTCTGCAGTAGAAAGCGAACTATATGAGTTTTCTTAACTTGATAAATAACTGCTCTGTTTTCTTAGGTATCCCAGGCCAGCCACTTGCTGTTTCCTTGGTTCCCTGCTCTGTCTTTTGCTGTTTTTTTCTGGTTCTCAGGTTATGTGTTAAAGATCCTCTAATTGTAGATTCACCGGACCTTCAGGAGACTGTGATACTTTACATGCATTCGGTACAGAAATTCAAATTTTAATGTAAATGCCAGTGTCTTATCAAGGATCTAGAGGAGATTTGCTCAGTCAGCTGAGCAAAATACTCAGTGCACACTTCAGAGTAGAATCCCCTCTGTGTTTACTAAGAACGTTCTCGCTTTACTGCTTTTTCCCAGCACCCTAGCCACCGCCTGTGCCTTCTGCCCTTGCCTTGGAGTTAGACAAGACTATGTTCTATTTCTTAGACAAACCAGTTCCTCAGTTTAGTTTGCAGGCCAAGATATTCTTTTCTTTTTTGTCATTATATGGCTATCATCATTTTTCCTCTATAAGTCTTTAGAATGAATTTTATGGCTACACTAGTGTGTGGTGTTTCTAAATCAACCATTCTGTGATCAATATAATAACTGTTGAAAATCTTAGAACAGATGAATCTCAGCATTAAAATTCTAGGCTTGTGTGCAAGGGACAGTGAGATAAAGTTCATGTCAGTGTCTTTTAAATGGAGACAATCAAGTAGACATTTTATGAGAACACCTGTGCAGGTTTGTGTGTTGCCAGCTTCCTTTCTGTTTGTGTGAGTCCTATTCTTCTTAGCCCCTTCTCTTCTTCCTCTCTTTCCCCCAAATTTCTTCTGGGTCTGAGTATCTTTCTCTATCAGGCACATTGTATATGTTTTCATAAAACATGTCTGTCCAATCAGAAATAAACAAAGGAAATTCTGGTAAGTTTAGACATGTGTCTGAATGATAATTAAAAAGCACAGTATAGGGGTAAATCTCCAACTCAAATAGGACCGATCAGAAAAAACACAACTCAATAATTATGAACACAAACTGCACCCCTAGATTGGGCAGATTAACCACTACCCTATCTTACTCCCCATCTATGAGATTCCTTATAACTTGCTGTTTTTCAAGGCCACATCCTTCTCCTCCATTGTCCTACCACCTCCTCTCCTCTGGTTGTCCTCCCACCACCCACGACTTCCTCTCTTTCTCCCCACCCCTTCCTCTCTTTCTTCTCTCCCTCCTTTTCTCCCCTCCCCTTTCTCTCTCCTTCTCCCAGCTCCACTTCCTTCCCTACTGCCTAATCACCTAGCGTCACTGCGAATACAATGTAGCAGAATAAATATCTTGGACAGCACAGTTTCTGTGATTCAGGTTTATCTTCTGATGTACATCCAGATGAGTCCTGTAATACGTCGAGGAGTTGCAGCAAGCTCTCCAAGTCTGTGATAGCACTGAGTGCTGAGATCATCACAGGAGATGGAAGAAGCCAGGTAGAGGAGAGGTTTCAGGGTCTGCCACATTTCCGTGAACACAAGCAGCCCTCTCTGATGTGTGGTGAGCCAAAGCTGTCCTTTCAGATACACTTAGTGTGGCCTCACTGAATCATATGCTGACTGTGAGAGATTTTCTGCTCATGATATTTACAATATGGAGGCATGAACAAATTTTGAGTACAGGAAGTCTGCACTTCTAACATCATATCTGGAACATATTAGCTATAGAAATTTTGGTGCACAAATTACACAATTAACACAGATTAAACATTTAATAGACGGAATCGGGATTATCTTCACTTTGCTATGATATTGAGCACTTCATTTTTAAAAATAAATACCCATCACAGTGAAATTCAGTCTACTATTCATCTTCAACCATTTTTTCAAGCTTATTCTCTCTCTCTCTCTCTCTCTCTCTCTCTCTCTCTCTC
>NW_021621467.1:4160694-4164476 GCF_004785775.1 Grammomys surdaster
ATCTCTCTCCTCTCTCTCTCTCTCTCTCTCTCTCTCTCTCTCTCTCTCTCTCTTTCTCTCTCTCGTAAACTGCTGGAGTCAGCAGGTGTTCTCTAGTTTATATTTTTCTACCATAGTTTATGATAACAGTTTGTACTCTAACAGTTTCTTCTCTATAAAATTCAGAGGGTCTGTATTCTATCCCCAGGCTGCTGCAGCTGCAACCTTGTCTTTTGCTTGAACTCTGCTTTAATCTTCATCTAGAAATATGGTACCTGCATTGTGAATAGCTGTAAGATTGATTGGTTTATATAGAAACTATTTTTAATTTAATGTATGTGTGTGTGTGTGTGTGTGTGTGTGTGTGAGAGAGAGAGAGAGAGAGAGAGAGAGAGAGAGAGAGAGAGAGAGAGAGAGAGAGGAGAGAGAGAGAGAGAGACCAGAAGTTAAATTTTGGCATTATTCTTCAGAAGATGTACTTCTTGGTTTTTGAGAAATGATCTCACAGTGACCTGGGCTTCTCTGATTCAGCTAAGACTGGCAGGCCAGAGAACCAAAATGATGCAGTTGTCTCCAGCTCCCAGACAATGGGAGTTCTCTTCCTTATGACTGGCTTTTCACTTGTATGGTGTGTGTGTGTGTGTGTGTGTGTGTGTGTGTGTGTGTTGTGTGTGTATGTGGTGTTGTATAGTTTGTGTATTGTGTGTGAGTGTGTGTTTGTTGTGAATGTATGTAAGTGTGTATGTGTGTGTGTTGTGTGTGTTCATGGTGGTTGAACTAAGGTCCTTATGCCTACATTTTCAAATCCCTTAGTCACTGAGCCATCTCTCTGCCTTTATAGTAGTTTCTGAGTTATTTATTTTATTACAAATATTAATGTAATTACTGTAGATACCCAATAAGTGTTTAAGTTTGTAAGGAAAAATAGCAACATATCCACAATTTTAATCTTCTGAGCACATAGTATTGCTCAACACCTTCAGAGCAATGGTTCTGAAAGTCTAGGCTGTTGACTGCTATCATCATCGAGTCTGAGGACCTGCAAAACACTAAGGATCAGAAGGTTTGAGAAATCAGGCCCAGTAGTTGGTAGCTTCACAGCCCTCCAGTTACTTCTAACAGCAGCTAAAATTTGGAAACTGCTCTTGTAAGCAATCAGAAAATATTTGTTTAATGGATAAAGCCACAGTAAAATGATGAAAACATTTGATTGTAAGTAAAATATGACAATGCAATTATCTTTGCTGCTGAAGCAATGGTGATGAGATTTGGGGATTACGGAACACCTGAATCCTGATGAGAACCAATATGATATCCTCTACTTCCTAGCCATGCTTTCAGAACATTGCCTTCTGGAAACATATGAAGCATGAATGTAGCAATTCGTCATGCATGTTTACAAATATATCATGCAGAGAGGAGAGAGATTCATGGTGTTCATTTGAATTTTTTTTCCCAATGTAAAAAGTGTCTGGATTGAATATACATGCAACTCATATTGTTTTAGAATAGGGAGTTGACTGACATATCTATGGGGGTGTCAGAATTCAGAATTTCTAACAAGCTCTCAATGGATGTCACTGTCGCTGGGGTTACTTTTCTAGGCAAAGGGTTGTAACATACGTGGGTTTGAATTTAACAGGCACACTCGAACAACTGTGCAAATGTGGATGGGACTTCACCTGTGAAGTATAAACGAGGTGTAAACATCCACGTTTGTGCCTGGCAGTAAATGGTTGCTTTCTAGTCCAAAAAAAATTAACATCACAAATTAAAACAAGTGGCAGAACATCATGGCTTCAAGTTCCTGCTGTCTCTGCAGACTGGAATCTCAGTGGTTAACCCTTCTCTCATGCATTCACTTGGTTTGTGAAAGCACTAAAATTGAGTTCTGCTGTCAACAGTTTTACAGCTTCTGTAATTTTAGCTTCAGTGTCTGCCTTTGACCAGCAGCAGCTCAAACCACAGGTGCAACTTTTTGAAAATTGAGCCAGTCTTCCTTCTGGCATCCCCCTGATTACCAGCTACTCCTATGGACAGGAAGAAAGCCGTAATCCACAGGCTGAACACATTTTGTTTTCTATATTGTATATTAAGGGCTTCTTGTCCCAGAGAGCCATTTATCTTACTGCATTTCTATCTCAGCACCGGACACTTAAGTAACTCATCCATTGTTCAGGGAAATGTTATGAATATCATTCATTAGCTGAAGAGTTTGGACTGCTTATCACGTGATAGTTAACATCTATGAAAAACTAGTTCTTTAAATTATATAACTGGACAGACTTTCTCTTCATTTCATATATCAAAAGACAACCAATAAACTATTTTTATTGTTTACTGAAAGAGAGTTAACACTCATAGAGATGAATTTCTGAGTGGTTGTCAGATCACATTCTGAAAAGTTCTTTAGAAATTTCTGACATTTGATTATAACAACTAAATATTCAAACTAAAATGTAATGATTCCTCTAAAAATATACATACTTCAAATCCAAAGAATCATAGAATTATCCCTAGAGAATATTTTGAATGACAATAGTTTAAACAAGGGAAGATATGTAGATACTATGATATTATATTATTTTTTAATAAAACTGTGAAAGAACAGAAAAGTAAATGAAATTTTCTGGATCTTAGGTCCTGACAGGTTTTGTGAACAGTGAAAATGTAAAGTAATTTTAAAATAATTTTGTACTTAAGATCCATAATTAATAATCTGATTATTCTTGAGTGTTAGTATATGTAGCAGAATAATCTCCTGCTACTGCTACATTGTATATGCAGTGGAGCTCCATCATTGGGCAGTATGAAAGGTAGGCGGAGTGAGGAGTTGGGAAGAGAGAAGAAGAGGAAGTGGAGGAAAGTAGGAGAAAAAGGGGAGAAGAGGCTATCGACTATGGAGGAGGATGAATGGTTGGAGAGTAGTCCTGGGTAGCAACATATCAAAAGGTTAGATATTGGGTAACAATTCTAATTGTGTGAGCATCTTGTTAATTGATCATTTTCAAATATATAAATTTATTGGATAATCTTTAAACATTAAGAGTCTTCATTCTACTGGGTACTGTGAGTATGGAAGATATTGTCAGGGGTTCAGCTGAGCTTTGTGGATGCAGCATGGGGGATTGGCAGAGAGCCCCCCCACAACCTCCCGCGCTGGTGTCTCAGGGGTTTAGTTATGACACTCCTGGCCTCTTGCTGTGTCTAGCCGTGGCACCCATGGTTTCTGGACGCTTCTAGTGTGGAACATGGCGGCCAGAGCTAAGCAGAGCCGCCCAGCTGATTAGATAGCCGGCCTGTGCCAAGGCTTTTCTAGATATTACCCAATTTCTACATATTATCCAATACAAGTGTATGTTGTTGCATAGATTTTTATTTTTATTCTAAGAGCTTGAATTTGTTTTTCTGTTATGTATTATTAGAAATTAAGTCTAGAGGCAAGAATTAATTAATATGGGCACTGATAATGATATTCATGTACATTAACTAAATGCTTCTATAAGGAGTCAATGTGTAATATTTATACTAGACAGCTATATTAATTACTAATTTATCAGTATGT
The DNA here is from genome assembly GCF_004785775.1 of Grammomys surdaster. NCBI lineage: Eukaryota > Metazoa > Chordata > Mammalia > Rodentia > Muridae > Grammomys > Grammomys surdaster. Next base: position 4,164,239 of record NW_021621467.1, read on the forward strand.
TCTAGGGACAGACATATAAAGCTCCTATATTTTGTGGAGAGTCAGCATTCATGCGTTATTTTCTATGATTAAATTAACATTGAAAACAAGCATAAGGAAAGTTGTGTTATTTTATTTTTGTCGTACAAATATATTAAATTTTCTTCCTCCCTCCCTCCCTCCCTCCCTCCCTCCCTCCCTCCCTCCCTCCCTCCTTCTTTTCTTTCTCTCTTTCTTTCTTTCTTTCTTTCTTTCTTTC
>NW_021621467.1:4164576-4174027 GCF_004785775.1 Grammomys surdaster
TTTCTTTCTTTCTTTCTTTCTTTCTTTCTTTCTTTCTTTCTTTCTTTTATTTTTGACATAGGCTCATACTCTGAAGCCCAAATTGGCTTAAAACTCACTGTGTAACACAGGCTGGCCTTGACTGCACAGGAGTCCTTCTGCCCCAGGTCTGTGAGTGTTGGACTGCAGGTATGAGCTGCCTGTAAGGGATGTGAGCATATTGTTAATGCTCTTTAGAAGATGTTTTCTTTTATGAGTGTTTTACTGATACCAAATTCTTAAATATCTTGTTTCCCATACTTTGAGTTGTTATCCTGAAGCATTAAAACATTATTTTAATTTAGTTTCTTTTATATAATAAACACTTCCAAAATTTTCTTATTTGTACCCCGAAACTGAATTAATATCTTATTCTCCAATGGTTTCCCAATAGCACATGCATTATTACTTACTTGTATGTATTCATTTTTTTGGTTAAATATAATTAGAGCATTTCTATATTTTTCATCAGAAATACTGCTATTCACGAGATGTTTGTATCTACTTTCTACTTATTGTTTATATTTATTTCTTTTTGAGGGAAAGACTTAGCTTACAGCCTTGGTTGCTTTCAAACTGTCTGTATAGCACACTATGACCTAAACCCTCCATCTTCCTGGTTCAGCTTTCCAAGTGTGTACAGTCACACATGGCTCTCTCTACTCTCTTAACTTATACGCGCGTGATGTGACACAATGCTGTTGCTTATGTTTAGGTTTTTTTCTTTTCCTCTTTTGAAGCATGTTGTTGGTCTTATTTTCAGGTTTTTTTAACCATAAAATTCAAGTATCTGTTTTTTAGGAATATAAAGTATAATATTAATTAAATATTTGTTATGTATATTTTAAGTTATGGCAATGTTAATATTTGTCTCATTCTATACCCTTTAATGCCAGCATATTTAAAATAAAAAATGCAATTTTCACAATGTAGCTGATAGACCTAATATGTATTTTAATCAATTAAATGATTGGCTATATTACAAGGTCCCCTTCAATTACTGGAGGTCAGGCCTCTATTCCCTGCCTTCGCAAGATTAGAATCGCCACAGCCCTTCTATACTTAGATAAGGGAGGAGATATCAGGGGCAGCGCTGATTACACACTGAAGGCCTAAAATCAGCCATAGGCCTAAAATCAGCAATAGGCCTGTCATACATGTATACTAACACCAAGTCTTGGGTCTCTGTGGAAAAACACTGAAACAGATGACTGTAAGCTATTGTAAACAGGCAGCTTTTGTGGTAATTTATCAGCCCGAGTAGTCATAGACTTTGTAAATAGGTAGCCTGGGCAGACAATACCAACTTAGATAAGGACAAGTGAGTCATAAGCAGAGTCATAGTGACCTGTCCCCTGAACCTTCACCCAGATGATACCTGGTTCTGAAAGATATCTTTGTTCACCCTGAACACCCACGCTCCAGTGTATCCCCTTCCCCACATCCTGCCTTTCTGTGTTTATAACCCCCGTGTGAATGAATTACGATTTGAGAAAAAATAAATAAATTATTAAGAAAAAAAAAACTTCAACCTAGCCTTTGCTCATTACTCAGTTCATCCTTTTTTTTAATTAAAAATTTTATTTAAAAAATGATTGGCTATTTAAAATTAAATGAAAAAAATTATATGTTTATGTTCTTGATGTAATTATCTTGTTTCTTAGTATTTATGCTTTATTTATGGTTTTACTTATGGTTTTTCCTACGTTGTGAATTAATTTAGCATCACCATGTGTTTCCTTCTATTGATTAATAGGAGGAATAACCAAATTCATTTGGTTAATAAAATGTCTTTTCCCAATGCATATGGTCTTTGTCTAAAGAGGAGCATGTTTGCTACTTCCTTTTATTCTTTGTATACAGAAATCCTAGCATCTAGTAAGCACTAAAATGTCATTTGCTGGATTTACATAGAAAATGTATTCACCATATATATAGACGAAACTACGCAGCCAGTTATTCGTAGTTGCAGCTGTAAAGGACCTCGCTGAGCTCTCTTCTATAAGGATTTGCTTCTCTAAGGTTTCTTTTCACAGAGAGTGGGTCAGGATGAAGCTGAAAGGCACTCAATCTGACTTCAAGACCACTGGGTGGACACTCCAATGAAGCAGACATTGAAACACGAACTCCAATAATATTTTCCCTGTGTACTTTGTCAACTTCTCCTTGTATATTAGTGACATGCTGAGAAATGGAAACGTTTCTCTATGGGAAATTGATAAACATGCCCTGTTTGCTGTGTGAAGATGCTGTTGTTCTTGTAAGAAGAGTTCACAGTTGATATCCTTTGCCAGTGTTTCTTAACCCGAGGGTCAAAACCCTTTGGCAAACTTCTATCTCCAAGAATATTTGCATTATGATTCATAGCAGTGGCAAAATTACAGTTATGAAGCAGCAAGGAAAATAATTGTATGCTTTGGGGGTCACTTCACAATATAAAGAACTGTATTAAAGGACTGCAGCATTAGGGAGGTTGAGAACCACTGGGAAAGGGAAGGGGGAACAATGTAATTATAATATATTATCAAAAAATTTAAAACAGGATTAAACAGGACCTGTGAAGTCAGTTTCAAATCTGCCTAGGTTTCTATTTATAAAGAGGAGTTGACTGTTCTCAGTGTGTACTATGAGAATGAAGGGATTCTGAACTTCACATTACAAGTCACTTCAAAGTAAAGAAAACTTCAGAGCATTAAATAACTATGCAGAAATCTTTGTCCTTGTCACTTTCCAGGACAGTGCCTACTCCATGGGTGTACATTCTTGCCATGCCTGAAGTCTTTTTTTAATTTTTATTTTTATTGGAAGAAAGAAATAGTTGAAATTTCCAGTAGCTATAGGGTACCACAAGAGAGAATGTGTGCACCTGCCTTTCCTGTGTCTTATAACAAGGCTAAGAAATTAATTGATATATTAATATAATCCTTTATATTCTTTGCTGGTGTGAATATGCAAGGTCCTGAGAGTGGCACAATTAGGAGGTGTGGCCTTGTTGGAGTAGGTGTGGACTTGTTAGAAGAAGTATGTTACTGTGGGGATAGGCTTTAAGACCCCCCCTCTTAGGCACATGTAAGATAGTTGTTTCCTGTTTGGCTTTGGAACAAGATGCAGAACTCTCAGGTCCTTCAACACCATGCCTGCCTGGACACTGCCATGCTTTCTGCCTTCAGGATAATAGATTGAACCTCTTAATCTGTAAGCCAGCCCCAATTAAATTTTGTCCTTTATAAGAGTTGCTTTGGTCATGGTGTCACTTCGCAGCAATAGAAACCTTAACTAAGACATATTCTAAGACCTATAATATGAATATGAGAATGTAAAAATTAAAAAAAATTGATTTAAACAACAATAAATGAATAAAGTTTTATTTCACTCAGCATCTTTGTAAGGCAATATTTGTAAAGACTTCAGTTAAATCAATATTTCCTTACTGTTTTGGTTGTTTCTGTGAAATTATCTACAATTAGATTATATAGACTATGAATCAGAGATAGCAAAATCTATGGGAAAGTTTATTCCAGAACAAAAACTCAATGTAAATGCCAGAAAGGAAAATAGTGTGTACAGTCACAATTCAGAATATAAACTTGAGGGCAGGCTCCTGGCATTTGCCTTTCACAATTAGCTCTTGTGTCTATGGAACCACATCTACTAAAAAATATTATTCATCCAAATAGATGATAGCCTTATTAGCATGGTGAGAGGACATAGCTTAGAATTGCTTACCATCTTGACTCTCCTTGAGCATCAGTGATTGACACTGAGGAGGTTGTTATGTCTAAACCCACAAACATCAGGTTCTTAATACCCCTTTTAGTCATTGTCTTTATTTATAAATTATTTCTGAAAATATTAACACCAAGTCCAAAGCTAGAGTCCTATTCAAAGGTAAACAGAGAATAATAATTATTGCAGAGGAGATATGATTTAATTATGTCTTTTTAGATGTTTATGATAATAGTTATAATATAAATGACCACCATTGTAGCTGGTCTTTGGTTCCTTTGTGGGTTCTTCTTTCTGCCGCCCTTTTCCACCATTTTCCTTTCATCTAGAAAGAGAGGGAAGGGAAATGATCCTTGAATAGAATCAAGAGTCAGAAAGAGGGCAGAGTTATCATTAGAGTGCTTTCTGCTGATTAGGGGCATTGAGTGTCTTGGGGGCAAGTTTGATCTTTGCCATTAGGATATCTAATTTCTTCTTTGTGTACAACTACATAACATGCCATGACCCACAGCAACCAACAGTTACCAACCAACAACCAACAATCAACCAACCATCCACCACTCCTCCTGGAGCCTGTCTTAGTTAGAGTTTTATCGTGTGTGTGTGTGCGTGTGTATATTCACTTGCTTGGAGCCTGCACATGGGAATACAGCTAACCACTTCCTATTTTCATGTTCAGTGAGAAACCTGAATATTGTTTCAGATGTTCACACTCAAGTCTTAACATCTACCTCCTAGGGTTCATCCCATAATACATTATGTTTGCATGTCAACTCACAAAATAAATCTAGAAAATTATAGGCAGAATTTGGGGGTGGGAACTGAAATGCTCAGAATAAGTTCTAAACCATGATAGCCTCTGTTAGAAACTCAGAAGCTTTCTTTAAGTGGTTCTCAGCTTCAGGAATCAGGGTCCCACATTTAAAATCAATCTCAGAACTACCCCAGTTCATTTCTAAGCTGGCATTGAAGACATATTCTTGTGAAATGGTTATGTCCTATTTATGGAACAGTCATTCTGTGCAGATTAAAGATAAATTTTACTCATTTTAGGTATATAATGAAAAACTTTTAGTTTATGTGTGAAAAACTTTAAGTTTTTTTTGTGAATCGATTTGAATTTTAGTGTTAAGACACTCTCTGTGCTAAAATTAAATTGTTCTCTTTAGTGCCAAAGTTATTTTTATAATTTAAAGCAATAGTAAAGTTCAGTTGGTAAAAATGTAGTTCTCTTATCCAATCATCCAAATAACCATCATTGATTATTTTAGTATTGATTAAGTAGGAATTCTTCCCAAGACAAAAAGGATGCAGTAGTGAAGATGGCCTTGACTTGTCCCGTCATGAAATTTAACCATAAAGTAAGAGGCACTCAGCAAATCACGTCTCATTCATGCACATAACACAGGCCACACTATGCTAAATGCCATTAATGACAAATAAATTGTGGAATTAGAACATTTCATGATGATAGCTGTGTAGTCTGGACAGTAATCAAAGGATGTCTAAATAGAGGCGACATGTTCACTGAACATGAAAGGGAAATGTTTAAACTAGACATGGGAGGGTGTGGCAGAAAGAAGTAAATAAGAGAGGCAGGAAGAATACTTTTGTGTGAAGCTCTCAGTATGTGCACAGAGTATAACTGTAAACAGTAAAAGTGATGTATTTGGAGATGTTTTGGGAAGCAGATTATTCAGGGCCATGTTAAGTAAAGCTTTAAGCTGAAGAATCAAGTGACCCATTTGAATTCTCAAGAAGAAAATGTCATGCTGTCAAGATTGCTCTGTGGGTAAAGAATGTGCTGTGCAAGCCCAGTGACCTTCAGTGAACTCAAGCCCTGAACTACTATAAGAAAGGAAGATGCTGCAGCTTTTCTGAATCCTGTGGTGAGATGAGGGACTGGGAAGAAGCTGGAGTCAGTAGGTCTCTGTTTAGTCAGGGTTTCTATTCCTGCACAAACATCCCAATCAAGAATCAAGCTGGGGAGGGAAAGGGTTTATTTAGTTTACACTTCCACATTGCTGTTCATCACCAAAGGAAGTCAGGACTGGAACTCAGGCAGGTTAGGAAGCAGGAGCTGATGCAGAGTCCATGGAGGGATGTACTAACTGGCTTGCTTCCCCTGGCTTGCTCAGCTTGCTTTCTTATAGAATCCAAGATGACCAATCCATGGATGGCACCACCCACAATGGACCCTCCCACCCTTGATCACTAATTAAGAAAATGCCTTACAGCTTAGATCTGATGGAAATATTTCCTCAAGGGAGACTCCTTTCTGTGATAACTCCATCTTGTGCCAAGTTGACACATAAAACCAGTCAGTACAGTCTCCAATATTCTGTGCAGAAACAAGAGGTATCCTGGGTCAACAAAGTGGAAAGATAACAGATTCTCAGAAGTGGTCTTCTGACTTCCACAAGGGCATTATTGTATATATGTATGCAGAAGAATTGTACACAGACACACAGACACACACACACACACACACACACACACACACACAGAGAGAGAGAAAGTAAATATCTTGGCAAAGTGAAAAGTTGACGAATTCTGTGCTTCGCCTTCAGATTTTCTAATTCCAGCAATTTTATTTCAAGTCCTAGAAGTAAATTCTTATTCCATAAGTAGATTAGAAGTTATGATTCAGTTTCCAAGAAGAGCCCTTTTCTAATGCCCCATGGCATGTAAAAGAATCCAGTAGTGATAGAAACATTTTTTTTCTATTTTAAAATCTTTTTACTTGTTCTTTGTGAATTTCATACCAAGTACCCCAATATCCCACTCATCTCCTCCTCTCCTTGTACCTTCCACCCACCTCTAAAATCTAACTTCAAACATAGAGGAAAAGACCTCACTGTGGAAGCTGTAGTGTGTCACAGTGTGTCCCACAGTGTTCCCTTTTGTCTACACTTGCTTGCAAATGTTTATTGCAATGACACGTTGGTCAGGTACAAGGCCTCTGGATTCTGCTACTCTATCAATACTGGGATCTCACTGAGACTCCTTTCGGATATCCTATAGTTTTGAATCTAGAAGACCTACCCTTTCATGTACTTCAGCAGTTCACTGATAAGGAATATCTTGACGTTGGCCAATTCAGAGCCCTGGATCTGGGTCTGAGAAGTATCTGAGCTGGTCATGCTCTCAGGGTTGGTCACCAACAATGCCCCCACCCCACCCTACCATTGCAACCAGGGCCAGCACTACTCTGCATCATAGCTGAGGTGCAGGGTTAGGTTTCCTGCACTCACCACCCCAGGGTCAGGTCTCCTGACTTCGTCAGGGGGTGCAGAGTTCACACCACCATCCCTTGCTTGTATTCATGGCACTGATTCACCCACAACTTCAGCACTTGTGTTCAATGTGTAGGCCTATGCTCTTGAGTACTGCACCTGGCTTATGGCAGGGCCACCTCTCCTGCTCTCATACTTCTAGAGGGAGTTCTCCTAGCATGCCCAGGCTATGGGTGGGGCCAGTTCTGCACAGTCCTCAGACATCAACATGCTCTAAGCTGGCAGCCCCGACCAGGTACATACCCTGGCCTTTGGTGATAACAGACCTCTGCTGCTGCAGGACCACAAACCGAGATATGGTTTCTGGTGGCAGCACAGGCTAGGAGTCCACCATGGTCCCCAGGTGGCATCACCAGCTACTCATATCAGGCTCTTGATCACGACCCCTGAGTCTCCAGTTCTGCCTCTCTTTATAATGCTCACATCCTTCTGTTTCTCTTTCTTTTCTATTTCTCCACTACTTTCTTAGTGGTGGCCAGGGTCTCTCAAGAATGGTTTAAGGAATGCTATGCTCCACTCATGTATTATAGATCCAGACAGGGGTCATCTTGGGCACTGTCTGCCCACTCCCACAGACGTGGTACATCGGACTGGCATCTCAGGTTAGCTCCCTGTCAGAGCCCCATGCCAGCAGTCATCTAATGGCTTGTTCCTTGCCTGGCTTGCCCAAGTGGCCCCAAGTGAGAGGGTTGTCTATCTCAAGCTCATTGTCATCTGTGGGATTGTGTAAGGGTATCCTGGTTCATGGCTGAGCATGGGCCTGGAAACCCGAGAGTCTAAGTGAGAAACGGAAGGTGTTCGGCCAGGGCCTCAGAACCCAGAGTCCTGACACGCAGTCTCGTCTCCATAGACCTACATTGTTCAGTCACATAGGCCATAACAGCCCCTCTCAAAGTGCAGAGGTAGAGGGCGTGACCATAGGCCTCCAGCACTAGGGATTTACATACTAATGAAGGCCAGAGGACAGAGCAAATTAAGCATTCCTCCCCAGACCCTCCCCCTTTCTCCCTCCCTATTTAACTCAGGACTGCCCTGAGTTTTTGGGGGGGAGGGGGTACATTCAGATCCATCCACCATCCGCCATGACAATAAACATTTCTGGAACCAAGGACTTCCTCATGTCATTGGGGCCAGCCATTGCCAAAGCCTCCAGCCTTTGGAACTCTAGACTTTCTTGTGTATGTAGAACCCGGCAGTGTTGAAAGCCTCCTACACCACTGCCTCAGCCTATTTTCCCACACTCATCTTTGGGCCATAGTCCCAGGCATGGTTCTTCTAGTCTCCAGCTTGCTCCCTGATCTATGGCACCAGACTGGTGGCTGTCTCAGACTAGCTCCCTGTCCAGGCCCCCTTGTGGTTGTCTCAGGAGTGCTATTTTCAGGGAATGTTCATTTGCTAAGCTACTAATAATTCAAATGTTCATAGGCCAGAACACTAAGTATGAACATAGTTTCTCTCCTTCTGCCACCTATGGATGCACATGGCACAGCACAGCCACACCTGCAATACCTTTAAGGGTATTAGAAACATCTTATTAGGAGTTTATTGTTCTCTATAGGCCACTGAGATCAGAAAGAGCCAATGATATTTTGATTAATCAGTTGTCATCTGAGTGGTCAAAGTGACAATGGTTTAGAGTGTCCAGGGTTCTTGGGTTACAAGTCATAGAAAGTGGAGAGGATTTCTTTGTCTCTGATGCTAGACAAATGATTACCTTTGGGTAGCCAATTCTGATTACTCTCCCAGCTGTAATAGAAATTAGAAATTGAATTAATACGGGATAGATCAGAGGATGTTGCTTACTTCCAGGAATAGGAAAGAAGGCTTCTGTTTTGGGCCTGAACAAGGCCATAAGGACCTGGCCTGCACATAGTGGGAAAAGGAAAACACCCTTTTCTCCTTTGTGTACTAAAATACAGTTCTTCTGAAAAGAATGTTCATATCTATTTTGTGATAATTCCTTTGGTTACTTTTTTTTTCATCTCATTTCCTTTTTTCCCTCTCTTTCTGTAAATTACACTTTGTCTTATTTAGGATTTTATTGCTGTGAAGAGACACAATGACCAAGGCAATTCTTTTAAATGAAAACATTTAATTGAAGTTGGCTTACAGTTTTCCAGATTCAGTCCATTATCCTCATGGGAGGAAGCATGACAGTAATCAGGCAGACATAGTGCTAGAAGAGTTGAGAGTTTTACATCTTGATCTACAGGTAGCAGAAGAGGTCTCTCTCCCTGTCCCTCTCCCTCTCCCTGTCCCTGTCCCTCTCCCTCTCCCTCTCCCATTTCTCCTCTCCCTCTCCCTCTCCCTGTCCCTGTCCCTGTCCCTGTCCCTCTCCCTCTCCCTTTCCCTCTCTCTCCCTCTCCTTCTCCCTCTCTCATTTCTCCTCTCCCTCTCCCTCTCCCTCTCCC
>NW_021621467.1:4174427-4209165 GCF_004785775.1 Grammomys surdaster
CTCTTTTCTCTCTCTCTCTCTCTCTCTCTCTCTCTCTCTCTCTCTCTTTCTCTCTCTGTCACACTGGACATAACTTGAGCATTTAAGACTCCAGACTCCAGACCCCCCAAATAAATCCTAGGCCAGGGGAACCATCTTCCTCCCAAGACCTATTAGAAACCAGAGACACAGCAAGAATTTTTTCACACTGAAGGATGACATTGTCTGTGAATATGTAGTTGCTGTGGTTCTGATTTGCTTCTAATTGCTTTCAGCAAAATGCAAAGCAGTCATATACAACAAGGTGACTGACAGTGTCAGCTCAAAGCTCAAACATGTTTGTTACTTTAAAATGTGTGAGTGTGAGAATGGACTTTCCCAAATATATTTTTCTGCTTTTGAATTGGCCAAAAGGTTTTAACATATTTACTCTACAAACATTGCTACACACACACACACACACACACACACCACACACCACACACTCCCGGAAGAAGGCCTCTTATTTTCACACCCTAAGGTCTTAGAAGAGTAGATTATGGTCTGATGTCATCTGTTTGCCCTTCATCTTGCTTGCAAGGGTGCATGGTTTGATCCTATGCATCTTGAAAATGAATTCTGTGATTAGTCCAGATGCTAATTTGCATGTCGATTCACCATCTTTGCCTTTAACCTTCTTTTGAAGGCAAATGGATGTACCACTTCAACTTTGATCTCAGAAGCGTTAGATCACATTGACTCATTGCCACTTTGCTCTCTTGTAGTAAGTTAGCTGACATCGTTTAAACATGGGAAGGTATGCAACTTCTTTGATATGTGATGACATCATATCTACATTTGTTGTAAGACATATTGCATACCAGTTGTAACTCTGCCAATTAAAGTGGTTAAAAGCTTGAAAAAAAGAAAGACTCCAGACCCCCACCTCCACAGTGACACACTTCAACAAGGCCATACCTCCTCCAATAAGGCCACAACTCCCAATAGTGCCACTTCCTATGGCCAAGCATACAAATGATTCAAATTCATGAATCTATGGAGGCTACATGTATTCAAGCCACCACACACATTATGTTCTTTGACATAATTTTCTTCTCTTTCGTCCAATTGTATGATGATAAAAAACACCCCTACCCTTTTAAAACATGGTCATAATATAGAACAAAGGGGAGTGAATTTAAATGTTTGTTGTATTTACTAATTTTTCAACTGTAATTTAGCAATATCTAAAACTTCCAAAATGTTTATATGGCCCCATACCATTTTCAACAAAAGTATTTGAGAATGAATACTGAAAGCAAAGTGAAATTCAAGATTTTTGTATCTTCATGTCTTTTAAAATTTCAAAATATGCACAGTGATTGTAAATGTATTTTGCTTGTATTTATAGTAATCAGAACCTATTTACAATAAGTAGAATTTACCTTTGGCAACATGTCTGTTTAATTATGCTTTATCCTCTTGCTTTTAGAATAAGGATGAGCTATTGGTTTGCATGGCAAATAACGTCTCAGGAATCACCCCGTTCTTATTTAGAGCTATTGCATATTCAATGATTTGGTAGGTTCCTGAAATCTCTCAAAGCTTAAGTGTTGGCTCCAGCCCAGTGTCCTTCAGAGGCTAAATTAGAATAACCATTTCAAGTTTAATAGGATCATAGGGTTCAGTTGAGGAGAACTCTTGGTATTCTTCAGTCTAAAAACAGAAAGAAACATTTTAAAAATGGCAGAGGGGTTTTGGATCTTTGGTATTTATATAGCAGGTGGGCTGAAACTGAAGCATCCACCCTTTTGGACAATGGTTAACTTTCCCTTGATGATTATGTTTGGGTTCCTTCAGCTCTCTAAGCAATTCTTTATAAACTGTCACATATCGACCAGAATGTGAAAATCATTTAACCAGAAGAAAGAATATTTGGATTCTATTGCACCTCAAGAGCTCACTAACATCAGCTAGATAGCTCTATAATCACAATTTCTCAGTTACACATCTGTGAAATAAGATTTGTGGGTAAAGCATGAGAGAAAAAAATGAAATGGAACATAGCTTATTATGAAGCCTTCCCTATAAAATGTCAACTGACAGTTACTTGGTGGTAGTACACTGGTTTTATGGATGAAGCATCAAGGAAAATGCATCTAGAAATGCATCATTATAATTAACTTTAGGTGCCAACTTGGGTGGATTGCATGACATGTGTGTAGCTGGCAAAGCATTATTTCTGGGGATGTTTCTAGAAGTGATCCCAGGGGAGACTGGCCTGGAGTGTGGTGGAAAGAGTGGGCAAGAACCACTCTCAGTGAGGTCAGGCACCATCTAAGCAGCTAAGGTCTAAGACAGAACAAAAGATGGAGGAAATATGAGGTCTTTCTTTTGGAGCTGTGACAGCTTATTTCTCTCATCTTGGTCACAAGGAGTCCAAGATCTCTGGGATTTGGATGCTTAAACCATCACCAGAGGTTCTCCAGGTTTTGAGGCCTTTTACTTAAGACAAGAAAGAAATAATCATTGTGAATACAACTTACAAAGGCTTACGAACTGGGCCTAATTTATTTATCCTGTATTCCTACTCTCAAAGTTACAGGTGGCAGGTTTTGAGACATCTTGGCCTCTGTACACACATGGTCCAATAAGTTCTCTCATAAATCCCATCTTTACTTGTCTACTTCACATTGCTTTTTTCTTGGTTGAGAACATTAATACAGACACAGTTTGCCATTGGAAAGGGAATGGGATGGATATAGAATAAAACAAGAGAAGTATCACCATGGTGCGCCTTTGGAAAGCAGTGCACTTTAGCAGGTGAGTGAGAGAAGCTTAAAGTAGATTATTTTCTATTTTTCACTCCAAATATATGTTTTGAGATAAGGAGCACGAGATTGAATAGAAAATCAGCCTTTCCTTAGCTTGAGAGCACCTTCAAATATGGGTTAGTTACTCCTAAAACCTTTGTGCCACCATTACCTTAGCATATGCAGACAGGACACCGTTGAAGATCAAAGATTTTGTGGTCATCTTGGCACTTGCATTTCTCCTTTGGTAGCATTCAGAGTACACCTTAGTGAAGGCTGTTTGTAGGAATCAATTCAACGTCATCATTGAGTTCTATAGGTGTTGTCTTCAGCAATGAGGGCTTGCCATTAGTTGTGAAGGGAAACCTATTATCTTGGCTGTTGGTTGAGTTGTTTGAGAGTTTGCATAGGACCCTTTTGGCCAACAACTCAATTAGATGGAACTCAATTCTGGTCCTGGACACTTCATTTGGTGAGAAGGGGCGGTGAGTTGAAGCTTTGTCTCCCCTGTTATTTGGTAATTTCTTTACATCCCCTTCATGTATGTATATATTTTATGAAGATTCTACTGTTAGGTTTCCATGTAACACTTCAAATAGCTCTCAGTTTTAACTGCCTCTTCCTGTATTCCTTCATCCTTCTCTTTCTTCCCATTGCAACTTGATCCCCCTATTTCATCTCCCCATCTGTTTATAACTACCTGTTCTATTTCCCTTTCCTATGAGCTCTTTCTGCCACCTTGGCCTACCACAGTCTGTTACTCTGTACGTAACTTCTGTAGTTCTATAGATTGGAACTTGGTTATCACTGACTTAACAGCTATTATTCACATACATACAAGTGAGTACATACCATATTTGTCTTTCTGTATCTGGATTACCCCACTAAGGATGATTTTTTTTCTAGTTCCATCAATTTACCTAAAATTTTCATGATTCCACTTTTAAAAGTCTGAGTAAATGTAGCACGTTTTCTTTACCCATTCTTCGATAGTAGGTTTTAGTGTCCAGACTAGAAGTAAAATTTTATCTATGTTTACATATCTGTGTGTATGTCTATCTTTCTATTTGTCTGTCAATCTGTCTTTAACTTGATTTTTTTCTTATGTGAAGTAACAGTGAATTTTTAATTCTAAATTTTCTTGTATTTATTTTTCTAAGACATATACAGGACTGTCATAAAGCAAACACAGAAGCCTAACTTTATATTGCTGCCTTAAGAAAAACAATGAAATCTAAACAGTATCCCCACAGGCCTGCCACAGATAAAGAAAAGCAAAAGTTTATTTAAGACCTTAGAGAGGTCCTCAAGACTGGTATGATTTTTAAATGTTTTTATTGTTGAATCTTTTTTATTCCAGATGGGACAGTCTTGAGTCAGTAACACGGTTAGTGGAGGAAATGGGACACTGCCATTATGCTGCATACATTCTCAGGCGGTTTTACTACTTGATTTGTCCAAATCTAGCAAGAAATCTGCTACTGTTCTCATGTTAGAGATTAAGCATGAGAGGAAGTGAAGAAACCTGTCTAATTGTTTTGGTTTCAAAAAACATAAAGTGTTTTCAGTAAGTTGGATGACAGAGTATATGTTAAAAACAGAACCACTATGTTCATTAAAGAGGTGAAATTCAGTACTGTACAGTCTGATATAAATTTGAAATACAAGCTCTTATTAGCACAGTTAGGAGAATCCCAAGCTGACAGCCCAATCCTACATTTGGTTCTCTGATGCTTGGTCCCATCAGCATCTAAAGAGACAAGGAGATGTAGCACTGCAGATGTTCTAGCAACAGCTATCCTTTGTTAAATACACTGTCTCATAGATATTTTTTAAATAGGTTTTGTATATAGAATTAAGTTCAAGATTGGAGTGATTAAGTTGATCTATGATTTACATTTTTCAGAGGAACTTTAACAAAATGTTAATGGTTGGGACTCACTTTCCAAGTTCCTTTTCTAGTTGGTCTAAAAAGCAATAATCTTATATAAAAAAATTCTGACAAACAGTATATACAGGAAGAGCTGAGAATTTGTAATGAGCCCTAGACTGAGTAGTTGAAAAAGCCTGGTGTGGTTTCCCCAAACTTTTGCCCTACAAGTTTTCCTCTTCAGTGTTTTGACAGTTATGTCTGGACCCTAGGAATTCAATGTCCCTAGACCTTAGCACACTTCCTGCTTCATGCCTATTTTCAATCTGGGATACGATGAACTCAATTATACAAAAAAATTGTGGATGTCTATGATGGGAATGGACAATAGTAGTTAACATAATCACTAGTTTTATAGACTATTTTTCTCTCCATCCCAAATGAAAGAACCCTTTTCCTGGAAATGAATAGATTTGGAGGGAAAAATCTATGAATCTGTGTCAAGGCTGGCTTGTGTCTTTTCCAAAACTGACTCCAGGTGCTGGAAATAGACTGGATTATTCTCTTCAGAGGGCACAGTTACTTCTACTGCTATTAATATCTGTGGAAAGTTGGTTATATTGACACTGCAGTGGAAGCTTCTGTGGTTACATTTATCAGGAAGAAGCATAAGCAGAACAGCAGAGGCAATGAATCAATTCAACCGTGTTTTGGAAAAACACTGAACAGAAACAAACTGATTCTGCATGTAAATTCTTCCCTTTGTTAAAGAAAGCAAGGAACTCTTTACAACTTCTAGAGCATTAGGTGGTTTCTTTAAAGTATGTGCCACCAGATGAAAGGCTTAACATTTTGAGATTGCATGGATTTATAATCTTTGTAATATTCTGGCCATATTTTGGGATCTATCAAGGCTATTTTGGTATTCATTCAGCAGGGAATCAGAACAAAGAATGAGAACTGTTGAAATATCTCTGGGAAGATAAAATCTGAGGTAGTATTGATTACTTGTTTGCTTTCAAGTAAGCAAACTTACTTTTGGCAAAGCTGTGGTGGTTTCAGGGAAAAATGCTTAGGTCTACGTGTATGTGCATGCTGTGTGTTCCTGTGTGTGTGTGTGTGTGTGTGTGTGTGTGTGTGTATGCATGTGCCTGTGTGTGTGTGTTTCCATCAGAATATCTTTTTTAAATGTATCACTTGTTTCTATGTTTATCTTAAGGATAAACTTAATGTTAAAATTTGAGGGAAATATAAATAGATAGGTAAATAGCTACTGTATGAAAAAATACTATGAAGCAGTGAAAATACAAAGACGGAGAATCTTAAAGGTTTGTCATTGGCTAGCTGTAAGACTAGCTGTAAGAAGGAGAATAACTTTTCTGTAGTCTTTTAAAGACTTTGGAAGAAATCATCTTTAAGAAATGTTAACTCCTCCTAAAGTTGCTCAAACGTGTAAATGCCTTAGGAATTTTCAGAAATTCCATAACTCTTTGGAAAACAAAATCATGACACTGAAAAAGCATTATATTTAGAAATATGTAGCATTTAAGAGAAGGCTCAGTGGATATGAGGATTTGCTCTATCAGAGGATCTGGGTTCAGTTGCAGCACCCACGAAAGGCAATTCTCAACTGTCTGAGACTCTACTTCCAGGGGATCTGACACCCTCTTCAGGTCTCTAGGGGCAACTGCACGCATGTGACATACTCCCCGGACACTTATGCATGTATGTGGAAAATAGCCCATAATAAGAAAATCTAAAAACAGAACTAATGATATACCATTAATATCATAAACATTAAGAAAAAGCCACATTGCTGGTGAAATTTGTGAATTTAAGTATGATTTATTTTAGAACCATCGACAGAAAACCCTCTGAATATATTGACATGAAAATTTTAGGAAAAGTTCTGAAAGTAGGAATTTTATGTAAGGAGGAGAACAAAACCCAAAAAGGCAGGAACAACATAAAACAAATAAATGAAATAAACATGAAGGCATGGATAAAAACTAAACGAGCATCATGGGAGTGAATGTAGAAACGGTAAGGGAGACACAATGATTTAGAGGAGTACCATAACACCAAGCAGATGACCAATGATTTGGAGATGTGAATCTAAGCCTCATCCAAGGGAAAATCAGCAGTTTTAAGAATAAGGAAGTCAGTATATAATAGAAAGAATATTAAGTTATACAAATGAGCAGCTATACACACACACACACACACACACAGAGACACAGACACACCTTCCCTAGGATGATACATGATGGTAACGAATGAGGAGCATGATGGGAAAATAATTAAATGCAAACAAAAGGCCTGAGATTGTCTTCTTCATGGTCCATTTCAGCTGGGGTAAGGAGGCCTCTATCTCATACTAATAGAATTAGTGTACGAAAGAACATAAATGAAATTAAACTTCAATTACTTTCTCTTGTAGCTTTAGCATAATTAACCCCACATCTGATTTAATGTGTATAAATAACAAACCATCAATCAATCTGCCTTTCTCTAGTGTTACTTAAGGTCCTCACAGGAGCTGCTGGGCAAGGTTTAGAGCTCAGAACACTGTAAATGTAGTCAAAAGATCTTTCAGGAGGTTTAAGGCTATGTGTATTTATTTATAATAGTGACCAAATTTTCCTTAAGCAAACCGAATATCATATTGTTTATAATTTTTTAAAAAATCTAAATCTACATTACACACATTACATTAAGAAAAACAAGGGTTATCATTAAGAATTGCAGATGAAAGCAAATTAGAATTTTCAGTTCAAAGATCAAATAATAGTAAAAAAGTAGACACTCTCCATTTTTTTTTTTGGTTTAATTTATTTTATTGTGTGTGTGAGGGTTTTGCCTCCATGGCTTCATGTATGCATGTAAAGCACATGCATGCCTGGTAGAGGCACCAGAAGATCAGAAGAGGGTGTTGGATCCTCTAGAACTGAAGTTATGATTGTTGGGGAACATCATGTTAATGTTGAGATTTGAACATAGGTCCTTAGAAACATGGGCTCTGAACCGTGGAGCCATCACCTCAGATTCTTTATTTTCTAACCTAAATGTATATTTATAATTCAAAATAATCCATTAAATTCAAGTTATATTTGTGATTTTTTTCTTGAGAAGAGACTGAGGAGATTAGTTTAGTTTAGTTTAGTTTAGTTTAGTTTAGTTTAGTTTAGTTTAGTTTAGTTTTGAGACAGCATCTCTCTACATAGTTCTGGCTATCCCTGGAACTCACTATGTAATGTAGACCAGGTTAGTTTCAAACTAAGAGCAAATTTCTTGTCCCTGTTTCCAGAGTACTGGAATTAAACGTGTGCACCACTATGCCTTGCCTAAGGAGTTTTCATCCTGAATAAAGTTTACCTATCTACCCAAAACTCATCCAAGATGTCGTCATTTCCGTTTGTACTCATGGGCTGTCCTAAACATCCTTTATCCTTGTGGGCCAGTGACTGATGACCCTGGGGAGAAAAGAAGATCACATCTCTTCTCATAGTTTTATCATTTATGAATAACCTCAAGAGGAAGTTCTAGGAAGAAAGAAATGTAACAGACAGTTTAATGAATATTTAAAAAGTCCTGCTGCCACCATCCCCCACCATAATCATTACTGTCACATTAAGGAATGGACAGTGAAATGAAGGAAAGTCAAATACAGATCACTTTAGCAGTTAGTGGAAAGATGAACAGAAATTTGTGATTTTTGTTTATCACGGGCATGTTTAAAGTGTTTATGAGAAAATATAAAATAACAAGCTAAACATTTTAATATTCTTAAAAGAGGGCAAAGGAGACTTGGAATCAATCTCAACTGTGGAAGAAAATCTGCCTGCAGACATAACAGAGAAATGCCAGTGCCAAACATTGGTCTAAGCAATCACTTGTGTGTCTTTTGTTCTACTTCTATTTATGAGAATAACTCATACAACCAGCAATTTACCCCTACGGCACATGATGTTTCTTAGTATAGGTGTTTATTGTAAAATAAATTTTAGTTCCTGACTGTTGAGAAAGAATCAATATCATCCATTGTTAAAAATATGAAGGAAACTCAGAAGTTGAATTTTTCCCAAACACATATTTCTTATTTTACAGAAAACATCTATAAGTACTAAACACAAATGCTCACATTTCTCTTGTTAGATAGTACAAATCACAAGTGTAAGGCAAGCATATCTATCCAATATTACTTGGAAAAAAAATTTATACAATTTTTGTGTACCAATGTCAAATTATGAAATCCAGTGGGTCAAAGTTATAAAATGTTTCTGACACAGTAAAACAATTAATCAATGCTTCTTGAAGGAATTTTCTGGAACATCATCCTAGTTTAAGATAGCTGACACTAACTGTCAAATTAAGAAGCTGAACCAAAAAGCAAAGGACACAGTCAATAGGACAAAGTGGCAACCAACAGATTGGGAAAAGATCTTTACCAACCCTACATCTGATAAAGGGCTAATATCCAAGGTGTATAAAGAACTGAAGAAATTAGACTCTAGACAATCAAAGAACCCTATTAAAAAATGGAGCACAGAGCAGAACAAAGAATTCTCAACTGAGGAAGCTCGAATGGTTGAGAAGCACCTAAAGAAGTGTTCAGCATCCTTAGTCATCAGGGAAATGCAAATGAAAACAACCCTGAGATTACACCTCACACCAGTCACAATGGCTAAGATCAAAAACACAGGTGACAGCACATGTTGGCGAG
Source organism: Grammomys surdaster (assembly GCF_004785775.1). Lineage (NCBI taxonomy): Eukaryota > Metazoa > Chordata > Mammalia > Rodentia > Muridae > Grammomys > Grammomys surdaster. Next base: position 4,183,792 of record NW_021621467.1, read on the forward strand.
GATGTGGAGAAAGAGGAATACTCCTCCACTGTTGCTGGGATTGTAAGCTAGTACAACTACTATGGAAAGCAGTCTGGAGGTATCTCAGAAAATTGAACATAGTGTTACCTGAGGACCCAGCTATACCACTCCTGGACATATACCCAAAAGACGTTTCAACAAACAGCAGGGACACATGCTCCACCATGTTCATAGCAGCCTTATTTATAATAGCCAGAAGTTGGAAAGAACCCAGATGTCCTTCAACAGAAGAATGGATGCAGAAAATGTGGTACATTTATACAATGGAGTACTACTCAGCTATTAAGAACAATGAGTTCATGAAACTCTTAGGCAAATGGATAGAGCTGGAAAATATCATTCTGAGTGAGGTGACCCAATCTCAAAAGAACATACAAGGTATAGACTCACTGATTAGTGGATATTAGCTGAAAAGCTCACAATACTTAAGACACAAGGCATAGACCACATGAAATTCAAGAAGAAGAAACAAGACCAAAGTGTGGGTGCTTTGGTCCTTTCTAGAAGGAGTATCAAAAGTTTCAACCAGAGCTCCCAAAGTCTAAACCTCCAGCCTGAGAGCACTAAGGGAGGGACTCATGTCTCCACCTATATAGGTAATTGAGGATGGCCTTGTCAGACATCAGTGGAAGTGGAGGGCCATGGTCCCTGAAAGTTTGGGTTCCCTAGTGTTGGGGAATTCGAGAGCAGAGAGATGGGACTGGGAGGCTGTTTGTAGCACACCCTCATAAAAAAAGGAGGAGGGGGTATGGGATAAGGGATTTTTGGAGGAGAATGGGGGAGGAGATAACATTGGAAGGTAAATATGTAGAATACCCATTTAAAAAAAAAACAGATAAAGGGTCTGAAAAGAAAAGAAAGAAAGCTTACTTAATTCATATTATTTTCAAAAGTCTCTAGGAGATGCTAACTGGCTAAGATCTTATTTTAAGCTCTCCACAAAAGAATTTAAGTCTCTGTTTAATATTCTCAAGAGAGTGGTAAATCCTAATTTCTCTCAACAATTAATTGACAAAAGAGAAGTAATCTCACAAAAAGTAGAAGAAACTATTATTAATTGATATATTATATACTCTGATTAGTTGTTGGCTGTGCTATAACAGTCCTTTAATAAAAAAGATTATTAATATAGATTTATATTTCTTTAAATAATGTTCGCATGACTCTCTTAGTGTGGAAGGAGCGACTGTTGGTGCTTTTGCCATGATTCTACAGGAACTCTGAAAATTTGGATTTAAAAACAAAAGAGGAGGAACGTTACCCTCCAGAAGGAGTCCTCCTGAAATACTTTCCATCATGCCTTGTTCACTTTTAACTCTCTAAAACTGAAACCTCATGGCAAATCTGCTGCTGACTGCCTCTGGCATCACCGAGGCCAATAAAAACTATGCCACAGATATGGAGAAAGACCCTTTTACCCTTAAAGGGAATGATACAGACCCAGTTCCCTTATGGGGCTGAGGATTGATGTGTCTGTTTGATACCACAGAAGGCACAGCAAATTGGCTACCAAAAAGATTAATGAAATAAATAGATACCCCCACAAAGCCAGGCCCAACCAAAAAATAAAAAATAAAAAAAGAATAACAATTTACATCCAGGGAAGAGAAATCTCCCTGAGATTTCCCTTCTTTTTCCTTTCCAGGTAAAAATGAATCACCTGTGATGTCTGCTGTTAGAAGTTCTAATCCAGATGCTGGCCTCTGAACTTATACTATACAGACCTTTGAAGGGCCATTGACAAGAACATCAAACAGCTAGAGATTAACATCACTAATCTGAAGAAATCTCTCATTTCGCTGTCTGAAGAGACCTCCAAAAAAATCACAAAAATCCTTATTGGACTTGATTTACTCTATTACAATAGAAAAGGCTGTGTACACCTCTTGACTGTGTACAGCCCTTATAGAAGAATATTGCCTTTACATAGACAAGACAGGGATGGCTAAAGAGAGCATGAAAAAGGTCAGAGAAGGCCCTGAAAAAAGTCAGCGAGAGAAAGAGAAAGGTGAATGCTGGTACAAGAATTGGTTTTCAGCCTCTCCAGGGTTGTCAACCCTACCTCCTCTCATCTTGGGACCATTATTTGTGTTCTTTTTCTTATTTCTTCTGGTCCCTGGGCTTCAAATAGGCTGACTAACTCTGTGAAACAGCAGATAAATAATTTGGTAGCAAAACTTATTCAGATACAGTATCATAAGTTAGCTATGGAGGACCACGAGACTCAAGATGAGGTTGCTACTTTATACAGGGTGTTCCCAAAACCCATCTCCACCCAACCTAAAAGAGGTTCCACCCCTAGACTAAGCTGAGTGGGGTCACCCAGAATCCCCTCTGACTGGTGATGTGAATTCTTGCTTAGCCTGAGAGGCTAAGCACTGCAAGGGAATACCAATAAAAGTTAAAGATATCTCTCTGGGTTCCCTGAGGGACAAGCCTGACTGCATAGGGGTTGATGTCAAAAATATCCCCTCTCCAGGAAAAAGACATCAGGACAGGTATGGCCCTCATGCCTCACTGGACAACGACAGGGCGACCGGAGCCACTAAAAGGCCCCCTTCAATTACTGGAGGTCAGGCCTCTATCCCCACCTTCGCAAGATTAGATTTGCCACAGCCCATCTATACTTAGAGAAGGGAGGAGATGTCAGGGGCAGCCCTGCTTGTACCCTGAAGGCCTAAAATCAGCCATAGGCCTAAAATCAGCAATAGGCCTGTCGTACATGTATACTAACACCAAGTCTTGGGTCTCTGTGTATAAACACTGAAACAAATGGTTATAAGCTATTGTAAACAGGGAGTTTTTGTGACAATTTACCAGCCCGAGTAGTCATAGACCTTGTAATTAGGTAGCTTTGACAGATAATACCAACTTAGATAAGGACAAGTGAGTCATAGGCGGAGTCATAGTGACCTGTCCCCTGAACCTTCACCCAGCCGAAACCCGGTTCTGAAAGATATCTGTATTCCCCCTGAACACCCACACTCCAGTGTCATCCCCTTCCCCACATCTTGCCTTTCTGTGTTTATAACCCCTGTGTGAATGAGTATAAATTACAATTTAAAAAAAAAGGATATTAAAAAAAAGAAGCTGAACCGATCACATTTTATGACATCAGCTATCAGTAGTTTCAATGTGAAAGCAATAAAATAAAATTAAATGTATCTTGTGACTTTTTTTTTTTGAAAAATATCATATCCAGATGGCAGTGTCAGGAGAGTAGTGTGTATAAAGGATGTTGAGAAACATAGTTTGCTGCTCTGTGCAGTTTCTTTTATTGAGGATACAGATGTATTGAACAAGGATGGTAGATCTCTATCTACTTTTACAATAGAATTTAACAAAAATAAAAGGACATTACTTTGAAGTAATTACATTTATAATGGAATGTATGATTTATTTTAATGAGAGGAAAGCATATTTTTGGGAGTCTCAAACAATGTCAATAATGGGTCAGTGATGGGCTTATACGGATGCCTCCCCTACCTAATGCTGAAACACTGGCTATTGATGGATTCTGAGCTGGAAACAGATATTGTCTTCATTTTTTGTGTGTAAAGGTGAGCCCACATTTTCAATATAATACTTTTACTTATTCTTTGAGAATTTTATACATGTACATGATGTTCATTATTTCTGTCTTTATCAAATCTGGGAAATGAGTACAACCTATATGCCTATCCATGGATAATGAAAATGGTACACAATAGAATTCTACTCAATTGTGAATTCTCAGGTAAATTGCTGACCTGGAAGAGATCAGACTGAGTGAGGTTCTTTGCCATCTGTGGATAAAAGTTTCTAATATATATATTTGTGTCTTTGTCTTGAAGTAGCTGTAGAAGTGAGTATAAGGCCATTGGGAGGTGGGACAGAATAGTATGCAGAGTACATGAAGAAGGAAAAGGGGATGAATAATTAGGTCATTCCATAAAGAAGTGATGATGGAGTATGGCTTCAGAGAAGAGATAAAAAAACAGTAACCATGTTTGGAAAAAGCAATTTGAAAACCTACTATTTTATAAGCATCCAAAAATATTCACATGCAAATGCATTTCTTTTTTTTCCAGTTTTATTTTTTATTGGATATCTTATTTATTTACATTCAGATGTTATCCCCTTTCCTCATTTCCCTCACTCATAGACCCCTTATCATATCCCTCCTCCTCCTTTTTTACTTTTATACCATTTTAATTTCATGCAAGTATTAAGGTCAGTTCTAGGTTGAGGAGCTAGCAATACAATAGATGCAAATAGCCAAGGAAAAAGCAAGCCAATAAACACCGATAGTCAAAGAACAAGCAAGGCTGTAAACAGAGTCCTGTGATCACTCCCATGATCACTATTTCTAAGGACTTATCAGGATGACCAAAATATCTGAGCCTACTTCCCTGACCTAGCCCAAAGTCATTTTCCTGCCTCAAGCCTACTTCTTTGTTCTAGACTAAGATTTAGATTCCTGCCTGAAATTGCTTCTTTGTTCTAGCCTAATGTCAGATTCCTGCCTGAAGCCGATTTCCTTGTCCTTGGCCATGTGAGATTCCTTCTAAGCAGTCCATTTCCTTGTCCTTGGCCAATGTCAGAGTCCTGCCAGGCAGCCCCAAAAGCTCTCCACATCCACCCCCTTTTTATTGCATAAACAAGACTGAGCCTTATAGGTCATTCTGACAAGAATGCCTTCCTTACCTGTCATAGAATATGCATTATCCAAAGCAATGCACTTCTGCTTTAGGTTGGTAAAGTGCTGTGCAGAATCTTACCCGTCCTTGGCTTACCAGCCTGTGAAATTAATAACTCTGTCTGGGGGTCCATTTTCAGTTTCAAGTCATGTACTTTGGCTGCCAACATGTTGATGTTGTTAATGACAAGCTTTAACATGATGGGTAAAAGTATTCCCAGGATAAAAAGGGCTAGCATGATCAAGCTATATATGCCATTCTTGAAGCTTTACCAAAATGGAAATACTGACTAAGGCCATAGATAATTTTATCAGCAGTATCTACCACATTTATGCTCAGCAGAACAGCATTCTTTAAATTCATAATCTCACTATGCAAAGTTAAAATATCCAGAGAGGTATTAGAATTATGCCAAGTACCCTACAAGTGTCCTTAAACTTTTTTCTAATTATAATGACTATTATTGTAAATTTTAGAAGTAACACAACTCCAGGGGTATTTGGCATGAAAGTAGATATGGCTCCTTACTCTTAAACTCTGAACTTCCTTCCAATAATTTGAATAGGATAAACAGTATCAATCCATTGTTCCAAACGCCTGTCTAAATCCTCTTGTGTACTCAACACATTATTAACATTTTTTGCTAAATGGTTAACAAAAGTAGCTGTCTTAACTTCTTGTGTCAAAACAATTGCAGAATCAAAGGTGCTAGCAATTAATGTAATTAAAGCTGATATACCAGCAATAATCAAGCCCAATACCCTCTTGCTTCTGCTTAAAGCTGAACTCACTTCTTTCAGTACTTGCAAACTTTTTTCAGAAAACCAAAATTCTATAATACTCAGGGCAATAAGACAAAAGCTGGTTGATAGATACCTGTAACAGACGTGCCAGGTTTCAACACACTAACACAATTAGAAAGTATACAATCAATGCAACTTATAATAAATACTGTAGAAGAGACAAAAGTAATTTTAACTTGACAATTAAAAGAACCTTATCACATGAACTAACACTCTCTTGCAAACAAAACATCATAGAGCACTGCAGCTAACTTCTAAATATGTTTCTGAAAATGTCTAGATCCAGGCTTCCAAATGAAGACTGTTATTTCCAATATTGGATTGATTTCTAGATCAGTCCAACATTGAGTCCAAGTAACTGGTCACCTTTAAGAAAAATACAAGAGTCATTATAACTTCTCTTTTTGATTCTCTGTCCCACAAGGTCTAAAAACTTGAGGCAATGCAGCTTGTTTCATTTGGGATATAGGAAAGCAAGGGTGGGTAGGGAACATATGTCTAATAAAGCTTCCTAGTCACCATTGACAGGGCACTCAGCAAATTCACAGGTCAGCACCATTCTTTGTCTCAGCATCTGCCTCTGTCAGAGCCTCTCAGGAGACAGCTATATTATGTTCCTGTCAGCATGCACTTCCTGTGAGTTGTATCTTAGGTATTGTGAGCTTTTGGGCTAATATCCACTTATCACAGAGTACATGTGTTCTTTTGTGACTGGGTTATCTCACTCAGGATGATACCTTCTAGTTCCATCCATTTGCCCAAAAATTTCATGAATTCATTGTTTTTAATAGCTACACAGTACTCCATTATGTAAATGTACCACATTTTCTGTATGCATTCCTCTGTTGAAGGACATCTGGGTTCTTTCCAGCTTCTGGCTATTATAAATAAGGCTACGAACATAGTGGAGCTTGTGTCTTTGTTATTGTTGGAGCAACTTTTCGGTATATGCTCAGGAGTGGTATAGCTGGGTCCTTAGGAAATACTATGTCCTGTTTTCTGAGGAACCACCAGATTGCTTTCCAAAGTGGTTGTACCAGCTTACAGTCCCACCAACAATGGAGGAGTGTTCCTCTTTCACATCCTCCCAGAATCTGCTATCATCTGCCTTTTTGATCTTAGCCATTCTGACAGGTGTGAGGTGGAATCTCAGAGTTGTTTTGATTTTCATTTCCCTGATGACTAAGGATGTTGACCATTTCTTTAGATGCTCTTGGACATTTGAGTTTCCTCAGTTGAGAATTCTTTAATTAGCTTTGTGTCCCATTTTTTAATTGGGTTATTTGATTCTCTGGCATCTAATTTCTTGAGTTACTTGTATATTTTGGATATTAGCCCTCTATCAGATGTAGGATTGGTAAAGATATTTTCCAAATCTGTGGGTTGCCGTTTTGTCCTATTGACAGTTTCTTTTGTCTTAGAGAAGCTTTGCAATTTTATGAGGTCCCATTTGTCAATTCCTGATCTTAGAGTGTAAGAGTAAAAATTAAAACAGCTCAGCAGAGACCAACAACACCTTGGCAAAGACCTCAGGACGGCTTGCTGAGCTTGCTGAGAATAGCCATAATAAAAATATCAAGCCCCTCTAGGGACAAGGTGACCAGAAATGTAGAAACAACCAAAGACATATCTTGACCAGTCTAAACATTCCCAAGTGAGTAATGGGCCACCTGGTGTTTATCCTATAAGGTCTGAGGCTTCATGGTCAAAAATAGTGGGCCATCCAGCCTGTCAAAATGATTGCTTACGCAAAGTGCTAATGTTTGAAATATCCAATCATATGTAACCATGCCAGAATTTCCTGCTTTTCCCTTCCCCCTTGTGCCTCCCCCTATAAAAGTTCTAAACTTCCTGGGGTCATCATCGAAATTCTCTCCCCTGTATGGGATAAGTTTCGGTCCAAGGGCCCTTGTTAGTAAACTGCCTTTTGCCAATTGCATCAAGTCAGTCTCTCATGTCTCCTTGGGTGCGCGCTGATCGGGACTTGAGTTGGGGGTCCTTTTTCTGGGTCCTTACAGAGCATAAGCCATTGTTGTTCTGTTCAGGGAGTATTCCCCTGTGCCCAAGTATTGGAGGCTCTTCCCCACTTTCTCTTCTATTTGTTTCAGTATATCTAGTTTTATGTGGAGGTCCTTGATCCACTTGGATTTGAGCTTTGTACAAGGAGATAAGAATGGATCAATTTGCTTTCTTCTACATCTTGACCTCCAGTTGAACCATCACCATTTGTTGAAAATGCTGTCTTTTTTCCACTGGACAGTTTTAGCTCCTTTGTCAAAGATCAAGTGACCATAGGTGTGTGGGTTCTTTTCTGGGTCTTCAATTCTATTCCATTGATCTTCCTGCCTGTCTCTGTACCAATAACATGCAGTTTTTAATCACTATTGCTCTGTAGTACAGCTCGAGATCCGTGTTAATGATTCCCCTAGAAGTTCTTTTATTGTTGAGAATAGTTTTTGCTATCCTGCATTTTTTGTTATTCCAAATGAATTCGCAAATTGCTCTTTCTAACTCTGTGAAGAACTGAGTTAGAATTTTGATGGGGATTGCATTGAATCTGATCTGTGGATTGCTTTTGGCAAGATGGCCATTTTTACTATATTAATACTGCCAAGCCACAAGCATGGGAGATCTTTCCATCTTCTGAGATCATCTGCAATTTCTTTCTTCAGAGATGTGAAGTTCTTGTCATACAGATCTTTCACTTGCTTGGTTAGTGTTGCACCAAGGAATTTTATATTATTTGTGACTATTGTGAAGGATGTTGTTTCCATAATTTCTTTCTCAGCCAGTTTATCTTTTGAGTAGAGGAAGGTTACTGATTTATTTGAGTTAATTTTACATCTATCTAGTTTGCTGAAGTTGTTTATCAGGTTTAGAATTTCTCTGGTGCAACTTTTGGGGTCACATAAGTATACTATCTTATGATCTGCAAATAGTGAAATTTTGACTTCTTCCTTTTTAATTTGTATCCCTTTGACCTCCTTATGTTGCCTAATTGCTCTGGCTAGGACTTCCAGTACTATACTGACTAGGTAGGGAGAGAGTGGGCAGCCTTGTCTAGTCCCTGATTTTAGTGGAATTGCTTCAAGTTTCTCTCCATTTAGTTTGATGTTGGCTACTGGTTTGCTGTAGATTGCTTTTAGTATGTTTAGTTATGGGCCTTGGATTCCTTATCTTTCCAAGACTTTTACCATGAAGGGGTGTAGAATTTCGTCAAATTCTTTCTCAGCATCCAATGAGATGGTCATGTGTTTTTTTCTTCTTTGAGTTTGTTTATATAGTGGATCACATTGATGGAATTCTGAATATTGAACCATCCCTGCATTCCTGGGATAAACCCTACTTGATCATGATGGATGATTGTTTTGATGTGTCCTTGAATTAGGTTTGTGAGACTTTTATTGAGTATTTTTGCAGCTATATTTATAAGAGATATTGGTCTGAAGTTTTCTTTCTTGGTTGTGTCTTTGTGTGGTTTACATATGAGCATAATTGTGGCTTCATAGAATGAATTGAGTAGTGTTCCTTCTGTTTCTATTTTGTGGAATTGTTTGAAGAGAATTGGTATTAGGTCTCCTTGAAGATCTGATTGAACTCTGCGCTACAACCATCTGGTCCTGGCTTTTTTTTTTTTTTTTTTTTTTTTTTTTTGGTGGGGAGACTTTTATCGACTGCTTCTATTTCTTTAGGGGTCATGGGACTGTTTAGGTGGTTTATCTGATCTCAATTTAACTTTGGTACCTGGCATCTGTCTAGAAAATTGTCCATTTCATCCAGATTTTCCAGTTTTATTGACTATAGGCTGTTATATTAGGATCTGATGAGTTTTTGAATTTCCTCAGTTTCTGTTGTTTTTGTCTCCCTTTTCAGTTCTGATTTTATTAATTTGGATAATGTCTCTCTGCCTTCTGATTAATCTGTCTAAGGGTTTAATCTATCTTGTTAACTTTTGCAAAGAACCAGCTACTGGTTTTGTTGATAATGTGTATAGTTCTTTTAGTTTCTACTTGGTTGATTTCAGCCCTGAGTTAGATTATTTCCTGACATCTACTCCTCTTGGGTGTGTTTGCTTCTTTTTTTTCTAGAGTTTTCAGGTGTGTTGTCAAGCTGCTAGTGTATGCTCTCTCGAGCTTCTTTTTGTTAACTCTTAATGATATGAGATTTCCTCTTAGCACTGCTTTCATTGTGTCCCATAAGTTTTGGTATGATGTGCCTTCATTTACATTAAATTCTAAAAGGTCTTTAATTTCTTTCTTTATTTCTTCCCTGACCAAGTTATCATTGAGTAGATCATTGTTCAGTTTCCACGTGTATGTGGGCTTTCCATTGTTTTTATCATTATTGAAGACCAGTCTTAGTCCATGGTGATCTGATAGGATGCATGGGATTATTTCAATGTTCTTGTATCTGTTTAGGGCTGTTTTGTGACCAATTATATGGTCTAATTTGGAGAAGGTACTATGAAGTGCTGAGAAGAAGTTATATCCTTTTGTTTCAGGATGAAATGTTCTATAGCTATCTGTTAAACCCATTTGGTTCATAACTTCTGTTAGTTTCACTGTGTCTCTGTTTAGTTTCTGTTTCCATGATCTGTCCATTGCTAAGAGTGGGGTGTTGAAGTCTCCCACTATTATTGTGTGGGGTGCAATGTGTGGTTTTAGCTTTAGTAAGGTCTCCCTTATGAATGTGGGTGTCCTTACGTTTGGAGCATAGATGTTCAGAATTGAGAGTTCATCTTGGTTGATTTTTCCTTTGATGACTGTGAAGTGTCCTTCCTTTCCTTTTTTGATATCTTTAAGTTGAAAGTCGATTTTATTCAAAGTTAGAATGGCTACTCCAGCTTGTTTCTTGGGACAATTTGCTTGGAAAACTGTTTTTTTCCAGTCTTTTATTCTGAGATACTATCTGTCTTTGTCACTGAGGTACTGTATGCAGCAAAATGTGGGGTCCTGTTTACATATCCAATCTGTTAGTCTATGTCTTTTTATTGAAGAATTAAGTCCATTGATATTAAGAGATATTAAGGAAAAGTGATTATTGGTTCCTGTTATTTTTGTATTTAGAGGTGGAATTATGTTTGTGTGGCTATCTTCTTTTGGGTTTGTTGAAAGTGATCACTTTCTTGCTTTTTCTAGGTTGTAGTTTCCTTCCTTGTGTTGGAGTTTTCCATTCATTATCCTTTGTAGGGCTGGATTAGTGGAAAGATATTGTGTAACTTTGGTTTTTGTCATGGAATATCTTGGTTTCTCCATATACAGTAATTGAGAATATTGCTGGGTATAGTAGCCTGGCCTGGCATTTGTGTTTTCTTAGGGTCAGTATGATATCTGTCCAGTATTTTCTGACTTATAGTCTGTTGAAAGTCTGGTGTAATTCTCATAAGTCCACCTAATAAGTCACTTCACCTTTTTCCCTTATTGCCTTTAATATTCTTTTTTTGCTTCGTGCATTTGGTGTTTTGGTTTTATGTGATGGGAAGAATGTCTTTACTGGTCTAGTCTATTTGAAGATCTGTAGGCTTTGTGTATGTTCATGGGCATCTCTTTCTTTAGGTTAGGAAAGTTTTGTTCTACAATTTTGTTGAAGATATTTACTGGCCCTTTAAGTTGGGAATCTTCACTCTCATCTATACCTATTATACTTAGGCTTGGTCTTCTCATTATGTCCTGGATTTCCTGGATGTTTTGGGTTAGGAGTTTTTTGCATTTTGCATTTTCTTTGACACTTCTGTCAATATTTTCCACGGTGTCTTCTGCACCTGAGATTCTCTCTTCTATCTCTTGTATTCTTTAGTGATATTAGCATCTATGACTCCTGATATCCTTCCTAGTTTTTCTATCTCCAGGGTAGTCTCTCTTTGTGATTTCTTTATTGTATTTCTTCCATTTTTATGTCCTGGATGGCTTTGTTCAATTCCTTCACCTGTTTGGTTGTGTTTTCTTGTGATTCTTTAAGGAATTTTTGTGTTTTCTCTTTAAGAGCTTCTACCTATTTACCTGTGTGCTCCTGTATTTCTTTGTGGGAATTATTTATGTCTTTCTTAAAGTCCTCTATCATCATCATGAGAAGTGATTTTAAATCTTTATCTTGCTTTTCTGGTGTGATGGGATATTCGGGACTTCCTATGTTGAACGAACTGGCTTCTGATGGTGCCAAATACCCATACTTGCTGTTCTTGTGCTTTCTTTTCTCCATCTGGTTATCTCTAGTGCTAACTACATTCACTGTTACTGACTGGAGCCTGTCTTTCCTGCTATCTCGTTGTGTCAGGTCTCCTCAAAGTCCATATGTTTCTGTGACCCTGTGATCCTGAGATCCTGGGTGTAAGAGCTTCTAGGACTCTGGCTGCCTCTGAGATCCTGAAATTCTGGTGTGACCAATCTCTGGAGACCCTGTGATCCTATGATCCTATGTTCCTGAGAATGTTAGAGCTCTTGGGAATCCAGCCTCCTCTGAGTTTTGTGGGATTGGGTGCAGAGCTGACACTCAATGTCTGCTTAGTCGTAAATGAACTTCTACTGAAATAACCTCCCTTGATTTTATGCCAGGACATATCAATTTTATTCTAGTAATCAGAGTCTTCACACATGTCATTCATGTTCTGTTGGCTTTAATGTCAACTGACATCATCCTAAGAAGTTCCTAGATAAATACATTTATTAAGCCAACATTCCTCTTGAAATATTAAGAGCAAGAGTTCAACATTTTATTAAAATATTTTAAATAAACGAAGCTCAAACATTACAAGGGAGTTCTACATGATAAAATTGTTATTCTCACTGAAAGTATAGTAAATCTTGAATTTAGCTAAGTGACTCTAACTTATAATTTCACTTTCCTTTTTAATAATATCTAGTTCAATACATATGGAAATACATAGAACATGGTTAGCACATATTATATATGCATGCTTGCAGTTTTAATTACTTTGTGTGTGTGTGTCCATGTGTGTATGTGCATATGTCTTCTGGTGTCTGTGGAGGCCAGAACAAGGCATGGGATTTCCTATAGGTGAAGCTACAGGTGTTTGTGAGCAGCCTGATGTGGGTTCTGGGAACTGAATTCTTGTCTTCTAAAAGAGGATCAAGTTCTCTTAAGCAGTAAACTATTGCTCCATCCCCATATTAAAGTATTTTATAAGAAGAATGTAAATCACTTGGTAGCATAAGTTGCTGTTTATTTATCTTTGTGAATATTTTGCTAAACCATAAAAATGACAAATGTGGAGACAAAGGGGCATTGGAAAATTGGAGTGATGTGTAAGTAGGTTTTAGAAGAACGGACATCTTGCAATTCTGCTAAGAGGAAGATTTGAAAAATCAGTTCCTTGCTTTTTCTTCATCCAAGAGTTTTCTTCAGTTTAACACTGTCCATGCTTTCTGAAATGGTGTCTCTCTGATGTCGGCAGCATCAAAACCTGAAAGCCAGAATTACACTGACTGTAGTCATATTTTGCTAAGGATCCAGAGTCAAGAGATGCTGAGAACCATTTCTCTGGTGGGCAAGAGTCAATAAACAGATGTACAAGAATATGGAATCTTCTGGTCTAGTGTGGAGACCAAAGCTTAAGACATGGAGGTTTTCATAAGTTCTCTAATATTTTTGGTGAATTTTTATATTTGACATTCTTCAAATATGACCCAAAGAACTTGTCCCTTTTAACCATTCCCAAGAGTTATCCTCTTTAAAACATTTTGACATTCAATTAGAGATACCTAGGAAAGAGCTGGCTGAGCATATGGGTCAGTAACTCAGGAAAATTAGAAGTTGTCTATGTGTTTAGGTTACTGGGCAAAATAAATTCCTAAGCCAGTCAACTGTTTGAAATTCTCATTATCACACTCAGTGACCATAGTTTCCTATAGAGTGGAAGAAGTGTAAGTTGAGCAACTACCAGACTTTAATGTGAACTTGTGTTCCGGCTGACATGTTTTTTTCTGTCCTTATAAACCTAACAGTTTTGGAGAAGTAGGTATAGAGTGTAAAAAGGGGATGTGGTATAAAAAAGTAATTTATTTTGAGATATTTTGCAGGGTTTTTCTCAAAAAGTAATGTAGAAATTGGACTTGAAAATGAAAGTTAATCAGTGGACAAAAACCAGGAGATGTGATTGAAATACCAGGAAATTAATTATTCAAGAATAGGAAACAGAAGTGATGTCAGGTTAATGTGTAGACACCACATGAATTATTTTGTGAGGTGTGATAGGATTTTATAAATTTTTTTTAGAGCATTAAGTCTATGAGGAAATAAAGTCACCAGGATGAAGTTCAAAGAAACATAACCCTGGACTTTGCATTGAAGAGAGAATAAAAGTAGCAAACTCCCAGAAAATGCAATCAGAATAGTACTAAAGTAGACAAGATAATGTGACTGAAGATGGTGACAGGAAGAACAGAGAAAAGGGAGTAGAGAAATTATCTAAAAAGTAGAACTAATGAGACACAATCACTGGATAAGTTGTTCAAATTTGCTATAAGAAGACATCACTGAGAACCACACAAAAATTAGGAAGAGACTGGTTAGCACATGTTTGTGTGATGTGGATGACCTCTGACATACCAAAGTGCAGCTGTCAGCTGCTAAGTACATATGCACCCAAGTCATGAACTAAGATCTAAATGTTCTTGTCAATGAACATGATGTGAACGAAAGAGGTATTCAGTATATGTAGCTACTTGCTAGCATTGTATTCTATTAATGGACTGCTTCACTGTAAGAGTTGTAGAGGTATTAGAGTGCCTTCATAGTTCACCCCATCTCACATACCTAGGCATGGTTAACGCACACACACACACACACACACACGCTCACACACAACCACACAGATTTTATACTTTTATGTGTAAGAATCTTTGACTATGTGTACATATGTGCACCACACATGTGCAGTGCTCATGGAGATCAGACAGTTTGGTAAAATCCACTGGAACCAAGGTTCCACACAGTTGTGAGCCCCCATGTGGAAGTGCTTTTAACTAAGGAACCATTTCTCCAGTCTCTGATGCACATGTCTTAATTACTAATGGTAGACATAATAAATCTCACATTCCAGTGATACATAGATCCTTCTTTGGAACACATTTAGTAGTCTAAATAGTCTAACCTAATCATCTGTCTTGATTTGGCTCTTGCGAACTCATGATGAGTACCATTGTATATTTGTATATTTAAAAAGAATATCAAAATCATCAAAATAAACCTATGAGAATTAAAATCTCTTAATTTGAAGTTTCTACAAAATTAATGTGATTTAATATTTTATTGACTTGAAAAATACATTAAAATGATGCCTTACTTGGATAAATAAGATAGAAACACAATAAGATATACACAGAAAGCAATCAGAGGACAGATTTATCACTCAAAGTAAAATAATTTATTAAATATCTTCTTTCCTTAATGTGATTAAATATCTTGGAAAGTTCTTTTTGTTATTTTTTCTGTTTCACAAAGGCAATCATCTTCTGTCTAAAAGAGAGGGGAAAATTACATTGTTGTAAGACTCAATGCTGTTATTATCTATTTAAAATTTCCAGCCAAACCATCTGAAAGATATTAAAAATAAATTATCAGCATGCAATTACCATAGGTAGATCTTGTGCTGTCACCAAGTGATAAGGGATGAATGGCAGATGAGGTACACAGTTGATGAGGCATTATTCTACGTCCAGAACAAACTTCCAGATAAGTCAGAAGCTGCCTAATTAACACAGCAGACATCTTCCCCAGGAGAAGGTTTGTCTCACATCTATCACCCAAGGATTTTATCTGGTTTATCACGAGCTTACTTCGTAATTAAATTATTTCAGTGTAGAGTGACCACATCAGTAGTGAAGGCAGTGGAAGATCCAGAGTGCAGCTATGAAGGTAGCTATATGGCTGTGAACAGCAGATGTTCCTTGAGGCCTTAGCTTTGACCAGGCCAAGTGCTCTCAAATTCCCAGCGCCTCTTCTCAAACCCTATTACTCACACGCATTGGATCTTTCTATTAGATGCTATGCATGCTCTTCTGGAGGAGTAATCGTAGAATGTATTTTTCTTAACATGAATTCTGATATTAAAATATTTCACAAAACTGAAAATGTTCAGGTTTTCAGAGGCACTTAAAACTCATGGTTCTTTTTTTTCTTTTTGTATGTTTTCATCACTAGGAATTTAGTAAACAACATTCCTCCTAAGGGCTCACTGACATGTGATGTGATGTGTGTGATGTGTGTGTGTGTGTGTGGTGTGTGTGTGTGTGTGTGTGTGTGTGTGTGTGTGTGAGAGAGAGAGAGAGAGAGAGAGAGAGAGAGAGAGAGAGAGAGAAAGACAGACGAAATGATGGGTGAGAAGAGACAAGGGCTTAGGTAATACTAAGGTATGCGCTCATGACTGAGTCAGGAGGGAGCAGGAATCACTGGGAAGTTTTGCTGGAGGGATATTTTATATTTAAGCACACGAAACACAATGGCACAGCAGCACAAGCATGGGGTGATGTGAGGTTTATGGCGGTTCCATACACTTCCTGGCTAGATGTGAGCGTGTGGTACAAGGATGGAGCTGAAGACACATAATCAAAGCATCGTCACTAGGACCATGCTCTGAGTACACGGAATGCAAAAGCTTAGCCTTGTACGTGCGCTTCCAGCAACATGGTAAATGAGGGCTTCGAAGGAGGCATTTTAGGGAGCTTTGATAAGGGTTTGTCTACATAGAAAAACTAAGAGAGTTTTGTCAGTTGGTTTATGTACATGCCTGTGCTAAAAAGTGTAGAAGGATACTCAATTATTGAATGTAGGAAGGCTAAGGAAATGTCTACAGTCATGCTTATGCGATTGGGGGTTTTCAGTATAATGTGACATGGCTAACACAGAGTTCCTGCCTATCATATCCAGGAAACACTTAGAGTGTTTCTTATTTGTGTGTGTGTGTGTGTGTGTGTGTGTGTGTGTGTTCAATGTGCTTTTTCTCATACAACCACGTAAAATAAAAAGCTATTATTCTTATTTTATTGCTGAGGAAAGTAACTCAGAGAAGTAAGTTGCCTGGTGACACATACTGTAATACTTAGGGTATATCATGCCTGTATATTTAATTAGCAGCACTTACACGCCACCCAAGGAGAGATAGGGCCCAGGAACGTCCATCATTAAGGGTTCAACATGACTGGGAGAGATGTAGTCTTAGAAAATTAGTGTGAAACCTCACAATGTGAGACATTTGTGAGCTGAAACAAGGAAACCTGAAAAGGAAAGAAGATGGGAAATGTGTAAAAGCTAGTTACCTTAAATCTAATAGCCGTCTGCTTAAACAGGAACAACGGAAATCTTACAGAGTGCGAAGGGGATAGGAAATTATCAATGTAGTAACAGGAGATTTCCATAAGAAGGGAAACAGTTTCTTTTTTAAAAAATTTTATTTTGTTTTTTAATTTAAATGTATATGTTTGAATTACATGTTTTTTTATGTTCCGGGAAGAGCAGAAAGGAATCTTAAGTACTGCATCATCTCTCCAGGCTCAAATGAAAACATTTCTAAATTAAATAGACCCAAAAAGCATTTATAATGAAGTGAATGAAAAAAAATGTGTAAGTGTTTAAATTTTCTGGTTTCATTATTCTCACAGATGCTAATTTGGGATTGGTCTTTCTATTTACAATTTTGATTTTTCACTTCTGTTCTCTTCCTCTTTTCCTCTCTACCTCCTCTCCTTTTCTCCTCCTCTCCCTCTCTTTTCCTCTCTTCCCTCCCGTCCTCCCTTCCTTCCTCTCTCTCCCTCTCCTCTTCCTCTCACCTCCTCTCTCCCTCCTTTCATTTCTTTTTCTTTTTTCGAGGTGAATTTGCACACTGCCGCTCAGACTGGTTTCAATTCTGGAGTTAAATGACTCTCCAGTAGTCTCTCAAAGTAGGTGGAACTGCAGGCCACTACAGCAGCATCTTCCTATTCTCTCTCTTAAGAGGCCACTCCAACAGTCACGCCACGTACTTAAATCCTAAAAACTCACAAGCCGAAAAACACTTGTCTACATGACAACCAGAATTTGATAGCCCATTGGAAATCTGGGCTCTAGGTTTTGACAAGGTATACCTAAGAATCACTAGAGGATACCTGTCTGATTTTGAATTCCACATGCAAACCCTCACTTGTGAAGCAGATTAGTGCCAAATGTCTACGCTGAGAACATCACTCAAACTGCTACCGGCAGCTGCTACTCTAAACCAAGAAAACGGTGTGAGTTTTCAGAAACATTGAGACCAGTATGGAATTGAGCAGCACAGTGCACGTTCAGTGCAATCAGCACAGGCTGGATGAGAGGAAACAAAGTTTTATAAATGGTATCTAAGTGAGAATTGTCCAGAGTAAAGAAAACTAGGTAGTATGAATAAAGCAATGAATAACTTAAAAAAAAAACACTGTCTCACTATGTTAGTCTGCTAATTCGATCTAATAACTGCCCCCTAAATTAATTTTGCTATACCCATAGACTACTGCATCTCTCAGACTTCATCAGAGAAGTTTCTTTGCACAGTGGACTATAATTAACATAGAAACTCACACGTGTCACAGTTGCTAAGAGCATCTGCAGAGTACTCAATCACAAATATGAGATCTCACATTCCTCATCTCCAAGGGTCAGAGAACATGACAAAAGAGACTGATGTAAGGATTGTAAGAACCAGCGATCAGAAGGACTAGAACAAAACAGTGTCTTCTAAACACAGCAGGACCTTTGCACTCAGGAATCCACAGCAGCTGTGGTTCCCAGCACAGAGTCAAGCCAGTCAACATTCAAATACAGAGAGGGATGGGGCTTAAGAGCCCTACCACTAGTTAAGGCTCTATAGATATTTGATGGCTTTTTGAGGAGACAGAGTAAGTAGGCTAACCATGCTCCAGATCAACCATGATCCATATTCATAGTAAAGAATATAATAAAAATTAGTTGTATGTACATGTGAAAGTATCAATAAAATATGTTTAAATTATTTTAAATATATAAATATATAAATATTTTAAACAGGTATATAAATATATTTGTATACATAATACATAAATATATAAAAATAAATTAATTAATATTTAAAATATTAAACCATACAATATAGACACAGCTTACTGACAATCAACTTTTAAGGTCAATCAGTTGATAGAATTAAATGGCTTCACATTTTGGGTTGTGAAAGGTCAAAGAAAGGAAGCCAAGAGCAGGGCATTTGTTGTGTTACATAAAATGGCAAGGCAACATGTTGGTGTGAAGAAATCATGTAAAGGTAATGGAAAGCATGTTATTGAAATAAAATGGCATGTTATCTACTGTGAGATATTTATCTATAATAATGAGAAAACACGTGCTTATGTAAAACTTATTAATTCTGCAATAAACAATACAATATATATCCTTGGCCTGCAGATGTATGGATCAGTTCTAAAACAGAAACAATTTAAACCAGTAAACTCTGTGCATTGCAGGATGGTAGGCTGGGAAGGTGAGGGATTTTCCAACAATATAAATCCTTTTATTTAAGATGCATACCTTGAGAATTAAACGTACAAAATATACTTAGTAAAACCATGTATAGCCTATGTAAGCCAACGCAAACTTTCTAATCCTTTCTAATGTGGAAGTAAAAGGGTTTCTTAGGTGGTTTGAACAGGATTGTAATCTACTTTTTTCTGTGTTTTATTATGCAGTCTTCTAAACATAGTATTGCTTAATAAAGCAGTTTCTTCTCTGCATTCAAACCTGCATCTCCAGGAGCAATTATTTTATTATATTGTCCACCCAGACTAGTGTTTAACATTCAGACCACAGAGTACCTTTTGCTTTAAGTTGGGGCTTCTGGTAGCATTTCTCAGTTCACTTGCCGGAGACTGTTGACAAAGTTGGAATGATTGTGGTTCATAGACTCTTCCCATTACCTTCTGACTCTACAACCATTTTCCTCTGAAAGTAAGCTATTTTTCAAAAGCATGTTTGGTAATGGCTTATAGTTCTTTTAGTATATTGTCTGCAACACTGAAGGTTCCTGTAATGTGAATAACAGAAACTTGAGTACCCAGCCATCTTCCAACTACACTGTCTTCTTATGGTTGTGTGCGTGTGTGTTTAATAGCAGGCAGTTCAGTCTTACTATTTATAGTATCTATTCCTTATTAATAGGTTGATGTTCCAAGTCAATAGATGAACAAAATAACTCTCAATTTTTAGGTGTTACTATTCTTAGATAATAGAAGTCTTATATTTTATGCAAAGGTCTGGATTTTTCTCTTAATTGTAAAAATTTATTTTAAAGCAATATAATATTTTATCACAATTAAATTCATCCCCAAATCATATAAATATATAATACACATACCATGAAACATAAAAATTTGGTGAGAATATTTCATTCTAGTGAATGTATCTGACAAGTACTTTGTTCTTTAATATGATGTTTCTAAAATC
The DNA here is from genome assembly GCF_004785775.1 of Grammomys surdaster. Taxonomy (NCBI): domain Eukaryota; kingdom Metazoa; phylum Chordata; class Mammalia; order Rodentia; family Muridae; genus Grammomys; species Grammomys surdaster. The sequence continues at coordinate 4,203,731 of NW_021621467.1, forward strand.
ACCTTAGAATCATCGGGGGTTATTATTAAGGGTGTTAGACTGCAACATCTTCAGTTTTGAATCATAACTTTTAAGGATACAAACATCCATTTTCCATTCAAAAAAATTGCTGTGTATTTGCCCTCCCTCAACAAAGTTTAGAGTTGGTCCTTTGTTTGAACTCTAGCAAAAGTATCACGTAGGCAAAACTTTAGAATGTTTCCTGTAATCATTTAATTGAATCACTCCATATACATGATATAATGTGCCTTCTGATTGTGAACATTGTGCCAAGTCCTGGACAGATGAAGAAAGGAGTGTCCTAGCTCTTACTTGGCATGTAGGATATTTGTATATTACTTAGGAAATTAATGTAATTTACATAAGTGCATACTGATCTCTCCACATTTCATTTAGTGAGATTCTATGAAATGAGATTATGTTCCTATGAGTTAGAGATTCAGATACTTCAAAAGCCTAGATATTGACAGAGAGAAGTTATTGTTATTCAGATGAAAATTTTAGCTGGACAAATTGAGCATTTACTTTTACATGCTTTGTAAAATTTCCACTTCAACTCTAAAGGTCACAAGAATGCATTTTGTTGTTCATGGGTAAGGCCACCAATATAGTTCACTTTATTTGGATGACAAAGCACTGGGTTCTGACTACTGAGCTGCTAAATTTGCCTCTGCCATTTTCATTTCCTCTACAATCTTGAAATTGTGGCTAACAATCAGTGCAGAGTTGCAGTGGCCTTGAAAGGACCCAGATGTGCTCTTTGGTCAAAAAAATGGAGATTAAGTTTCTCTCCTACTGAAGAGCATGTTGGAGTGATGTTTTTATTTTCCATACTTTACTTTGTAGGAATAATAAAAGTGTAGTAAAAGTTACCCCAAAATAAGAACCTCTCTTTTTCTCCATGATTAGTTATATTTATTGGAAGCTCTCCAGTATACACATGTGCACATGTGTACCTGCACATGTACATGAGTGCACACGAGAGAACACACACACACACACACACACACACACACACACACAAAACTATGAAGGGTCAAATAAACTGTACTATAGATCTGCACCTACTTGTACTGTGGCTTGAATGAAAACCTATTCAAGGTAAAATATTTCTTTCAGTGACAAACTTGACAAAATTCTCAATCTTCAATACCTTTTTAATTTTTTCTAATTTTCAGATTCAGTTTTTATTCTTTAATTTTTTGTTAACCAATCAGTCATTCCACACACATCAAGGAGATGTAGTATACCTGGCTGGTCTCAAACTCATGGGAATTCTCCTGATTTTACTTCTGATTATAAGCATGAGTGTTCATTTTCAAACTGAAGTTATCAACTTTCTAAGTATCAGAAATTTATGCACTATAGGTTAAATGCAGATATTTCATAAATTCATATATTGGGTCTTCTTATGAAAGTTTAGTTTTTATATGCCAACAATAGTTTAAAACTCAGCAGACAGTTACATAAATATGTTCACAGAACTAGATGCATGCATATATATATATATATATATATATATATATATATATAATAAAATAAATATATAAATTGCTATTTTCAATAGAAAATTGAAGTTTATTTAATATATACATGTTGCACCTGACACTGGGAAAAAGAAAATGCTATTTCCATAAAACAGATTAAAAGTACATACTATCCGTATTTTAATATAGCAACACCCCAGGATTCAAACTGGGATTCCAGTACTTTCATTGCATAGTTAATTTACCGAAGGGCAATGCTTACAGTGTGCCGTATACCTCATGTATGTGGCTTGGCTTCCGTGAAGAAAAGACACACTCTCTTCAGCACAAGTCCCAGTTTCTGAGTCTTCCACTTCAGAATACTCAACAGTTTCCTCTGCAGAATCAAATTCCTGACTACCCAGTGATTCAACGTTATCCCGTGGTTCATTACTCAGCCTCTTCATTATCTCTGCTTTGTACTGTGTGTGCTCTAATACTACTGCCAAGTCTTCAGTCTCCCTTTTCAGACAGGCGATTTCACTGTCTCTTTGTTCAATTTCTTTATGAAGTTTCTCATTCCCAGAGAGCTTTCCTCCATTTTTCTACCACTTCTTTTTGATCCTGAGAAGATGGGTTTTCTTTAATCATAAGATCAAATGCTTCCTGAATGGTGTTTCCTACATCTTTAATTTCATTAGCTTCTGGGCCACAGCTCGATGTCATAGATGTTAGTTGATCACCCTAAAGCTTCCTTTTGGACAAGCCTTTTGGTAACTCATTTTCTCTGCCATCCAGAGACTCAGCTGCAGAAGGTGAATCATCTTCAGCATTCTCTTTGGAACAGGGCTATTCTTCACCTTCTCTTGGGCTCCTTCCTGTTTCTACTTCATACACGGATTCATTTTTCAAAGACTACAGTGTTGGGTTCCAGCAAGCATAAGAGTAAGAATGGTACAAGCCCCTGACACAGCCACCAACAATGTCAGAATGAGCTGGACTTGTAGACTGTGGGCGGGGTCTCTAATTTGCCATTTTTTAACCCTTAAATAATTTTCATACATTTACAAATATATCAAATATTTATTGTTTAATTATACAGGGTTCATAGAGAAAACTCATTAGTGAACATAATCCGCTGTTTTTAGATTATGTGACTATATCTTCTTTATTATTTTATTTATTAAATGACCAATAAGTAAAAAGAACAGTTGTATTTCCTTTAAATGAAAAAGAGAAAAAAATTAAGCTTTTTAGGATTCCACACAATTCCTTTGGCTTCTAACTTAAACTTAAAGCCAGAAAATGAGCTGTTTTCTACAAATGCTTTCAGTGGGAGGACTCAGTACGCCTTGAGGTGTTTTTTTATGTGCAGACTCTTAGGACTACCCAGAAGTTGTTCCCATTTGTCATCAACAGGATAGGAGAGGTAGAGAGGAGCCGATCCTGGGGCTTGCGGGCCAGCCATCCTAATTGCATTAGCAAGTCTCAGGTCCCAGGGAGAGATATTGTCTCAAGAAAAAAAATTAGTAAGGCAGATGTTTTGCCAGAAATACTAGGGTGCTTCTACATATGGGCATGCTCACACGCACATACACATGACCACATATATACAATATAGTCTAAAACAATATTAAAATTAGTAAAAATTTTGAATATATTAAGGATTTTAAAAATCCCACAGTAAAGCAGATTATAGCATGTAATTCCTATGCCAATCATCTTTAATGCTTCTCTGTTATTTTCTTTTTTCCCAACATAACATTTTTATTGATTTGGGTACTTCACATCATGCACGCTGATCACACTTCCCAGTTCCAGGTCTGCCTCCCCAACCCTTGTGACCTCCCCCCCCCCACACACACACAGAAGAAGGACAAAACAAGTCCAATTTTTGTTACCCACTGGAGCATGGTCAAACTCCCAGTGGCCAGCCCCTTAAAGAAAACCAAGTCCTTCACCACCTGTGTCCCCATCAGAAGCGATCAATTGTAGAGAGCTACACTTCAGATCTTTATCACAAATTTTAAGAGTTCTCTTCAATGATTTTCTGTCTAGACTGATACTTTTTTTGTCAGGGCTGGGGTAGGGGTTGTCACAGAAGTCTTGTATGTACCTGTTTCTCTACTGTGAGTTTGCAGTTATAGATAGCATTGCAAAAATAGCTTGCCCTTTGTAGAACATAGATCATGGATTTCCATGCGGCTTTTGGAGACAGCATGGACCGTAGACATTCACATAGTCTCCAGCATCAGCATGTGCCACCGACCTCAGCCTGGTCGTCCGGTAGCCATACAGACCACGGACATCAACATGGTCCTCTGGCACAGCATGGGCAACAGATACGGTCATGTCCTTCTGCCAAAGCACAGGCTAAGGTCTACATAGTTTCCAGGTCAAAAAGAGCCATGGATAGTCATATGGTCCTCAGCAATAGCCTGGGCCATGGACATCAACACGGGTTCAGGTGGCCGCAATGACCACAGACATTTTTATGGCTTTTGGTGTTAACGTGGGCCACAGACACCAACATGACCCCTGGGTGCTCCAGGACCATGGACCCAAACATGGCCCATGGCGGCAGCAAGAAGCACAGACATCAACATAGCCGCCAACAGCAGTCTCCTGTTTTTCTTAGAAAGTGCAACATTTATGAAATTTTTTAGTTGGAGGAATTCATTTATATTTTTATTAGCTTTCTAATTTTTCAAATAAATTAAACATAGTATTTGTGACTAAAATAGAGTTATAAGCAAAACCAAAGGGAGCACCAACTTCAAGTCTTACTTCAGACCTTCACATCTTGACATATTTCTTGTCAGTGTGTGTGTAACTATCCCATTTGTTTTAAAGTCTCACAGGATGAATATATCGTAACTATTTAGCCATAGACATTGAACGACTTTTGTTTTCCCCATACTTTTTAAAGCTATTTTAAAAAAATACATTGTTGTTGAATAAATACCCTCAAGATCATCTTCTTTTTTTTCTTTTTTTTTAATTTAATTTTTTTTGAACATGAAATGCTTTTTTATAGCATATTTTACAAGGGGAGGGTGTAAGAGGGGTCAGGTGGTGGAAAAGTACAGAATCTTCTTGGCCTGTGCCTTGAAACATGTCATGGTCTATACGGTACACTGCCTTGAATTATGATCTACCTGCTGTTCTTCAGAAGATATGGTACACTGTATGAGTTATGGTCTCCCTGCTATTCTTCAGAAGATATGGTCCACTGCTTTGAGTCTATCTGCAGTTGCCAAGCATGATCTTGCAGTTGCCAAGCTTCAGGGGACATTGTGTGGGTGGGGAAATGTAGGGGGTGAGAGTAAGGGCGAGGGTCCTGGCTTCTGGCATCTCCCCCTTCTCTGTTTAGTTAGAGAAGGCGTCTTATGATCAATCCCAACTATGTGAGTTTTCAATTTGGATGTCTAATTATGGGGGGTCTTAGACAAGTTCACTACCCCAAAACATTGATGTGAGATGAGTCACATCGATGGTTGGAGGCTTTAGGCTATCGACGATGGGCAACGTCAAGGGACCCCGAGGTGGGTGAAAGGAGGGTGAGAGCCTTGTCTTAGGCCATGTAGGCTGCACCCACTCCCAGCACCACACACTCCTTTTCGGCTGCATTGGGTGGGCCCCTGGGAAGTGGACCTACAATAATCCCATCATTGGGCTAACTCACAACCATCCTAGTCCCTTGTAAATGTTCAAGTTACCAACCATTTGTCAGTTTGGGGTGTAATATTGTCATAAAGGAAGGCTCCCCAATGTTAGCGGCCATATCAAGGGTGGCCTTGGTTTAGGAAAAAGCCAATTTTTGTTGGTGAAGTTCATCTTCTAATTAGTTTTCTTTTCATTACTTTTACTTTTCGATTTCTTTTTCCTTCCTTCTCTTCTTCCTCTTCATCCTCCCCTCCCCTTCTTATCCTTCCTTCCTTCCTTCCTTCCTTCCTTCCTTCCTTCCTT
>NW_021621467.1:4209265-4308274 GCF_004785775.1 Grammomys surdaster
CTTCCTTCCTTTCTTTCTTTCTTTCTTTCTTTCTTTCTTTCTTTCTTTCTTTCTTTCTTTGTTTCTTTCTTTGTTTCTTTCCTTCCTTTCTTCTTTCTTTCTTTCTTTCTTTCTTTCTTTCTTTCTTTCTTTCTTTCTTTGTTTCTTTCTTACTTTTTTATATTTTTGAGGTCTCTGTGTAGCCCTGGGTACCTTGGAATTTGCTCTGTAGATCAGACTGGCCTCATACTGAGATCTGTCTGCTTCTTCCTCTCGAGTGCTCAGATTAAAGGCAATGTAACACTGTTAAAGGCATGCCTGGCCTAATTAGTTTTCTTTTTTATTTTCTTTTTCTTTTTTTTCGTGAGATGTTTGCATTTATTTGAATAGACCAAGTGATGTTGGAATCCAAATAAGACATAGCACAGTCTAGCACAGACTACCCTTTGGAAAGGGTAGTCTTGTTTAATGTTCTAGAAAGTAAAGGACTATTGGACCTATCTGACATATAGGACACCCGATATAAGAAACACTTAGTTTAAAGTGAAGGATTTAGGCAATCACAATGAGACTTTCGGAGTGCTTTTTGAGCATCAGAGTAATGTTTATGTTTATATATATGTATATGCATTTTATGTGTATGTATACACACATATAAGTCTATGAATATACATGTAAATCAGCACTTCAAATATCTATTATTCTGAAACATAATTTACAAACACATGAATACAAATATCCCATGTAAGCTATATTATTCTCCAACCAGCATATCTGCACTAGAAAAGGCAGTCTGCAACAATGAGAGACCATCTAACCATCTCATCTGCAAAATAAGGACCATGTCCTCCTCCCTCACTGTGTCAGATAACTCTGACAGGACAAACTGGGAGAAACAGGGAAAACAGAAAGATCTGCTTATAATAAAATAAATGTACATTTTATAATAAAATACATTTTATTATAAAAATGTATTATAATAAAATAAAGTACATTTTATTATAAAATGTACATTGAATTATAATTTGCCACAGTGAATTTACAAAATTCTTAGACTAGATACATTTCAATATCTTAAAATTAACCATGAATAGGTATACAGAAAGCTAGCATCACAAATATTCAACCATCAGCAGTACATGGATTTACTCATTTACATACCTAGACCAATATCTACTGAGCATTTCTATATATTTAACACTTGTAGCATGATGGAGAACATAACAGGCCTTAATATTGCACTATAATCTTTCTTTGGGGGGAGGTGGCCTGGTTTCTGAAGCTTTCACATATATAAAATAATGATTATGGTTAGTTCTTATTATGTTCTCAATCTTTCTTCCTTTCCTTCTGAATCTCTATTTCTCTCCGACTAGTCATCCAGCAGGTACACAATTGAAAAATATGACACCCCCATCCCCAGTGGTTACTATTAGTAGCTCCGCAGGAAGGAATGGATAAATCTTGTTGGCATTTTCTCTATCACTGGTGGAATGTTGACGAAGCAATCGTGTACAGGTATTTGTTGCTGGAATGGAAATGGCCATACTGTATCTAGATGGCAGCATTTTATAGTCCTCCACTTCATCCTTTGTCACTCATATTTTTCACAGACAAAGAGGAATCAAGTTGGAAATGAATAGAAAATTCAGTCCCTTTTGGTTAACATTCATAGTGCTGTAAGGTGCTATGCAGGATGTTGTGGGAGAAAACTCAACAATCCCACCCAGCTATAGACCATTCTTTCTACAATTCCAATTGAAATAAGCCTACTGCTGCAATAGTTGACTGTTTTAGGATTAATGAACTGCTTTGTGATTATATTGGAGGTCTGCTTCACACAAGGGAAAATACATTTGGCACAACAAACCTCATCATACCCCACTGTAACTTTAACTGACTTAATGATACACTCTAAAAATTTTACTCAAATTGACTTATATACTATCAAAGTTCATATTTTATTATCCGAATTCATTGCTAGCACCAAATATTCAGTCATGTGTAATTGCACTTCCAGTGATCTGGAGTTGACTCCATAGTATGAATTTTTAATCACTATTCAAACCATGTAAATTTGTAAGGTTCTACTTCCTTTTGGCCATCTTCTGAAAAGAAAACAAGTTCACTGGCCAAAGTTTTGCTCAGTTATATGATACAAGTTGTATTTATTTATGTGCCTAAATGAGTCAGATTGCTGGTTAATTGTATCTGGTCATCCCTTGAGGTTTTTAAATAACAGAAGGGTATTTGGTCATGAGAGATACTCTACATCACAGAAACAGAAGAGGATGGCAAGAGGTCATCAAAATTCTCAAAAAATAGTTCAATATGCAGGCAAATCAGTCGTGATGTTGGCTGTAGCATTGAGACACATTTCCTAAGTCCCTATACAATCAGTTATATCTCTTTTAATTGACTGCTTATAAGAAAAACCAAGGTTTTCTAGAAATGGAGCTTTAGGTTACTTACTTCAGAGAATGTTTTCTGTTTTGGAAAATGGCTGATAATCAAAGGCAGTAGCATGCAGGCACTTAAGGGAGCTAGAGATCAAATTAGAGTGAGTGAACCAACACAATGGGGCAAAGAGGAAAGGCATAGAAAGAATACAGTGAGTCCCAAAGGGATCCAGAAGGTAAGAGCTACAGGACTCTGTAGGTGGCTGGGGATGGAAGAGGTGAAAGAAGGTAAGTAGCCTAGCAGATCTCCAGTTTATAAGGATAACGATGCCACTAATAGAGACACGTATTAGAAAAGGAGATCTGGACTCAGTGCCGTTTAACAACTTTTGGGAAAGAAATTTGACATGACAATAGCTTACTCTTTCTAAGATTTTTTTAAAAAATAGGTATTCCTATTTTACCTGCATATATGTCTGTGTAAGGGTTTTGCTTCACCTGGAACTGGAGTTACAGACAGTTCTGAGCTTCCAGTGGGTGCTGGTAATTAAACTTGTGTCTTCTAGAAGAGCAGACAGTGCCTGCAAACACGGAGACATTTTTTTCTAGCATGACAGTCTCTTGTTTACAGACACTGGGTTGGAAAAATAAATTCTTGTTTTTAAAGCAACTAAATTGCAGCAAATTATTATAGCCCCTATTAGAGAACTAAGAGACTAAGATTTTTGACTAGTAAAATTGCTGTATGGGGCTGGTGAGATAGCTCAGCGGTTAAGAGCACTGACTGCTCTTCTGGAGGTCATGAGTTCAAATCCCAGCATCCACAGGGTAGCTCACAACCAACCATAATGAGATCTGATGCCCTCTTATGGGTATCTGAAGACAGTTACAGTGTACGTACATATAATAAATAAACAAACCTTTGGACTGCTGGGGCCAGAGTGAGTGGGGCTAGAGCAAGAGGGAGAAGGGAAGGGGGAAAATTAAAAAAAATGTTGTAACACTAAGACCAAGGTGAAAGTTAAAGAAAGTCTACTGTTCTCAGGACAGTAGAAAAACCCAGAGTGGTATTTGAGTAAACTACTGTTCATTTTCATGCTACTTAAAAATATATGATTTCAAATTTGAAGTTTTTTTTTTAATTTCACTTTGCTTATGGAGGCTTAGAATAAAAATCCACTCCTATTACTTGGGGTTTCCTTTTTGTATCCTTCAAAGCAGGGTTCCAGTGATACCGATGGATTAAGTTGAGGAGTGATGAGGGATTCTTCACGATCAGGAGTTCTTTAAATACACAGAAAGCATCATGTCAAACATTTGAATGATTGGCATAAAACAGCACATGCATAATCAGATTATAAAAATAGATTTAAATTTTAAAGCAAATAAAAATACATGTTACTTGCGGTTCCGTTTTTGTAACCCCAACTTTGCTAAAGCTATAAAGACCGAAGGGCTTTCTGTACAGCATAGGCTGTCACTGTTTTGGTCTTTTAATTCCAGAGTTAGCCACGCCCCTTTGCATTCTCATGCTGCCTTTCATAGAATACACTGTAATACTGACTTTGGAATATCTTTCCTTCTGTTCTAGTTGCTTCAGTCCAATTTGCAGTCCAGTTTTAGTTCTCAGTCTGGGAAGAAAATATTTACTTTCTTACATGGCTGTCACCATTACAGTTCCATCTGGTCTTCGTGTTAATTCAGGCGTTTTTGCCATACTGTGGTCTACCCATACCACTTCTGTTCAGAATAAATTGTTTCTTAAATTTAAAACCATTCATTAAGATGGCTGGTTACTAGGCAAAAGGAAAGCATTTATATGGTATTGACTCTAGAATTAACCAGGAAACAGGAAATAAATAAATTAGTAATGCAGCTTGAGATCACAGGGAGAAAGAATAGCTAAAGGAGCATGACCAGAGGAGAGAGTAAGTCTGGATTGTGATATGTGAGGATGCTTCTCTGACATGGAAACACATTCCAGTTGCAAACACAAAGGACAGACAGAAGAACAGATCAGGATGTTAGAGATCAGACCTTGTAGAAAGACAGGAGCAGTCCTGAAAAGCACAGAGAAGATCCAGCCTGGAGAACAGATGGCTAGAGATGGCAAGCATTGCTGGAACAGCTTGGTATTGGGTAGAGGAGTCTCATGGAAGTCAGATGTGAAGGTGGTCAGAACAGCAGGAACAAATGGGATTTTCTTCTCTCTCTTTTGGAGGGCTTTCCTAGAAAGCTTAAAACAGAAACAGGATCAATCATTAGTTACTTCTTGGATATATCTGTCTTAAAAATCTCAACCTTTTGATAGATATGGGATTTATGAGGCAACCATAGACATTCAAAGTTCATAGAATTTTCATAAATGTGGGAATTTGCAGGTGTGTTGAAATGGGACAGTTTCAATAGAAATGCTTATTAATGGTAAAGTTATGCAAACTGAGAGGAAAGCAGTGCTCATATCCAGGAGAGTACAAGCAAGTATCATTTCCACAGCAGATACTCTAGAAACTTTATCAAATGTCACTATAAAGTCTCCGTGAGCAAAAGGGTCGTAATGTGCCTAATGTTGGCATTTGCCATTTATTTTGAAGATATGTAACTAAAAAGTATACTTACACTTATTTTTTGAGATAGGATGAGAAAAATCTTTACAATGAATGTATACATAATTAGAAACCAGGCTTCTAGGGATTATTTTAAGTGGCAATTTGAACAAGAGTCATCTAATCCCAGGTGCAGCCTTGGCATATTTAAAACACTCAGAAAGTAATGCTGTTAATTAGTTTAGAAAAATTTGACCTCTTGAACTGGAAGAATTGTGGATTTCTGAATATAATATAAACTTATATGAAAGATATGTAGAGATGACTTTTTGATAGGCAAATATTAATTCCTCAGGAATTCTGGAAGAATGATTAGTTCCATGAAGGCAATGGGAACATTTATAGTCATAACATATCTAGAAGCTGTTCATTGTGTAATTTTTAGCCTAAAAGGTAAAAAAAGATTTTAAGAAACAATTATTACTCATTGACTTAATAAGATTCATAATTGATCTAGGCAAAGATATTATAGGTACTTAAGCATATCATTTGTGTTTCGATTATCATTGTGATAGCAAACTAAAGTTTAACAGTTTAAACAATCTTTATGATGCTTATCCATTCACTGGTCAGGACTTTGAATAGGGCACAGTTGGGTGTTTTAGTCTTTGCTTTACAATATTGGGGCTTGAGAGATTCCAATTCTGAAAATGAATTCATAGCCCAAACTCAAAGTATCTAAAGACTTACAATGTTGGCCCCAGGGATTGGGCTGGCAGAAGTCTAGCACAACTTGCTAGTCTGCCTATAATTTTCCTATGGCCTGGCTTAATCATATCCTGATGTTCTTGGAACATATAACTTCCACACAGAGTGAAAACTGAACTGAAAGAGGCTTGGAAAATATATAGTCTTGAAGTGGAAGTTTCTGGATATGTCAGGTGATATAGACTCACATAGTGTTTTGCTAAGACAGACTCATCTGGTGTTTTGCTGAGGTAAGACCCATGGTTGGACACTTGATGTTTCCAGAAAGTATAAATAAGGCTCAATAGACAGTAACATCATGCTTGCATAGTTAGCTTTACAACACTTTGTTGGTCTTGTGTTTTCGCTGATCTTCACTTTATTAAGAGAGGCATGACAGAACTTCTGATGTCCCGGCTAGTCCTGGTTGTTCTCACTGACTTGTGCCAGTTTGGCTGAGGCCTGGTGGATTCTGCTGGATCGTGCCACTGCAGTCGATTTGTGTTTGCTATCCTAACACCACTGAACTGGACTGCTAGTATCGAGACAAATGGAGATTGGAATCGCTCCAAAGAACTACTTCTAAATAAGTCCGCATCCCTTTGTCCTATTTACCATCTTTGCTCTCTTACCTTTGGACACTAAAAAGCTGAAAGGGGGAGTCACAGCATTTGAGAATGCTTATTAAAAATAGGTTTAAAAATATAAAAGTCTACATAGTCTCCTTTCCTACCCAGTTCTGTTGAAGAAATCCAAATCTTTTCCTATACAAGGGGAAAGATGCTACATACTGATACTTGGTCAGTGGTAAGGAAATCACCTGGTATTGTAGAAGGTGTGTGGAGAAGAAGACAAAATCACCAGTTAAGTGCATCCTGGTACTGTTGGTAGACTATACAGTATGGCTTATAGCGTGTAAGAAGCACTTCATTGTGTTAACTGATGATAGTGGGGCTCGGTAATACATATCTCTGAACCTTAACAGACCAAGGCAGAAGGAACTTGAGGTGAAGGCAAGCCTGAGCTAAGTAAGAGCCTGTCTCAAACAAAACAAAACAAAACAAAATAAAACAAAACAAAGCAAAAACAAAAGAAAACAAAAAACAAAACAACAAAATCAGTCAGAAAAACAAAGGAGAGACAATGTTAGCAATGAAATACACTATGCAGATTATAAATCATGTGAGCTTTTTAATTGACTTTGTGTCGATTATCATGACAAAGAATTTTCTGATCAGTGGTGAAAGAGAAAACAGCTTGGGTTCTAGAAGAGAAATCTATACCCTACACTTGCCTTTTTGACTGAAGAAAAAATTTATGGAAGCATAATAATTAAACTTAATATTATCTAAGTGAAGTTTTGCACATATTCTATGTCTCTTTAAAAATTTCTTTGGCTTAAATTAGTTTTGAGAAGTTCCGTAAAAACAATGGAAAATTTAGAGTGGCTTCAGTTTTGACTAGAAGAGTTTGGAAAGTTTTAGATGGAACATTTTAGCCACTGGAAAGCCTCGCCCTCATGAATTTAACAAATATTTCATATGTAAATGAAGGAGACTCAAAATAATACATAAGTAATCAATTCTGTTAGTGATTAGGTCATCACCATATTAATCAAATTGAAAATAGTATGATGGTCTATAAAAAGTTACAGACATCTAAAATAACAGGGGTAATGATATTAAAATTACTTCCCACTGTTAGATCCCATAAATAAAATGCTAAACATTGTGACTTAATGAGCTAGCTTTTGAAATGATTTTTAAACTATAGGTGGATTTGGGAAAGCAACTTGACAATAATGGCTTAAACTGAAAACACACACATCACATGCCTTCGTACTGCTTCAACGTTATACAATGCATAATTTAAAAGACATATTTATCGATGACTACAACATTATTGCCTGAAATAGAAACAATCATGAAGCAAGTAAGCTTCTATTAGTGTTGACACAGGTTAAAATTTCTGTTAATTGCACTAGCTATTATTTAGATTTTAAAATAGATTTGATCAGTGTACCACTTTGAAATATCCAATATATAAAAAAATAGAAACAAGGTTGTTTTCAGAAAAACATTTACAATTTAATAATTAATGTAATTTTTCATTATATATAACATGGCATCAAATATTATGACAGAAACATACACTTACTATGCATGTACAAAATTATATAGGGGGACAAGATGACAAAGGTAAAATTTGATTTGCCAATTGCAGTTGTAATTTAAAAATTATTTGAATTTAAGAAGGACAAAGCAGTGAACTTAATTTTGTCTGCTAATCATATTACTTCTTTTTTATATCCTATAATTTAAAATGACATCAGTTTAGTAGAAAAGAAGCATGCATTAGTCATTAATGGCATAAGAGCATGATATTACTTTGATGTTAACTGCATTTAGAAGAGACTTCAATTGATTAATATTGTATTTTATTTTTATGACTTATTAAGGGTACCTCTGATATTTATGCAAGATTTTAGTAGAAAAACTGGAAAGGAATAAATTACCCTTGCTTTTATTTTTTTCTTTTTCACTTTTATTTTTTAAAGGCAGTTCTTATAACTTTTTGTTGTTGTTGTTTGGGTACAAACCGACAGGCAATATTTCAAAGCTTAAAGTTGCTCTCTCTCTCTGTTCTCTCTATTCTCTCTCTCTCCTCTCTCTCTGTTTTCTCTTTGTTCTCTCTTTGTTGTTTCTCTCTCTGTCTCTCTCTCTGTCTCTCTCTCTCTCTCTCTCTCTCTCTCTCTCTCTCTCTCTTCTATCTCTCTCCTCTCTCTCACAGCTTGAGGCTGCTAACTTAGAGAAAATTTCTCTGAGTGTGAGATATTTCACACTTCTGTAAGTCACATGATATCTACCTTCAATCTATTTATCCTTAAGGACCTATAATAAAACACAGTAAGAAAATCAGGAAATATTAGAAAGATTATTGAGTCTCGAGTTGTGTCTGAGGGTTTGCACGAAGAGGTTCTCCAGTGAACTTTTTGTTTTTTAACTCCTTTGACAAGATGTGATGCATGTAGGGTTACGTCATGGTGCTGTGTGGCTCAGCCTTGGTCTTATGAAGTAGAGCTTCTTGGAGCTAGTCACAGGCTTAAATTGGTTGAAAGCTGCTTTTAGTCACAAGGAGATAGGAAACTAGTACCAAGAAACCAATGTTGAGCAGAGCAATTAATCGATTGCTCCATTTGTAGTAACAAACTTTAAACTTTCCTAGAAAATGTCATTTATGAATATTATGCATTTTTGCTATAAACTCTTCCCTTCTTCTACTTCCTTCCACTTTCCCCTCCCCAGATCCCCTTCTCACAGTTACACATGTATGTGTTTAGGGCTGGCCACTTGGGAACTGACAACTATCAAGTGGCTTATCCCTAAATAGACTCCTCAAAGAGTCTATAGAGATACTACTCCAATTTAGCAAAATGTTATTAGTAGGCTCACCTCTAGGATCAATGATTTTTCCAACCATATATTCTTAGCTAGGTTTACATTAAGACATGAGTTTCCTTTTATTGATTGGGCCTCAAGTGCAATCAGACTGCTGATGGCTACCCTTGAGATATTATTTTATCATTAGACATATCATGCCAGGCTGTTCATTATTATAGGTCATGGGATTTACAGCTGTATAGAATTGTTGATAACTTTTATCCTCAGGCAGTTTGAATAACAGCTTTTAACGAGAGCTAATCTCCAGGGACAGCGCTTCTGGGTCAGAACCAGCTTGATTTATATGAGTGGGAGACCAAAATATCTGGTATCAAACATAGAGCCTTTATTCAAGTTTTGGCAAACTACCAAGAACAAACCCAAAACTATAGTATTTTAAAGTGAATCTCTTGGACCTCTGATCAAAAATTTTAAGGGACCAATCCAATTACTGGGCTTCTGATACAAGCATTATGGCCCCATGTGGGATATCTCCAATCTGTGTCTATATCATCTGTATCTATATCAATATCAATATAACCTATATCCCTCTCTCTATATATCTATACCTATATACTATGTATGTAATCTCATCAAAGCTGGATATTTCAAAAAGCCATAAGGACTTTGTTATGAAGTAAGAATTTCTCAGTGTTTGAAAGAGTGCCTTAACTTACTTTCTGATACTTATTGTGGAGAAAAAAAGCATAATTTCAGTCAAAGAATACATACTTCATCTGAGGAGAACAAATTCAAAGAAATAAAGAAAAAGAAAGGAAGGAAGAAAGGAAGGAAAGAAGGAAAAAAGGAAGGAAAGAACTCAACTAAGAAACATAAGGAGTGCAGCATATGTATCAGAGAATGCCCTTATCAGGCATCAGTAGGAAGAGAGTCCCTTGGTCCTGTGAAGGCTCGATGCCTCAGTGTAGGGGAATGCCAGGGCGGTGAGGCAAGAGTGGTTGGGTGGGAGAGCACCCTCATAGAAGCAGGGTGACAGGGGATGGGATAGGGGGTTGTAGAACTGGGAACGGGGATAACATTTGAAATGTAAATAAGCACAATATCTAATTTAGAAAAAGAAACATGTGGAGTGATATAGTGGGATACATTGTCACATTTGGCTATTGCTCCAGGAGGAGCCCCATGGGGACCCAGCAGACCTCTCAGCAGGGATGTGCCTGTGACCCACAGAGCTTAACTTGGGACATAATGGAACATTTAGAGTATCTCAGAACAAAAACTGAAGAATTTATCTTTTCATGTTGTTTTCATATTGCATTAAATGAAATTTGCTCTACAACAAAGGAGCTTTCCAGCTCTTCCATTTGGCTTTCTCTAGTACCTTGATAGCCAAAAAGGAAGCACCGAGATATTCGCGTCCTCATCAGATTGTACGTATGTGTGCCTGTCTAAATGCATACACATATGTGCATATATATTTGCATGTGAACACATGAGTAATATTTGTTTTCAGAATGGTGGTCATATGGTAATTAAATTCTGTCACTGAACTGCATTCTCAGCCCTATATTCAGAACATAAAAATCAGAGTTTTTATGTTCTGAAAATCAAAATTCAGAGAGAAGCTTGCCTTATATTATAATATCCCAAATATTTTAAAGATGTTTATGGCTGTAGTTGATGTTTTTACCTATGGTACACCATAGTGAAAATGGGTTTTAAAAACATTTGTTAAAATTAACCTTGTAACTGCATGATAGAAATATGTTCTTGAGAGCCAAGGATTCTAAAGCCATTACTAAACTAAGAATCCCTCCAATACAACTTAGTAAGTTCTGAGTGAAGTACACTGTGTTATGATCAACAGTTTTGTTTGAATACAGTGGTGGGATGTCTTAATATTCCTTCTAGATGTCTCTTAGAGGACTCAAGCATTTATCTCCCTGCTACATGCTGGTTATTAATAACTTACAAATGCTGCTTTCAATAGATGATTGCTCTTGGCAGTGTGGAAGTTTCCAGTATGGTGTGTGCTCTTCCTGAGAAATCAATGATAGATATGGAGGTATGGAAGCAAGCTCCTAACTCTAAAGATGGAATAATTCTGTGTCAACATTTCTTGAAGCAAAAGATGGATTCATAGAATCAAACTGATTCCAGACTCCAGAGGAAAGCCCACCCCTGCTCAACTCTTCCTCCCTTTCTTGTCAAATCCCTGTGTGATCTTTCTTCTCACAACTCTGTCATAATAAATCAGTGTCCAATCCCTCTTCCATATTCTGCTTCTAAGAAAGATAATTGAACTGATTGATAGTAGTCTTTGAAAGAGAAATAATTAGGAATTCCATATTGACTCAGAAGTAGGTTGAGTTGTACTATGTTCAACTACTACGTTCAAAGTATTAGCTTCAAGAACACATCCAACTTTGATAGTAAAGACATTAGAAGATTAAAGTAGTAAGCAACTTGAGGCATGTGGGATTGCAGGTAGGAAGAGACTGAGAAGAAAGGTTCTGAGATTTCTAGAAGACAGGTTTGGAGAACAGAGAGAACCATAAGGAAAGGAGTGCTAAAGAGATAAAAATGTTCAATAACTCTGACAACAAAGATCCAAATGAAAGAAGAGGACGTATGGCTATGCCTTTAGAAAGAGCAAGTTAGTGTTTTACTGAAGTGCTTCCTGTGAAATCCATATCTGTCCTCAGACTTTGAGCCTTATATAAATGATCTATGGAGTTCAAAGCCCAGGTACTTATATAAAGATGACTTTGTGAAGTAAAATTGAATTTTAGCTTTAACGTTGAGCAACATGCTGGGTCTTGGCCTTGACTTACTCATAGAGGCTTGGCAGTATCTGAAATCCTGATGTGGCATATTAAAACCTTTGGGAAAAGTCATTTAATTTCAGATTTTGTTTCTCAAATGTAATATTGCTTTGAAGGCTTCATTGAGTTTAGAGGTAAGCGTCACATGAGAGTGGATCTCCAAGCACTGGATATGTATGTATTCAATAGATTGACAGCATAGCCTCTCTACTCAGAGCAGAGCTCTGTCTGCACAGGTCCACCCAGCACGGAGTGTTCTGCTTCTTCTGCAGGGCCTGTCTCCATGATGTTTAAACAACACTACATAAAACAAACAAACCTTCCTCTTAAAACTAAGTACATTTTCTTTTATTGCATTTCACATTGCTTAATTCAACACATAGTTCAATAAAATATGTTGATCATTATATTTTCAGGTAGCATGTAATGGTAAATCCAACAGCCCTGGTGATAGAACTCTATTGCCTTTACATTTATTATTGGAATTTTAATAAACATTCTCATCAATGAATTATTGATCATTAAAATTAAGAGTTGAGAATATTTTGAGTTAGGGAAAAATTGAAAAATTCAGTCTTTACATTTTCTGTATACTTTGTTGATTCACATTTATTGCACAGTCACACAGGTCAAGCTTCCTAATAAGGCCTTTAGATAATGAGTTTACATGAAATTCCCCTTTCCTTATAGTACAGCAAAGGAATGAGGACAGAAGGGACAGAGGAGCAGGCAGATAGGGAAATGTGCAATGGAAGTAGAGCCAAAAGGAAATATGACATAATGGGATGTGTACTTTTTAGTTTTCTAAACTTATTATTTCACTTTACTTGAACTCACAAAACAACAAGCAAACATTGTAAGCCTAGGAAGAAATATATTCTAGATGTATAGCCTATTTGCCTTAATAAATGTCATCTCCTCAGGCAAAAAACACGACTGGATGGAGAAAATTTTCAATGCAGTCCCTACAAGCTCACTTGGCCATTGTCTTATTTACCCAAGATCACTGGGTAAACATATTAACATGTTGGCACTGCCAACTCTTTCCCTTTGAGAGATATTTGCCTTTCATTATATAGCTCTGCTTTCAAAGAGAGTATTCAGTGCACAAGTAAATGCTTTTAAAAAGGAAAATTTATGTACATAATGACATATTTCCTTCCCAATTAATGTTGACATGAATGTTGAAACAGAAAACACAAGTAAATATTTGCATTGTGAATGTGACCCACTTGCTATTATGCAGTTTTTATGAATATATAAACATTTTCCTTACTCATATCTAATGCAAGGAATCCCTTAATATGTTTGAGCATTGTCTACAACATACCATCCTGAAATAATTATAATTACATATTTAGTACAGTTTGAACTCAAGTGAAGAACATTTAGGCAAATTCATATATACACTCCATGTTTTCCAACATATGTACATTAAGTACTATTTAGTAAAATTTTCCTTTGAAGAACACATAATTCATTTTTACTAATATTTTGGTGTTCCCAAATTGATTCATAGAAATTAGAAACATTACATTAATATGGTGCATAGTCAAATTATTCTACAACAAATTTCACATTAAATCTACATTTATGGAACACTAGAAAGCCACATCTTTGAGTTGACTATGTTTAGTATAGCAATGACAAGGCAGGAGTAAATGTTTGAAGTGTTTTTCTTGGTAAACCCAGGGAAGAAAATGAACAGAAACCAGAGACTTTCTATGTTACAGAAACACTTATAAAGTGTTAAACATAGTCACTTATTTTTGATTTTGTAATCAAACAAACCAAGCAGGAAAATTATTATGGGACAATAGGAAGATTTCTTTTTTCCTTAAAAAAAATAATTATAAGGAAACTGATACCTATTATTAATTGTAACTGTCATGCCCATAGGCAACTCACAATGTGTTTGAATTATAGTTTTATTTGTTGAGTTGTAGTGTGTGTGGGTCCTGTTGGGTTGATGTGTCGGTCCCAAGTCTGTCTCACCACGTGGCTAGGGCCTCTCGTGGGTACAGAAGTGTGGGAATTTGACTGTGTTCACTCCACACTGGCGCTGAGTGGACATCAGGCTGTGTGAAGCTGTGGGACTTCGCTCTGGGTGGGGAGCACAGTCTGAGGTCCCACAGGAAGCCAGTACTCTTGGGTTGGGGTGTCCCTGGGCAAAACAGTGATCAGGAACCGGTTGGTTCTCAGGCTCCTGAGCTCTCAGGCACTGCTGGGAGGCCACGAAAGCGCCGAGACTGAAGTGGGGGCTTACGGGCTGAATTGGCCTGCAGCCGAAGCTGGGACGGGTAGAAACTCTGGCTGTGTCCTGTGGGGAGGAGAGTTCTTGGTCTCAGCAACTCTCTTGGCTGTGTGGTGGCTGTTTTGGCTTGTTTGCTTGGGTTGCTGGGCCTCCATGGCTGGAAGCATAGAGAGGTCATCAGCGGGAGATTAGATGGCAGCTCAGAAGTTGAAACCATTCTCAGCTGTTCTCCCTGGTGGGTCCCAAGAAAGAGAAATAAACTATGGTCTTAACATATTTATTGTCATGGTGGAAAATGGATGAAACTATAGTTTGGCAATCTCAGGGCAAGCTTGAGGTTAAATACCTTTTGCAAAGAGGGTTTGGGGAGGAATGTTTAATTGGTGATGCCCTCTGGCCTTTAGGTAACTCATTAATATGGAGGTTCTGTGTTGAGGTTCTGTGGCCTGTAGTCATGCCCTCTACCTGTGGAGGTGTTGGGGGCGTTGTCTTATGTGACTAGAGGACCTCACTCTATGGAGGTCTGTGGCCTCGTGTCAGGAGCCTGTGTCGGGAGCCTAGAGTCTGGAAGCATGGCGAAATGCATTGTGTCCCTTAGGGTCACCTGGGGTCTCTGACAATTTCTAGCTGGTCCTCAACCAGAAACTATGCTGTCCTTTCATGGTTTTACATTTATTTATTTTATTTTATATAGTGAATTTTGTAGAAAAGTGGTTTCTAATATGACTAAATTTTTCTGACTTCATTTTTCAATCATAAGATCTATGACAAGCATTTAGTGAACATATAGGCATCTGTTGAAGCTAAGAAGTATAGACTGCCATCTCTAACACCAAAAGGGTAATAGAATAAGTTTTTAATTTCGTCTAAAAATTGAGAGTCATAAGAGTGATGCTTTTTAAATTATGCATTGAAAAAGATTTTATCATATTTATTACATATGGATTATGATTTGTGTACCATTATTGCCTAAGGCAAATGTGCTATTTTATGAAGTATATATTCATATTATAGAACACAGTTATCAAAATATGAATTTGGGTGGAAATTTTTCAATCAAAGTACTACTGTATTTGAATAAAAATCATATCCTAAAGACATATTCTGTATATAAAACAAAATCAAATACTTTTTGTTTCTAAGTAGGATGTGTTTCTATACATGATGATTGTGAATTGTTTGATTTTTGCTGTAATGCTATAACTATGCTAGTTTTCACTTATAAGGAAGGAAAGGACACAAAAGTTGTTTGCATGACAATATTGGATATTTTATTTATTTACATTTCATATGTTATACCCTTTTCCGGTTTCCCCTTCAGAAACCCTCTACCTCCTCCCCTCCCTCTGGTTCTATGAGGGTGCTACCCCCCAATTCCTGCCTCCCCATCCTGGCGTTCCCCTACACTGGAGCATGGAACCTTCCCAGGACCAAGGGCCTCTCCTCCCATCGATGTCTGACAAGCCCATCCTCTGCTATATTTGTGGCTGGAGCCATGGGACCCTCTATGTATACTCTTTGGTTGGTGGTTTAGTTCCTGGGAGCTCTGCGGGGTCTGATTGGTTGATACTGTTATTCTTTCTATGGGTTGCAAATCCGTTCAGCTTCTTCAGTCCTTCCTCTAACTCCTCCATTGGGGATTCCATGCTCAGTCTTGTTAAAATATCTTATTAAATGTGAGATCCTGCTACTGGGTCAAGAAATACTGCCAGATGAGAGCAATAGAGTAAAGGATAAAACTTAACTGAAGATGTAGTTGGGAATGACTGATACTTTAATCAGAAAAACATAAGAGTAGTTTAGTCAAAGAGACAGATGCAAGGAAGGGACACACAATGGAGAAGCCACTAGCTCTGAGACCCAACTTCATGATTAAAAAGTTGCCCAACACAATCAAACTAATACCAAAATCACTATGATGAACACCACCATTACCACTACCCCCCCACCACCACCACCAAGCAGCAGCAGCAGCAGCAAAGTCTCCCAGTTTCCAGTTTTTAAGAACACCTTCTGATTCCTTCAAGACTGTTTGGCCCAACTGAAGACAACAACTAAGGGTTTCTTTTGTGCAGGGCCAATGAGGTTAAGACTAGTAGAAGTCTGACATTTGAAAGAATAACACACATCAAGAGAAAACTTTTAATCATGGGTAATTGATATAAATGAAAGCTCATCAGGGACCATAAAATCAACATAAATTGTTTTTGCCTGCTTAGAAAATGTAGTTAACTAAAAGGACTAAAAAAGAAATGACTTTGCTCACTACAGAAGACTGAAAGCTGTTTTTATTGTCTGATGTGCAATGACCTAGAGTCAGGACTTCACTGATTAGGCGTGGAAGCAGAATCTTAGGAAAAGGACTTAAATGGCTCATTGAAGATTTTAAAAGACAGAATTACAAGTTAAGTAAAGTCAAAGCATTTGTGGTTTACTTTTTGTCATTGTTTAGACAAAATACCCATAATTCCTAAGTTGAAGAAATCTTAGAGCTCCCAGGGTCTAAACCACCAGCCTGGGAGCACATAGGGAGGGACCCATGGCTCCAGCTGTATATGTAGCAAAGGATGGCCTTGTTAGGCATAGGTGGGAGAGGAAGCCCTTGGCCCCATGAAGGCTGGATGCTCCAGTGTGGGGGAATTTGAGGGCGGGGAGGTGGGAGTGGGTGGGTGGGTGGAGGCACATCCTCATAGGAGCAGGAGAGGGGATGAAATAGGGAGTTTCTGGGTGGAGATGAAATGAGGAAAGGGGATAACATCTGAAATGTAAATAAAATATCCAATAAAAATTAATTTAAAAAAGAAAACTTTTCAATTGATAGTATTATTTTTTATAAGCAACAACACTGAGTTTTGATGACCTTAGGTCAAGTCTCACTAACAAGCCTTTTCTTTGCCAATATGAGGTATTATTCAAGCTTAAGAAATGACAATATGAACATTTCTTCCTCAAAATGAAAGGCAACAGTAAAAGAGACTTATGCTAATTCAAGTTAGTATGATAAACCTAGTACCAAACTTATAATAAAAAAAATACTATTGTGATTGCATTTTCAGTTGTAAAACTTCTAAGGGACCGCTACACACCCAGGCATGGAGGATGGATGATCATTTTCTGAATTTTTTTTGTTTAATTAGAAAGTGTTATTTAAAAGGAAAATACTAGAGTTTTGCTTGGTACTTTCTAAGACAATACATAATACATATAAAGCTGAATTTATTGTGAGTAAATTGTAAGGTGAATGATGGATGAGCTTAGGGAGCCAGGGAAAGCTCTTCAAATTTCTAAATTCACAAAGAATGAAAAGGACACAGGTTTATAAGAATATGGTTATGGTTTTATGCAACTTAGTCATGGTGTCTTAACATTTGTGTTTTCTCATGAAAGTTAATGTAATGAGGTTGAGAGCAAGTCTCTTTACTGTATGGAAGCTTCACCTGTCAATAAAAAGCTGCTGGCCTATGAGGTGAGGCAGGAAATATAAAATGGGAGTTCTGGTAGGGAGAGAGGAACTCTGGGATAGAGTTAGGTACACAAAGAGATTCTACAAGAACTCTGAGAAGACAGATACATGGAACTGAGGAGAGGTAGCCAGCCACGTGGCAGTCATAGAATAAATGGATTAGTTAAGTTAAGGGATAGCTGAGGAACAAGCCCATGGTTATGGCCTAGGCATTTATTCATAAATAAAATCTTAGAGTCAATATTTCTGGAGCTGAGACGTGGATGAAAAGACCTGCATTTATAGTGATAGAACCAGTTATTGATAGAACCAGTGCCCCTGTTCTTGGTTTTCTACTTCCTAGTGATTTTTTTTTGGTTCTTTTTATTTCCTCAAGTTACTTTAATGGACCCTCCAGTATTTCTGTTTAGAATTTCTTCATTTCACTAGAGCAAGAGAGTGTTAAGCAATTATTTATTCAAGGGAGTGTTAAGCAATTATTTATTCTCATGGGATACAGTGAGAAAAGTTTTATATCTTTTAACATTATCTCTTCCACTCAATGTAGACTAATAACAGATAGGAAACCACCAATTAAAGAGTGTTAAAGAATAACAGATTGAAAGCCTATTTGTTTTTCTATTCCTTTCCTTTGTAGTCATTTCCAACTTCCATCTAATTCTTAAAGTGAAAGGGGATGTATTGGCACTTCTCACAGATTCGAGTTATTCTCTCTAGTTATCTACACCCCCTCCCTGTGAAATAGGCCTGTCCTATTCTGGATTTGTAATTTACCAATGCATTCTTTTAAGGGAGTAAAGAAATCAACCACTTAATATTTTCTCCTTCGCGTAGTAATGTTTCCAAAGTTATTGGTTGCTTAGTTTACTATAAATATTTCTATTTTCCCATTACAATGAACTACATAGATCCTGTAATTTCCAATGTTTGGAGCAGATTAAATCATATACATAAAAACATAGGGCAATATCAATGGGAATTTTTTAAAGCATTTTTTTCCTGAGTAACAGATATATGGCTGACTTTGTTGCTACCAGAGAGTAAGCAGCTTTTCCTGCTTGTGCCACTATGTGCATATGTGTATGTTCAAACGGTGTTGTATAGTTTGGAATGTGAGTACTTTGCCTTGAGAAATTCTGCCCATCCTTATCTAATATGAGTATATGAAGTGGGTTGGAGAGCTTCTTTCTTATTTTCATGGCATCTTGAGTTCCATTCATTGCACACATCAATTTGGATGAAATTGTTATCTTCTACACTGGACCACAAGACTTGTGTAAAAAGTCACAGCTTACTCAGCTTAAATCAATGACACTTTGTAAAACACATGGGTCAGAATAGAAGGTTATGAAGAGTTTGACAGAACAGAAGATTTCACTTACTTTGACTGTTCATGTGTATTGTTCAGTTATACAACTTTGTAAAAGGAAGTAAAATTCTAATGCATCCTCAAGAAAACACTCATGTCCAGTTCTTCCAGCCCATTCAATATCTATTCTTATAACTTAGGTACAATTCATACTGTATAATCAGCATGGAATTTAATCCTTGACTTTCTCAGAGAATATAACTATGTATGCCATTACCCACAAATATGCATTTTATAAACTATTAGTGATAGTTAAAATTTATTTAAGCTAGATGTTCCTTTAAATGACATACATTATGGTTGAAATATAACTATTATATTAAGAATGAAAGCTTAAGCAAATAGTTAGAATTATTAGATAAATTAAATATATAAATGGAAAATTTATGCTTTATAATAAGAAAAAAACAGGCAAAGTGCAATGAAAATGGCTTTGTGGTACTTACTGATACTTTAAAATGGTAAGATCAATATAATTTAGGGTATTATTTTTTCAGGACTTACATTTCCTTCTAGAAGGAGCCTCCAATTCTTTATAAATTGATATTAAGCAGAGAGGATAAAATGTGTTCTGCTTACATACTTTAAGATGTGAAAGTAAGGAACATTGGCTTAGTAAACAAAGCCAATCTTCCAACCATTAAAGCATGGGTCAAAGGATTCTTCCTACTTTCCTTTTAAAGAGCCTTTGCCAACCTCCAATCTAATCAGATAAGGAATTATATTCTGACTATGACTGAGAGATTAGAATACAGAAACTAATTGTGTATTGGTAGATGGGGCCAGTGTAAGCAAATACTTGACATACATTTTTATTTTGCTCACAGTCCCCCTCATTTACAAGTCTTCTCCAATGACGTTTATATATTATTTTTTTATGTTGACACCTACTTTTTCTCAATATTTATGTGAATTATTTTATCTTGAGGGCATTAAGGTTTCCCTGCTTGTTTTGGGGGCATTTCACCAGCAAAGATGTACCTGAAGCAGATTTCTGAGAGTAAAGGTGTGAGTCATCTTACTCTGTGGCTCTATTTCTCAGTCTTTCCAGTGCTGTAGCCCATTTCCATGTAGCATTCATGCTGTGGTGGTCCTCAACCAGAAATTTACTTTTGTTGCTACTTCAAAACTGTAATTTCGCTATTGTTATGAATCATAATGTAAATATCAGTGTTTTTCTGTGGTCTTAGGTGACCCAGAGGGGTTGAAAACTGCTGCTCCACGTGACTAATGGGGTGATTTATGCCAAATGAAAAGAAGTCTGCAATTCACAGAAAATGAAGAAGAGTATGGTTGACGAAGTCCCTAGGGAAGCAGCAAGACCACAGAAGACAAATGAGAAGAAAAAAAATGTAGGTGACCATGATCTATTTTTAACTCAATCGGAAGTCAGGAAGATTTGATTCACACTTGATTTGTTTTTTCTATTTTGACAAATACAATATTGAAGAAAGGATTATGTCTTTTCCTTATTATTTGAAGTGTCCATCTTTCTGCAAAGAGATTGTTGCAAATTATTTAGGTTGTTTTTTTAGATATTTTATTTATTTATATTTTAAATGTTATCCCTTTTCCAAGTTTCCCCTCTGGAAACACCCTATCTTATCCCCCTCCCCCTGCTTCTATGAGGATGCTCCCCCATGCATCCACCCACTCCCACCTCACAGCCCTGGCATTCCCCTACACTGGGGCATCTAGCCTTCACAGGGCCATGGGCCTCTCCTCCCACTAATGCCCAATAATAAACATTGGACTTCAATAAAATAGCACCATTATGTAGCTATATTTTGAGAAGGAACTGAGAGAATTTATGTACATTTCAACATGTTGTACATATTATGTGATGGTGAGTTCCTAAGGTTTTATTTATGATTATAACATTTCTCTAAGGATGACCAATTCTTTTTAAGATATCACATTACACAATGTATTTATGTACATTATCATATTTGCTGTGCTAAGAAACTAGAGCTTTTACAGGATTCAGCTGGAACTGTCTTCTCCAGATCCCAGGTTAGGCTCAAGACATATTTTCATGTGATTTCTATTGTTTTATACCTGCTGCTGCTGAAACAAAAACAAATACATCTTTTTATAAGGTTTTGTTAGAGTTTGTATTTTTTGTTAAAATCAAACAGTAGCTTCAATATTATATTGATTATTTACATTAAAATTAATATGCTACTTTATTCACAAATTCTATTGTAGCAACATTAGAAAAAATATTTATGTCATTATGCTAATTATAATAATGTGGACATGTAAAAGCCTTTGTATATAAATAGCTAAAACAACAAAACTTGAAGTCATCAGAGTATGATATTTAGAGATATA
Source organism: Grammomys surdaster (assembly GCF_004785775.1). Lineage (NCBI taxonomy): Eukaryota > Metazoa > Chordata > Mammalia > Rodentia > Muridae > Grammomys > Grammomys surdaster. The sequence goes on from NW_021621467.1 coordinate 4,230,583, forward strand.
TGCATACATAGAAACCAATAAAGAGGGCTGGAGAGATGGCTCAGTGGTTAAGAGCACTGACTGCACTTCCAGAGGTCCTGAGTTCAAATCCCAGCAACCACATGGCGGCTCACAACCATCTGTAATGAGATCTGATGTCCTCTTCTGGTGTGTCTGAAGACTGCTACAGTGTATTCATATATAATAAATAAATAAATCTTTAAAAAAATAAGAAACCAATAAAGAAGTAATTACCCCAAGATTTAGTTCCTTATAATCATAGTGTTCATATTATTAAAGAGATAATTTCATTGACAGGTGAACTACTGGGCAACAATTCTTGAGAGGATTTTTTTCTTGTTTTAGAGAATTTTTATCTATTGTAAACAAATAATTGAAGGAAGTAATGAAATATCTCTAAAATGATGTAAGAAAGGTTTTCATATAGCACACACACTCAACAGATACATACAAGTACATATATATGCATGCACACATACGTTCTAGGATATTGAAGTCTATCTTAGGCAAATAATCCAGGTTCATATGACTAATAAACATAGTCACCATTTAATGCCATAATTGTATATGACAATGTCAGGCATAAAAGTCCAAATAAACACTTCCATTCAAATGGGAAAATAGAAAGTCCACAGTTCAATATATAAGGGAAGTGGATGGATGGCTCATTGGGTAAGAGTAATTTCTGTGCAAACATACGGATTGGGCTCAAGCCGTCAGAAACTCACATACAAAGCTGGGCAGAGTTGCTGTTGTCTCTACCCCAGCACTGCAATGGAATGAGGAGGATGGATTATTTAAATTCAGATTCAGTGACAGACCCTGCTTCAAGGCAATAAGGTGGCAAGCAACGGAGGCGGATACCAATTGGCCTCCTCTAGTCTTCACATGTGGATCCACCACACACACATACACACCTCCTCTCACACACATTCATCAAGCTCTATTCTGAGGAAGACTCTTTTAATTGTTTTTAAATTTCCTCTCCTGATTCCAAATGATTCACACTTTGGAAAACGCAACATCCTTGGGAAGAATAATTAGATTTCCCAGCATGAATTCTGCCTTAGACAGCTGAGGACCCAAAGGCCATAAGAACTTTTGCCCTGAGATGATGGCACCTTAGACAATGCAAATAATTTAAACTGTGTCTTATTTTTAATTAAAATATAGCTTCCATCATTTCCTACCCTCAGTGCCATGCTTGAAATTCTGGCCTTTATCTTGTTATGGTTACCTGCATACACACACTCACTCACACGTGCATGCATGTTTGCAAGCCCAAGTCCCTAAACGAATAAAAACAACTTGCTGAGTTCATTTAGTGTTTCCTGTGTCTATATGATTTCAGTGATCACCATGTCATTTTGGATAACCAATCAGAGAGGTCATACCTAGGGAAGACTATTTCTTCTACTCTCAGCATTTCTTAGTCTCCTATGGCATTTTTGATTTTGGGTGGAACTTTGTCAGCATGTTTATTGATGTTGTACTTGTTCCAATATTGTTTAGGCTGCCATATTTTTGGGAGATCATGGCTGAAGCTTCCCTATCATATCTAGGACATAAAATGGTGCAAGGGACTTTCTGATACTCTAGATCTCATAGTCTTTTGTCTTTTCTTCTGTGGTATTTCCTGAGCCTTAGATGCAGAAACTGTGCTATGGACGAAGGCACTGGGACTGACCACCCTACATTATCCAGTTCTCTACCATCTGATTGGTTGTAGTTTCTGTAAGTGTCTCCATCTGCTGCAAATAGATGTTTCTTTGATGAGGGATGAGAGCTGCACTTATTTGTGGATATAAAAATAAGTACTTTGAATGCAACTACTAATAGATTTAGGAAAGTAGTAGCAGATATTGAAAACCTACTAGAGTCCTAGAGGTGGGAGGAAAGTCCTTATAGCTGAAGGCATCATGTGCTTTGAACATAAGGCCCAGAAGATACAAATTGGATATGGCTTGAAAGCTTTCTCTTTGAAGACTAGATTTTATATTGACAGAATCTGCTATCCAAGTTTTCAAGGGAGGATTGTTGGGTAACAGTCCTACCCAATTATGAGCAACAATGATGACCAGCAATAAATTACATCTATGGGTGCAATAGTGATGCCCATTTCTTAGATGCAACCAACAGCTCCTCTAATTTGACGTAAGGTCTGCTGAACAAGAAAGAAATCATACCAGGTACTCAACAGCTACTCAACTCCCCAGGGATAGTGGAGTTGTGGATCTTAGAGGAGATTGCAAATCTTTAAGGCAAAGATGGCAAAGAACCATCAGGGACTATGGATCAATAGCAATATGTGTATCACCTTCTTCCTAGAAATACACATATATGTATCTAATATATATCTTAAGATAATGAGAAGCTTTTAAAGAATTCTTTTTTTCTCTAAACCTTGGTCTTATTAAGCATGTGTCCCAATTAGCTTTAATGGCCCAAAGAACTTCTCACTTTATATTTTTTTCTGTGGTGAATGAAAAGCACTTCTATTTTCAAACTACAATTCTGAGTGTCTGTGTTTCTTTTGTGTTTGCTTACAAACAGAGTGATTTTCTGTAACTTTATCCAATGAAGAAAATGAATCAGTCTATGTCAGAAATATTCTGCTTCAAAGTCTCAAGTTTATTACACGGATTCTCTGTGTTCCAGGTCACCATAGTGTGCTCATTATTGCCAATTTAGGGTATAAATATAGATTGCAGCCCAGTACCAGTTTGTTGACCAGCAAAAAACCAGTGTTAGGTTTCACTTTATTCTGTCAGTTTTGCTGTGATAGCAAACCAACTTCCAAATCCCAATGGCTTACAAGAACAAACACATATTCTTGCTGTCTCACATATTATTTATATCTTGCTGACTGCAGTCAGCTCCACTTGTCTTCTTACTCAATCATCTGAGTTGAAGCATCAACCTTTATTTAGGTTAAGTTGCTCCCATAGAAGAAGGCAGAGATGATAAAGAGGTCGAGTGAATCATGATGTTATATTTAAAGCTTGCATTTGGAAAGATGTAGCACTCTATGCTTACCTTACATCCACTCTTTTGCATCTCCCATAGAAGAAGTCAGAGATGATAAAGAGGTCGAGTGAATCATGACGTTATATTTAAAGCTTGCATCTGGAAAGATGTAGCACTCTATGCTTACCTTCCATCCACACTTTTGCATCTGTGTTCAAAAAAAGTGTAAATATTTTGAAATTAAAGTACAATCTTACAATCTGGCTTTGCTGTGTTAAGATCCTTTATCGCAAGAAGTCTCTTGAATTATAAGAAATGTTTCGTAGAATTCTAGACAGGCTACAGAAGTGGGCCATTCAGATGTATAAGATCTGCATTGGAATATTTATTCATCTATATCTGCTGCTAACTGCTGTGTATTTAGTGCCTTCTGCATGCTCTTTTGTTCTTCTATTTTGCTACAATCGAGTATAAAAACCCTTAAGTCAGTATCGTTCCCTTCAAATCCTTGATCTATGAAAGGTGGAAGTCTTTAGAATTTATTTATTTATTTATTTATTTATTTATTTATTTATTTATTTTTTCTTAGGGGTTGAAAATATTCAAAAGAGGCAAAGAGTGAGGAAAAATCCCAGCTATCCAATTGCATTGTTTTAACACACAAAGCTGATAATATAAGACAGAATATTATAGTAACTCCAACAGGTTTCTTAATGCACTAGAATAACCCCTTCTTCTGTATCAATAGCCACACACATGCTATAAGGCACAACACTAACTTTACAACTTTTCTCTTAAGTGAACTGAACTGAAGAAATCACAGAGATTTGCTTCCTTGGGATTAGATATTGGGGAAACTAAAACTATCATTTCCACTTCTATCTCCAAGTTGGCAGAGATCCATCTCTAGGAGAAAAGTGGTGTTCTTTCTGACTCTAGGTGATTATTGTAATACTCAACACTTCAAATGAAAAATATCACTTTTATTCTGAAGGAAAATTAAGAAGTGGGTAAATAAAATTAACATTTTAGATGATATTAAATTTATTTTGCCAGAATTCAATGAGCTGTTACCCATTTAATAAGACTTGATCAAAGCATTTTGATCAGCAACACTTGTTTTGGATTAGATTGGTAGTTCTTAACCTTCCCAATGCTGCGATCCTTTAAGACAGTTTCTCTTGTGGTGGCCTCCTAATCACAAAATTTCTTTTGTTGCTACTTCTTAACTGTAATTTCGCTACTGTTGTGAGTTGTGTAAATGTTTTTGGAGCTGGAGGTTTGCTAAAGGGGTCAAAAGACAGGTTGAGAGCAGCTGGACCAGATTAATTGCTGCTAGGCTACGTTGTGTATTCCTCATCCCTACACCATGTTCTTCACTCTGTGCTTTAGCAATCACTCAGAGGAGTTGGTCACTCAATAGGAGAAATGGCAAGAATGTTAATTTTGGGTAAGTTATTTCTTTTTCATCCTTCTTGTTTTTCTTTATTTATAACATTAAATAAAAAAAAAAGAAGCACTGAAACAGTACAAAATTGTGCCCGCCCCACCCCGTTTCCTGTTTTTGAGACAGGATGAAGGCTATAGCATCATAACTATACTTAGGTCCTTAAAGCTGATTCCTTTCTGGCTTTGGAATATGTGGGTAAAGGTTACCCTGTAACTATGTTGTAATTCATTTCAGTCCTAAGAAAAACTAAGTCACTGATCATCTACAATGATGTTTGAATAGCCTTTAGTTTTCTTAAATAATGAACTAGGTATGAAACCTGAGCAAAAAAAAAACACAATACATTTTAAAACATTATAATTAAAATGCATATTATTTCTAGCACATGTATGATTTATTGCTGAAGAAGAATTTGTTTCTTAGGAGAAAAGGAAAACAAATACCAATTGTGACTCAAGTTTCACAGTCAGGATGGATGGAAGATTTCTAAAATGAAGGACAAGAAGATATTAAACCCAAATGCAACTAAGAGCTTAGATCTCAATTAGATCTCAGGAAATACAATCATTCTTTAATTAGTCAGCCTGTCAAACCACGTTGTTCCCTAAATAGGGAACTTATTAGCCAACTGTCACAATTCTCGTAAGCTTCTGAGGGCTCATTTTGAAACTCCTGACTTGGATTTGATTCAGAAAACAACAGCATTAAGAATCTGGGGCACCTGTTAAGCAGAGTGAGAATTGCCCTTTTCAGTCCTTCCTCTTACAATGCCAGAGGGAAGTCTAAATGTAATTTTGTCTCCATGACTGACCAGTTCCAGAATTTATGTGGAACCAAGCTAGAGTTCTATATTTAACTTCCAAAGGCTTTATAGGAAAGTGCTTTGAAAACATTGTCTTCAGAATGTCACAATAGTAGTCTTCTGACATCAAATGCATGACTTATAATTATCCCACGCTAATTGTATCTCCACATATGTAACTCTGCACAGGGAGCCACGTGAACAGATGGAGCTATTTACTGTTATTAGAGCTTCTGTATAGGCGTCACCTTTTAACAATCCTAGTTCAAATATTCAGAAAAATACAAGGCAGAAGCCCAGGTGAAATGTCTCAGAGATGAAAGTAACAGAGGGTCTTACACATTCACATTTGATCTGGTTAGAGCTTAGATCTTCAAGCCCCTCCCCTCATCTAAATGAATTATAATTTTGTGTGTTTGTTAGTTCAGTCACAGTTCCTAATAAAACAATACTGAGAAATTCCCTCCCCTCATATAAATGAATTATAATTTTGTGAGTTTGTTAGTTCAGTCCTGGTTCCTAATAAAACAATACTGAGAAAGTAGCTCTAAGCAAGTGAGTGCTTTCAAATACTTCTTACCTAGCATATGTTGGAATAACAGAGGTTCAGAGAGGTCAGTCTTTGAGATCCCACAAATGGTCAGCAGGGTAATGTGGTTGGGAATTGTCTTCTCCATTTATACTTTTTGATCTGGTTCTGCAAGATTTACACAATTTTGTGTCCTGACTTATTATTTGTGATGTTCAAAATCACATGTTTGACAAATCACTGACTCTACCCATGCCATTCTGCTCCCCTTCCTCCAGCCCTTGACTCACCTCTGTGCCTATTCCTCTAGGGGCAAAGTTTCTGATTTCCCTCCAAATTGAAGCATTTATGATTTGGGGGAAACTCTAGAGTTGGAGTACACAGAATATTTTGACAGATCACTCACTTTGTAGCCATGGACCACCAGGGACATCTCTAACTCTCTTCTGAAAATTATCTTATCAATAATTTTCCTATGTTAGCTATGTGATAATAATTGAGACAATAGAAGTAACCCCTTATAGAGCACTTAAAACAAAATAGGGATTTGTAGTAATTTGTCTTACTACTATTACAATTGTCTTCATTAGGCTTTTACTGCTATGAAGAGACACCATGACCAACGCAACTGTCTTAAGGACAACATTTAATTGGGGTTGGCTGGCAGATTCAAAGGTTCAGTCCATTATCATCCAGGCAGATATGGTGCAGGAGGAGCTGAAGGCTGTTAGAAGAAGACTGGATTCAGGCACCTAGGACTAGGGACTTAAAGCCCCCACCCATAGTGATACACCTCCTCGAACAAGATCACACCTCCTCCAACTAGGCCACACCTCCAAATAGTGGCACTCCCTTGGTCAAGCATATACAAATCATCACAACAATCAACCACTGAATCTTTGCATCTGTGCCCTCTTGGTTGAAAGCATCTGCTAAGTTTATGATGTACATTATCAGTTTGCCCAACTGTTATTCCATTCACATGATTATCAGTTAGCTTTTCTTGACTCTGGTTGTGTATCTTCATTGTGTTTTAAGGTCTATGTGCAATATCCTTTATTACTATCTAAATTTAAATAAGTTCATCATATAATTAGACAGAGTCCTTAAAATTAAATTGTAATGTGTGTTTCTTGTTATAACTAGTCCTAAAAATGAATAATAAAGTATTATAGTCCCAATGTTCATCCTAAGGAAATACATTGCTTAACTACCATTTTCTTAGAACATTAACGTAAACATTTAGAAGAATCCACTAGTTTATCAGATATCTTCTAGTAGTGATATTCTAGCAAGTTTGTTGATGCAAACAATAAATGACTAATAATAGTTTTCTTGTAAATACAGAATACAACTTTGGTGTGGCCAGAAGTCACCTAAAAATTGTTAACATGTAGATTCTGATTCAGTACGTTTTTTAGTGGTATACTAGCTGGTTTTGTGTGTCAACTTGACACCAGCTGGAGTTATCACAGAGAAAAGAGCCTCCCTTGAGGAAATACCTCAATGAGATCCAGCTGTAAGGCATTTTCTCAATTAGTGATCAAGGAGGGAGGGCTCATGGGTGGTACCATCCATGGGCTGGTAGACCTGGGTTCGATAAGAAACCAAACTGAGCAAACAATCCAGTAAGCAGCATCCCTCTATAGCCTCTGCATTAACTCATGCCTCCAGGTTCCTTCCCTCTGTGAGTTCCAATTTTTAGTTTGGTGATGAACAGCAATGTGGAAGTGTAAGCTGAATAAACCCTTTCCTACCCAACTTGCTTCTTGGTCATAATGTTTTGTACAGTAATAGAAAGTCTAAGACAGGTAGGTAGGCTCAGCAACTGAATTCCAAAAAAAATGATCCTAGGTGGTCCTCATGTTTCTGGCCCTATGAATACATATCAAGTAACAAGTCCCTCAACTTACCCCAGTGAAATATTTTCTTAAGTGATCCATTGCCTTTTTTTTCTTTTTTTCATTTTCTTGGAGTAGAAAAGAGATTGGCTTGAGTTTATGTCTCATTACAGAGTAAATGAACACTTCAGTAGGACCCTGTCTTTAAGATGCTGCAATAAAACACAATGTCCAACAAAGATGCCAGGGGAACATGGCCCACAGAAGCAGAGATCATAGGGGTCCTCAGAAACCGAAGTGTCAATCACAGAGCTTGCATAGGTCTGTGGTAGGTCCTCTGCCAATGTTATGGTTGTGAGTTTGGTGTTTTTGTGGGACTCCTAACAGTGGGAGTGGGATTGTCACTGACACTTTCACTTGCACTTTGGACACTTTTCCTCCTATTGGATTGCTTAGCTCAGCCCTGATATAAGGGTTTGTGCCTAGTTTTATTGTAACTTGTTACGCCATATTTGGTTGCTATATCTAGAAGGCCTTGTCTTTTCTGAAGAGAAATGGAGGGGACGTGGATCTTGGAAAGAGGAGAGATGGGGAGGAATGGAAGGGTGGAGGGAGAGGAAACTCTGGTTGGTATGTATTGTATGAAGGAAGAAAACAACAACAACAACAACAGAAAACAAACAAACAAAACCTATCATGACTAGAACCAACTTGGGGAGGAAAAGTTTGATTTCTTCTTACACTTCTAGGTAACAGTCTATTACAAAGGGAAATCAGGGCAGGAACCTGGAGGCAGTAGTGGAAGTGGACGTCATGTAGGAATACTGCTTACTGACTTGATTCCCATAGTTTACCCAGTCTTCTTTCTGATAGTACCTAGAACCTCCTGCCTAGGGTCATCCCACTCTCTGCAGGACAGGCCCTCCTATACCAATCAAAGAAAGATAATTGACTACAGGCCAATTTTATGGAGGCATTTCCTCAAATGTAGTTCCCTTATCTCTGATGAACTCTAACTTGTGTCAAATTGATACAAAACTAGCCAGTATAGCCCCTGTAGCCAGATAAGCTGTGTAAGAGTGAGACTCCTAGGACATATGAAATAAATAATAGGCATATAACACTGGTTTGCTACCTCTCTGATGCTGCAGCCCTTAACACAGTTTCTCATGTTTTGGCGAGCACCAACCAAAAATTATTTTTGTTCCTATTTTGCAGCTGTAATTTTCTATTGTTATGAATTGTAATATAAATATTTGATATTCAGGTGGTCTCAGGCAACTCCTCAACTTTCCCAAAGGTGTCAGAACCCATAGGTTGATAGGCACTGTAATATAGTCTGTTTCCTTTGAAATATCTCTTATGTTATCGATGATGCTTACACTAAGGTCTCGAATTAGCACTGCTTATCTGGAGAACTCTACTAGTGTTCAATTCCTCCCTTGGGATCTGGCACCTCTCATTCTCAGAATTCATAGTTTTTCAGTTTTACAATGAATGTTTGCTTTATGGTCACATCAGCTAGTGTTATATTAGTACCTGGCATCCAACAGGGTATAGGCCATTATACTTCACAGTTCTAGCTCTGCTTTTGATTTCTCTTGACATTCAAGAAGTATAAGATAATGAATCAGATATGAAATTACATGGCATGATCATACCAGATTTTACGAGTCAACTTACAGCTAATATAATTTGGCTGCAGGTGTTCAATGATTTTTTTTTTTGGTTTTTTGAGACAGGGTTTTTCTGTGTAGCCTTGGCTGCCCTGGAACTCACTCTGTAGATCAGGCTGGTCTCAAACTCAGAGATCCGCCTGTCTCTGCCTCCCAAGTGCTAGGATTAAAGGCGTGTTCCACCACTGCCTGACTTCAATGATTTTATTTAACAATTTATGTTAAGTGTAGGTAGAACAATATATAAAAAACACAAAGATGAGTCAAAAACATGAGGTCAGTAATACTCTGATAGGTTTCACTGTCACAATCCCAGTCTGTTAGTTCTTTTTCAATTTTCTCTATTTGTTACCAATGTTATCAGATGCATCAGATTTGTTCCTTCTCTCCTTTCTCATATAAGGTCTCTTGACAAGACTTTCTTCATAATTTCTGGTTATATTGGTAAATGACTTTCTTCTTTTTTCTGTCCTGACTTATCCTTGGGAAGTTACTGATTCCTCTGTCTGTGCCAATTTTAGAGTATTTTCCATTTCATAATTAAGTAAAAAGAATCTATCTATATATATCAGTATTTATATCTTTACTGTTGTCGGTTTTAAGTTATTTTTGGCAACTATCTCCTATGACTCATGCTAAGTAAGAAGCATCATGACCATGAAATATGCATGGTTCCATCTTAAAATGCAGAATAAGAAATTTAAAATGCCATGTGGGACTCATAATACATAGAAATGATGATGCTAGGACTGAGGTTCTGAATTACCATGGTGGGTCTGCTTACACAGTCATGTAATTTACTATTTCAGGAGACAGAAGTATATAGATCATCTATTTTGTATTGCAGACCCATGAATAGTAGATATAATAGAAAATTCATTATTTACTTTTTCCTCCCTTTTAAAAATTCCTCCCCAGTTTAGTTGCTGTTTATTTCTATTTAACATTTTTCATTCTGGGTCTGCCATAAAAGCTTATCTTTTAAAAACAAAGTAAACTTTTAGACACATAAGTTCATCACTGTTTTATAGTCTGTCATATTTTTCTAATGTCCTTTGAAAAGTTGGAGTTAGTCTTATAAGAACAATACTTACCATAACTTACCCAAAGGCTTTGTCTAGGAAGGCATCAATTGAAGAATGGGATATGATAGGAAATCCAGGGATTACTGACTATAGTTTTTTTTCAGGAGCAAATCTATTCCTTACCACTTGTTTTATAGGTAAAAGCATGTTTCCTAAATGTTCTGTTTTATGCCTATTCAAGAGAGATGAATAAGGGACTTAAAAGGTTAGCCTGTTCGCCATCTACAGTTTGGACTTTGTGGTTGTCACTAGAGTCTATGAGCTTGGGGATTCCATGCAATTTCACTTTGTTCCCATAGATGCAGTGATATTGAGTAAGCATCTACTATGTAGAGACAACACTTCTTTAATATGGCTATTTGATCAACTTTGGACAACATACCATATAAAATGATATTTAATCTTTCCCTTTTTGTCTCTACGGATGTGCAACTCAAGGTAGACATCAGGGTTTACTTACTATAACCCATCAAACATGAACATGGAATACATCTTGGTGATTTGCCAATATAACTACATTTTTAGGCCATATTATATATTAGTATCACTTTATGTATGTTTTATGGATTGATGTTTATGCTAAAATTTATGTGTGCATACACACAAATACAAACACAGTGCATTCAGTGTATGTATAATATCTTATTACTAGAAAGCTGGAATTTGGAATTATCTATGGAACATATAGTTTCTAAGATGGAGTAGGACTTGAACTCTAAATATGGGTACTACAGAATATCATGCTTCAATATCATACATGGTAGACCTAGAGATTTATAACTACACCCTAAGTGACTAATGTGTTTTGATTTTGATTGAGAATGTCTTATGACTGGTATGTGATTTAGAATTCATTGGATAGCAAGACTATCCAAGTGACATCTCAATAGTTTCCTCATTTCTGAAGCATGGATCACTACCTATCCTTTTATATGACTTCTGTTCTCACAGCATCACCAACATACTGTTAATTACCTCACTATGGTGAACTTGGCTAAGGCATACCTAGGTAGTTAAAATATTTTTTCTAGGTGTCTCTGTGACAACCTTCCAGGAAAAGACTAGCATTTGAACTGAGCAAAGAAAGTTGCTTCAGTGGAAAGGGCATGACCCTAAAACCCACTAGTTACTCAACTAGAAAAGGTTAGTAGATGGTCAGATCTCTTTGCTGGAGTTCAGACACCATGTTTTTGCCTTTGTACAATATCACTTCTACTTTTCAATTTTTTATCCAAAGACTGGAACTTTTGCAATGAGTTTCCTGAATCTCTGGCCTTTGAACTTGGACTGAAGTATACCACTGTCTTTTAAGGTCATCTTCAATTTTAATAAGGCAATCTGCAGATTTCTAATTGTGGCTCTGCTCTGATTTTATGACCACATGACATGATTTATAAGATATAAATTCTATACTTATTAGATATATGTATCTAGAGATACATTTATGGGTAAATCTAAATACACATCAAAACCATTGTTTTAGTCAGATCAAACTAAAGAAATTGAGTCTAGCTCCTACTTTCTCTATTGCATACAGGCTGCACAAGTGGCCAAATGAAAATTTCTCCATCGTTCCTTCTTATGTTCTTCACCCACTTGGGAATCCATGTTACTAAACTGGTTACTGTGCTAAGTGTAAAGCTTTATCATTTTCTCACGTCTTTTTGGAATTCAAGTTGCAGTACATCTTCGTGTAAATAGGAAAGTTTTTCATCATTTCACAACTCTAAAAAGCATTCAGAAAGCATGAATATTTCTTTTAATTGGAGACATGTTAAAATTGACAAAACTATATCTCTTATTACTTGACTAGTACTTACACTTATTTCATAGTTCTTGAGTTTCTCACATTCTACATAATTGTTTGAACCTGTTCTACAGATTTTCATCACAAGAGAAAAGTTATCACTGAATGAAGATTTTAAATCTCATTGTGTAATATTTGTCCACCTATACTTAAGTATTTTTTTTCCTTTTTAGATCTCTTTGTGGGTCTGATGTTGCAGATATTGCATATATTACACATATTTTAAAAGATCCAAATGTGTGTGTGTGTGTGTGTGTGTGTGTGTGTGTGTGTGTTTAGGAGGGCTGTATGTAAGTGAATGTGTGAGTGATGGGTGTAAATGGATATGTGCATATAAGCATATGGATGACAAAGATAAAAATAAAGTGTCTTTTTCAATCAATATTCACATTGTTTTTGAGACAGGACATTAAGACAAATATTCCTCATTTTACATAATCGGTTATAATAATTTTACACTTTGATCAGTTAGGTCAGAAAATCAATGTTAAAGATGTAGAAGCACAACTCATCTTACAACAAATGATATTCACAGATTATTTTAGGAAAGCATTCTTTCACTTCCACTGGGAGAGAAAAAAATTACATCTTTAATGAATTCATTTTTTATCATTGTTCATCAACAAATATAATATGAAATTTTTTTGTCAAAAGGATTAAAACTATTTGCTATTTCTCTTCAATATATTCTTGATCTGTGTACTTTAAATCATAGTGGTTTTACCTAGAAATAAAGTCACATTTATTTAATATTTTATTATGTTATTGTCAAGAAGTTGATACTTTCAAATTTTGAGTAAATAAAGACAGAAATCCAGAAGCTTGTAGAAGGATCAACTGAGATCTATGGATGCTTGGACATAGCTGTATCATTAAGAATTTTTAGTTCAAAGACAACATACATATTGATCCCTAGAGGCAATGTACACATTGCAGAGGCTTAAAAACCCCTAGGAAAAAAAAGCCCTTTCTCCACTTTCTGGGAGAAAAAGGACATGAGCATCAATTCATAATTTTAGGTTAAGAGAGCCACTTTTTAGTGTTTGAAAGTCCTATGTGAACTTTCTTTCCAGAGCATGGAAGAATGGCTGCATCTGGATTCAATGTTTACCTGTGGTACCACAGGTAAATGGACAGTTTGACCCTGAACGTCACACTGGTATTCAGTATTCTGTGAATACATCTTTGTTTTCAAAAACTTATAGGAAGTCACAAAGTAGTATTTTGTAAAGTCAGACATATTGAGAGATTTCTTGGAAAAATAAGAGATAGACAAACTTTGGACACTCAGAAGTTAAAATGCTATTTTCTAGAAAGAACTTTATATTTCCCATTACAACTCTCAATAGTTGTTTATACTTTCCTGTGCTTTCCTAATAATGGGTTTCCCACTGATAAATTTTATTGAATTTCTTATTTTTCATTTCTGCCCTCTGCTCCCAGTGAATATATATTTTGTCACAACTGTCAAAAGCAAGTATATAAATAGTTTTTCTTTTAAATATTGACTGCTTTAGATTCCAATTTGGCAAAGAGATTTAACTCTTTCTTCATGCTATTATCGTTTGTATTCAAAAGGTTGCAAAACTATAGAAGAGAAACAACTCTTTAATAAATTCTTTCCATAACAGTTATAGTGAGGGTTACAAACTACTTTAGAATGCAAAACATAAGATAAGTTTAGCATGATCCTTAGGAAAAACGGGTTGAAGACATTTGGAATGCTATTCTTTTGGTAAGAAAATGGTTCACTAGAGGCTTGTGCTAGTCTAACTGGATGTATGCATGTAGAAAAATTCAACTAGACCAATATTTATCACTCCTCAGAAAACTTGAGTCCAAATTGATCAAATACTTCAACATAAAACCAGACACACTTAATCTAATAGAACAGAAAATGAGAAATAGCATTGAACTCATTGGTACAGGATACAACTTCCTGAACAGAACACCAATGCCTCCAGAACTAAGGTCAAGAATTAAGTGGAACCTTATGAAACTGAAAAAGCTTTCATAACTCAAAGGACACTGTATTCAGGACAAAATGACAATGTACAGATAGGGAAAAAGTCTTCACTAACTCTACATCTAAAGGAGGGCTAATATCTAAAATATATAAATAACTCGAGAAGCTAGTCACCAACAATCAAATAATCCAATTAAAAAATGGAGTGCTGAGCCAAACAGAATTCTTAACAGAGGAATTTGGAATGGCCAAGAAGCACCTGAAGAAATGTTTAACATCCCTAGTCATCAGGTAAATGCAAATCAAAATGACCCTGAGATTCCACCTTCCATCCATGAGAATTGCTAAGATCAGAAACTCAAAGGACAGCATATGTTAGTGAAGTTGTGGAGCAAGGAGAACCCTTCTTCACTGCAAACTTGTACAACCACTCGGGAAATCTATTTGGCAATTTCTCAGAAGACTGGGTATAGTTCTTCCTTAAAACTCAGCTATAACACGCCTGGGCATATATCTAAAAGATGCTTCACCATCCCAAAAGGACACCTTATCAACTATGTTCATAGCAATTTTATTCATAATAGCCAGACGCTGGAAACAAACTAGATGTCTTTCAACTAAGGAATGGATATAAAAAATGTGGTATATCTACACAACCAATAGTACTCAGCTAGTTAAACAAGGATATCATGAATTTTGCAGGCAAATGGTTGGAACTAGAAAATATCTTGAATGAGGTTACCCAAATCCAAAAGGATTTTGCCTGACATGTACTCACTTATAAGTGTATATTAGCCATAAAACAATAATAATTATGCTGTAATCAATAGAATCAAAGAAGTCAAATAACGAAGAGGCACTAGGAAGGATTTTTGAATCTTTCTCTGAAGGGGAAATAGAACAGATATGAGATGTCAATGGAAGGTGGAAACTGGGTGGAATAGGAAATGGGGGGGGATGTGATGTGACTAGGAGATCATATGTAGGGAGAGCAGAGGGACAAGAAAAGACACAGGCTGGTAGGGGCAATCTCGAGCACATGCCAGAGGCCTTGGATGAGAAGAGGCCCCAGAGAGTCTAAGGGGGCGACTCTAGCTGAGATTCTTAGCAGAGGGGGATATGGATCTTAAAGTGGTCAAGTTCTTTAGGGAGGCAGGGCTCCAAGTGAAGGTTAAGAACAGCATCTCACCCATATAACATTCTATACAAAAGTGTCCTTCCTACAAGATGTGCAACCAATGACTACCCCAAAGTGAAACCCATCTCATGGGCAAGAAACCCTGACACTAATAATGATGTTCTATTATGCATGCAGACAATCTTGTAAGAGGATCCACTCAGCAGCCAAGAGATGCAGAGACTCACACCCATATATTAGATGGAGCTCGGGGAATCTTATGGAAGTGTTGGAAGAAAGATTGCCCTTGGGGATTACCAGAGAGTGAATCACCAATCAAAGAGCGAGCATGGACTGGACCTAGGCTCTTGCACCTATGTAGCAGAGGAGAAGTTTGGTCTTCATGCATGTCCCTCAAACAACTGGAGCTGGGCCTGTCCCTGAGGCTGTTACCTGCCTGCCTGCTTGTGGATCCTGTGCCCCTAAATGGATAGCCTTGTCTGGTTTTAATGGAAAAGGATGTACCTAGTCTGGCAGCAACTAGATGTGGAGGTAGGGAGGAAGGCTTTCCCTTCTCAAAAGAGAAGAGGTAAAAGGAATGGGAGCAAAACTTCTGTGAGGGGATACTGGGAGAAGAGGAAGGACTTATATTGGGTTTTAAAGGGAATGAATAAATTTAGAAATAATAATAAAGGAAATGATTCACCTGAAGCTTGTGACACTTTTGTTTGTAATAGCAGTTGAGAGCCTCAAATTTAGATGTTACCATTACACAATGTCTTGTGTGGCCACATCACTCAGGTATGCTCAGAGTGTCAGAGCCTCTGAATTCTAAGCACTATTGATAAAATTTTCTTCAGCAATATGAAGCTGAGAAAAGCAAATTTTAGAATTGAAAATTCTGAATAGGACATCTGAAAGACTTGTGGCATTATAATTAGAGTGAACTATATTATTACTCAGTAAAAATAAGACTTGTGAAGAATTAGTAATATACAAAGTTTCATGTACCTCCCTAAAGCTCTGTTAGCTTGGAATAATGTTATTTGAAAACATAGCATTTTGTTTTATTGTAGAGTTGTGTATTGCATAAAGCTAGAAACTTTATAGTACTGGATTTAGAAACTTTACCAGACAATAAACTGAAGATGAGAATGTCTAATTTTTTAAGTGAGAAATGGTTGAGTATTAGCTATTTAGTGTTGTAGGTTTAGTGTTTGTGTGTGTTTGTGTGTGTGTGTGTGTGTGTGTGTGTGTGCGCCTGTGTGCCCATGAAAGATAGAGAGTAACAGTTCGGCAGAAATATAAAGAACTTTGAAAACTATGGTAAGAAATGGGATTTACTTTTGCAACAGGAAATCTCTGTGGGTTTTAAGCAAGGGCTTTATAAGACCTGGTTAGAATTTGGGAAAGCTCATGGAGAATATTCTGCAGGAAATGGCTTTAGGGAAACAGGTTTTAAAACAGGCAGAGCAATCAGAAAGTTATTGAAGTTAGCACATTGGGGGGGTGATGCTGACTTGAACTAGGATGAGAGGATTGGAAACTCTGGTCTGAAATATATTTTTCAGTTAAAAGCTGTCAGATTAATCAGAGAGGAGGTGTGAGCATATGAAAAATAACATTGGCCTTCGAGCTCTGCTGGGCCTGTTTCAAGCAAACTAAGATAAACTGCTGTTTTCTTTCATAAATGAATGGGCTGCACTGTAAATTAATGCTTTAGTTGAAATCAGAGAAAAAAATCTCCACCAAAATAAAACCCTCCAAAGCAAAAGAAGGAAATGTCAAACTGACACTGTAACAAAAACTACAATCTAATACCTACCAAAATGAGTTTTTGTGTTCTTATTTCTATGGTTTCCTTAAGAAATTCATCTCTTATAGACAATACAGATAACAACCTGATCATGCAATGTAAAATAGATCAAATAAAAGAGATGTTTTTGATTGACTCACAATTTTCAAGAAAGTTTTAACTTAGTTGTCTAAGTTATATGAGTTAAATGCTCCTCAAATAATAGTGGAAGGTTTGGAATATGCAGAAAGGCAAAAATACCACTAAATGTTCATTACAAGTTTGAGTTTCATTTTAAATTTGAATTTGAATGTTATTATAAACCTGCCATCCTATAATGATGTTTTAGTACCCTAGATTAACAAAAAAGAGTTCTGTTTCCATGTAAAGCAAAGTAAAAGAATGGTAGGAAAATCTTGGTATTAAAAGAAGAAAAGTTAAGGAAAAAGCAGAAGCTGTAAGTGTGGAATTTACTTTGGTAGCTGGAGAAAAAATATTTTTAACATGTAGGTAGGACATGGACATGCTATGATCATGTCCTAATGCTTGCATAAGGGAATATGTTGACTTGTTTGGAAATTTAAGATGCAACTAGATTATTGATTATGAAATTGAAAGATCATTCTGGTTTACTTGGGTGGTCTCAGTTTAATCATATGACCCTTTAAAAGTAGAACTCCTTATCTTCTAGAGATACAGACCTGTGATAGGAGAATTCAGAGCTACAAAATACCTGAGACATTTCTAGAGACATGATCACATGGAATGAACATAACATGCAGGCAAACCCTAGGAACTAAGAATGTCCTGCAGCTCTCTCCATCAGTCACTCAACTATAAAGGACAGAACCCAGAAAACAACCTGAAAGCTCTTGGAGAAAGATATATCATTAGACCACATCCTCCAGCAAGGAAAACAGACTTATTGTCACCTTGTCCTTAGCGTTATGAGACTCCAAACAAAGATAAAGAGGAATTATGCTGTGTCTGGATTTCTAATTACTAAGTGCTATTATGTTAAGCTGCTAAATATGTGGTAATTTGTTATGATAGCAAGAGGGAATGAATATAACTGAAGAGCAGAGAAAGTAATCAATAAAATCAATAAGAATACGCATCCAATGTGAAATATTTTCTTGTGAAGTCATTATCAATAATGTGCATTATTGATTATGTGAGATACTTTTAAGGAGAAGTTTAAAATGAAACAATAAAAAGAATGATAGTTGGCAAAGATACTGATTTATTTCAAGATAGATTTAATTTCTCTCTTAATTAACTTTTTACTTAGAAGATTTAATTATTTTGTCTAGATATTAAATAACTTAAACTGATCATCCATAAAACGAAAAGATTTATCCATTAATAAAAGCCAGAAAACAATATAATTTGTCTTATTTACTTTAAAATTTATGTGATTTTCACCTGAATATGCAGAAGATATTTTTATAATATTTAAACATTAATTTTATATATCCTAGGCAAGCTGCTTAGTATCTGTAAAACATATTTCTTGCCTTGAGTAAGAATATTAATAGAACCTATCTCCAAGGATTGTGATGGGTGTAAAATTAGTCAAAGAGTTAAAATTACATGCTGAGAAGAAGAACATTTCATGGTATATTACATGTTCTACTTGTATGGATAAATATAATATTAGACATCAAAGGGTGTGTATGGATGAATGAGCCAAATTCACTTGCCTTCATGGCACTTACATGTTTAATTGTAGGGTAGTGTCTGTCTTTTCTTTTTCCTTTTTTTAACAGCAACAGTTATTTATTTCATAATAATTATTTTCAAACAGAGAAACTGGTACTTTCTGAACATTGCCTTTCATAATTCTTGCAGTAACCTTCTGAATAGAAATGTTTATTTCTCTGGTATCAAGGAAAGACAGATGCAGTTTTAAATTTCCGAGTATACTTCTCAGCATGTGGGTTGTAGGCAACTGAATTGTACCTACTGCTAGTACAGTTCATATGTCTTAGATTTCTTCTTGTTAGGACATTAACATTCATAAGTAAAGCAGGTACATTTGGATATAACCAAAAGACTACCATAAATAAAATCATTACATATCTGTTGCCTCATAGGAAAAATTCTACATGGAAATAAACTGTCTTGCAAGCAGAGGTACAATGTTTATATTGTACTTGGCTTGATATTGTTAGCAGTTTTTTTGTATGTAAAAAGGATGTAAAAATTCTCGATACACCAATAATGGTGGGCATCTTTGAGTTCAAAATGCATTGCTACCCACAACATTTAGCAACCTTTTCTGACTTTTCTTTCAGTTCTGCTTCCTGACTCCAAATATGTGACTCTAGGTACTGTTTATTGGCTCTTCTTTCTTCCTCTCTTTATTCTTCATTAAACCCTATTGGCTTGTTTTTGTAAGAAATTGTTCATACTTTTTGGCTCTCTTTAAAACATTGCTTTAAACTCCAAAATTCTGAACATTTCTTGCCTTGGTATTTTCTTCTTTTTCTCTCTTTTTACTTAGACATCAGTTCTCGACTGTAAAAGTATCAAATCTATTTGCTTTGTAAAGACCTTTCATCTATTAGCAAAGACAGAATTTGACTAATTCCTTTTCTTCTTCCATAAGTGAATTAACTAGAAGAGAGACTGCAAAGATAAAGGAGATGCCATCAGCATTGGTGTCTAATTGAAGCCATGAGGCAGCAGGAAATGTCACCTAATATATGATTCAAAGGTCTAGAGTCAGTCAGGAATTCTCAATAATACCGAGTGTGTGCATTAAGTGCTAAATGCAGCATCTTCTGCCAAATGTGGAGTAGAGTTAGTACACTGGAACTGCCATTCCTGTCTCTTCTTCAGCAGTTTTGTTTGAATGTTGAAGGTAGGGCTGAATTACCTGATTTATGTTGCTGTTTTTCTTACTGACTTCTTGGTAAGGTAATAATTAGCCTTAGTTACAGCAAATATCATCTGTCAAGAGTATTGTATTGTTGTACAAGGCAGTCAACTTGAATTACAGTTATGGTTCACTAAGATGGACTCTACCACACATATATTGAAACAGTACTAACAGATGTCACGGATAGAGAATACATTTTATTTTTACTCTTTTTTAAAAAAAAATGTGCTTTGGAGTCGGGGGAGAATTAAACAAAGTTATTCTTAAAACAGAGCATTAAGTTTCCTAAGCAGCAGAAACTAGGCCAATAATCACCAAAATAATTATCAGATTTGTAACATCAAATGCATCACAGCTTCCAATAACTTATCCATGCAATCAAATGACTGATGGCATTGTTGACCTATACTTCTGGTTTCTTTTCCAAGAAGAAGAAACAGTAAGTCATGGTGTCTCAGTAAGAGAGAGTGATCAAAAATATGTTTCCCATGTTATAATTTCCAAATTTCTGCATGGTTAGAAACATCCAAGTCCTGACCAGAGTACATGATAGAAAGGCAGCCTTGATTCTGTTATATATACTCTTGGACCCACTCACAGTTGAGTGGGTTGAGCCAATAAAATATGAATAGAACTAGAACAGTCACTTCTGTACTGGCCTTAAAATACTCAACACATGCACTTTAATTTCCCTTTTTGCTTTCTACAGACCAGAATACAGCTGAGCCAGCATGAAGGCACCAAGCAAGACTTCACCCACATTGACAATGTGACAGTATGTAGGCACTTGTATTCTGAACAACAAAACTTTTCACACAGCTCATACTTTTTCACAGACTTGTGAAAGTCACATCATGTGCCCTGACAAGCCAGGTTCATTCACCCATCTCCAATAAGCCAATTAAAAGAGCAATATAATAGAGCCTACTGGTCAGTCAACATGAAATCTACAACTGGGGGAGTGAGGATGATTTTAAGAATGGTAGAAAGAAGATGTAAGAGACCGATATGGGAGGACTGTTGGTAAATATCATACCAGCAGTGAGTATATTTTCCCAGTGTCTATTAAAGACAAGCAACAGAAGGCATGAGCAATTCTAGGAAGCTAAACAATGGTTACAAATGCTAATGTGGTGAGTTTATAGTACGCAGTATTTATGTTTGACTAAGGCCATTTTCTTCAGGCTTGGATAATCTCTGAAGGACATATGTGTAAGCAGGGGAACTTGGCAGGGTATAACACATGTCTTAACTGAAAAATAAGACAGATGTTGGTAGACTTGGTCATGATTAATCACAGGCAAGAAATCAGCCAATGTTAACTCTAGTTGTGCCTCCGACATGTCCCCATTTTTTATTATACAACCCAGAGTCGTCTCAACTTTTGGCTCAGAAAGACTGCCCTGTCTTAGGCATCCCCTCAAGGAATGTGGACTTTACTCATCATTAGTATATGAATAGTAGCTTTCATGTCCTGTCTTAGGTTTATCTACCTCTGGGAGAATCTTAAATATCTTTATTACCATAAGAACCGTGCACCTTATTAGTCATGGAGCAGAAAGTTGTGCCTATCTTAGGTTGCCATCTGAAAACACAGCTCTTACCCACCATTCGCACTTGAATAATCATGGCCTGTCTTAGGTTGAGAAGATTTTCAATATGATCTTATCTGTCACTGACTACCAACTTCTGCTAGGAAAGACATTGGAGCTCTGCTGTGACATCTGTAAAAGCTCTGAAGATTCCTTTCAAAACAGCAGGTAATAGACATGTCATGAAACAGATCATAAAACCAAGTCCTGCCAAGCCCAATAAGAGAGATGTAAATTCAAACCATGAAGGAAAATAGCCTGCAACTTTTTCAGAATATCATTTGCAATGCTAGCAGCATCAAAAGATAAATGGTTTGTATTTCTTAAAGTTACAACTTTCTTATGTATGCTAATAAATCTAAAGAAGTATTATTGTCATTATTATTATTATTATGCCACAAACCTTGAAGGTACCTTTTTACACTTGTCCAATTATGTTGACTCTCATTACATTTTTGGAGTTATACAAATCCATAGACATTGAGCATGACATTCTAAATGGCTCCGAGTTTTCATTCCTTGTACCTCATCTCTCATTATCTGCATTATATCATATAATGTATCAATTCTTTGTTTTAGGTATCTATCCTAATCCTCTTGTGTGCTCAGGACATTGGTTATATTTTCTGCAAATGATTAACAAAACTAGTTGTTGCAACTCTTGTGCTGAAACTAATGCAGAAGTAGTAGCACTGGGTATAAGAGTTATGAGAGCAACAACTTGGCAATGATCAGCCCAACTATACACTGCTCCTTGCAAGAGCATGATCTAATTCTTCCAATATTTGTAAGCCTTTGTTTTTTTAAACATACCATGGTTTAGATAACTTTACAGGAATCATAATAAAATCTGATTGATGTACTACCATTATATATTGACCATTATACAGTGAAGAAACACAATTGGACTAAAGACAATTAAAACAAAAAAAGTGAACTCATTATCAGAGTCAATAATGATAGTAACATTACCAATTATGTGGAGTAACACAGGATGTTACATTTACCTTAATCCCAGGAACTATTCCATTTTTAGCCACATCAAACATAACATCATACAAGGCAGCTGCCAATCTCCAAATATATCTCTGAAAATGTCCAGAACCAGCCCTCCAAATGTCAAGGTACTTTTGCTTTATAATGTACTATAATTAATTATAGTGAATTAATGTGTAATTCACTATAATTCATAGTGAATGATGGAGAACACATTTTCTCATATATGTATTACTCATTTGTACTATATTGAGAATCGTTTTAACTTATTTCTTTGTTCATTAAAACTATTCATTATTCTATGAGCATTTATTTGTCTTATTATAGTCGTTGAATTTTATCCCTACCTTGCCAAAATAGCTTCCAATCCTGTAGGATGTCTCTTCACTCTTATTTTTATTGCTATGTACAAATGCTTAATTTTGGTATAATCCCATTTGTCAAATTGTGAAATTATTTTCTGAGATTTGTGTCTTACTCATAGTTACCATACCAATAGCTTGAACTGTTTCTCCTATTTCAGCTGGTATTTCAAAGCTTCAGATTTGACAGTGTTTTTTTCTTTGACTCATAAATTTTTGTATGGAGTGAGAGATAGAGGTATAGTTTTACCTTTTCATGTCTGAATATTCAGTTTTCTTCCTCAATTCTATTTAGTGAAATGGCTCTCTATCTTCCAGAGTAACGTTTGGGTCCCCTTGTTGAGAATAAGATGCATATAACTTTGTCAATTTATCTCTGTCCTTCTTCTATTCCACTTGTCTATGTGTTAGTGCCTTAAAAATTTTAATTGAACCTGGAGTGATCATGTTTTCCCCTGAGTTTTAATTGTTGAATAACATTTTACGAGTACCTTGATCTCATTGCTTTTAAATGACTTTGATTATATTCTTTATATCTTCTTGATTAAATTTATTAGTTCTAAGGTGTATATATTTATTCATTTCTTTAATTTATTTAAGTAATGGCTTAAAAAATCCCACAAACCCCTCTGCATTTCAGTAGTATCAGTTTTAATATACCCTTTTGATGTTTTTTTTTTGATTTTTGAAATTTACGGTCTGTATTACCAACTACTTAAGAAGGAAAAGTAAAAAAAAAATTACTTGAACTTAGCACTTAAGATCAACCAAACAGCCGGGCGGTGGTGGCGCACGCCTTTAATCCCAGCACTTGGGAGGCAGAGGCAGGCGGATTTCTGAGTTCGAGAGTTCGAGGCTAGCCTGGTCTACAGAATGAGTTCCAGGACAGCCAGAGCTACACAGAGAAATCCTGTCTTGAAAAAACTAAAAAAAAAAAAAAAAAAAAAAAAAAAAAAAGATCAACCAAACATTAATCAAGAAATATTTATCAGATCTTCCTTCTGGTCTGCTTTTCCACCCAGGCCAGATCCTCCCACACCCTACATACTGCCTGCCTCTCAAGAGGCCAAACAGTAGCCAGGGATACAGGCGACACTCCCACCCAAAATACCCAGGCCAGCTGGGACACTTACAGAGCCAGATGACCCAAGCCCTACCTGTCCTGCCAAGTTCCACTTTCTTTCTGGTCTGCTACTCCACCCAGGCAATATCAGTGGACCAACACCCTCCCACAACCCACAGCCTATCTTACCTCCTGCAGAGGTCTGCAGTAATCAGGGACACAGCCTGTCTTTCTCCTGGGAAGTCTGCAATAACCGGGGACATAGGAGGTCTGCCTTAACGGAGGGCCTAGACCTTCTGGTTTGCACCTCCATCTGCAACTGGGGCAGATTCTGACCATGGAGCCCAGAGCCTGCCTGTCTCCCAGGGGTTTGCCCTGGACAGAAACACAGGAGATCTGCCTTAACAATGGACATAAGAGGCCTGCTCTAACCAGAGACACAGAAAGCTCCCCTCTCAACCAGTTACAACACTGCCTGCCTCCCAGGAGACTGGCTCTAACCAAAGTTACAGAGCTCTATCTGCATCCAAGGAGGCTGACTCCAGTCAGAGATATCTAGGCCAGTTAACCACAGAGATAACCAGATAGTGAGAGGCAACCACAAAAGCCTAACTAACAGAAACCAATGCAATTTGACACCATCAGAATCCAGTTCTCACATTGAAGCAAGCCCTGGTTACCCTAAAATGCTTGAAAAGATAATTACCTAAAATCCCATCTCATTAAGGTGATAGAGGCCTTTAAGGAAGATATAAAGAACCCCCTTAAAGAAATACAGGAAAAAACCCCAGGCAAACAACATTTAAAGAGAAAACAAATAAATCTCTTTAAAAAATACAGGATAATACAATCAAGCAGGTGAAGGAATTGAACAAAATGGTCCGAGAACTAAAAATGGAAATAGAATTAATAAAGAAAACGTAAAGGGAGGCAACCCTGGAGATGGACAACTTCGAAAAGAGATCAGGAGCTACAGATGGAAGCATCACAAACAGAATAGAAGAGATAGAGGAGAGAATCTCAGACATAGAAGATACCGACACATAGATTGAAGAAAATACAATGTGTATTTTCTGGCTTCTAACCCAGACTGTTAACACTCAGAGGTAGTGTCTGTCTTTGTCAAAGAAATGTATTTCTTATATACAGCAAAATGCTGGATCCTGTTTGCCTATTTAGTCTGTTAGATTATGTCTTTTTACTGTGGAATTGATTCTGTTGATATCAAGAGATATTAAAGACAGATGATTGTTAATTTCTGTTATGTTTGTTGCTGTAGGTGGCATTATGTGTATGTGATTCTCTCCTTTTGATTTTGTTTTGAGATGATTAATTTCTTATTTTTTCCTTTGGTATAGATACCCATCTTGTGTTGGGAGTTTTCTTTCTAGAATCCTCTGTAGAGTTGGATTGGTAGATAGATAGAGAGTAAAAGGCTAGAAAAAGTCTTCCAAGCAAATGGTCTTGACAGCAGGAGTTGCTGATCTAATATCCAATATTTCGACTTCCAATCAAAAGTTATCAAGTGAGATGGGGAAAGACATTTCAAATTCATCAAAGGGAAAATCCAACAAGAGAAAATTTCAATTCTGAACATCTATGCCCCAAATGCAAGGTCATCCACATTCATAAAAGAAACTTTGCTAAAGCTCAAAATACACATTGAACACTACACAATAATAGTGGGAGACTTCAACACCCTATTCTCACTAATGAACAGGTCATTGAAACAGAAACTAAATAGAGAAATAGTGAAACTAATAGAGGTTATGAACCAAATGGATTTAACTAATATATACAGAACATTTCACCCTACAGCAAAAGAATATACCTTCTCAGGACCTCATGCTACCTTCTCCTAAATTAACCATATAATCAGACACAAAACAGGTCTCAACAGATACAAGAAGATTGAAATAATCTCATGCATCCTATCAGATCACCACAGACTTAAAAATAACAATAGCAGAAAACTCACATACCCATGGAAACTGAACTACTCTCTTCTCAATGATAACTTGGTGAGGGAATAAAGAAAAAAAAATAAAGACTTCCGAGAATTCAATTAAAATGATGACACTGCATAACCCAATTTAAGGGACACAATGAAATCATTGCTAAGTGGAAAATTCATAGCATTAAGTGCCCTCGTAAAGGAACGGACCTACACTATCAACTTAGCAACATACCTAAAAGAGCCATAGAATAAAAAGAGGTAAACATCCAAGCAGAGTGGAAAGCAGAAAATAGTCAAACTCAGGGAAGAAATTAACCAAATAGAAACAAAAAGAAAGATACAAAGAATCAACAAAATTAAAAGCTGGCTTTTTGAGAAAGTCAACATGACAGATAAACCCTTAGCCAAATGAATTAAAGGGCGCAGAGATAATATCCAAACTAACAAAATCAGAAAGAAAAAGGGATACATAATATCAGAAACTGAGGAAACTCATGAAATCATCAGATCCTACTAGAAAAGCCTACACTCAACAAAACTGGAAAATGTAGATGAAATAGATGATTTTCTAGACAGATACCATATACCAAAGCTAAACCAAGAACAGGTAAACTAAACATCCCATATCTCCCAAAGAAATAGAAGAAATTGTTACCCACTACCCCAGCCAAAAAAAGAATGGGGCCAGATGCTTTAGTTTGGAATTCTACTAGACCTTCAAAGAAGAGCTAATACCAACACTCCTCAAACAATTCCAGAAAATAGAAAAGGAAGGAACACTATCTAATTCATTCTATGAAGCCACAGTTACTCTGATACCTAAACCACAGAAAGACCCAACAAAGAACTTCAAACCAATTTTGCTTATGAATATTGATGCAAAAATACTCAATAAAATACTATCCAATCAAATCTAAGAACACATCAAAACTACCATTTACCTTCGATCAAGTAGGCTTCATTCCAGGGTTGCAAATATATGAAAGTCCATTAACATAATCCACTATATAAAAAACTCAGAGGGAAAAAATCACATGATCATCTCATTAGATGCTGAAAAAACAATTGACAAAATATAATACCTTTTATGTTAAAAGTATTGGAGAGATCAGGAATTCAAGGCCCATACCTAAACATAATAAAAGCAATGTACAACAAACTAACAGTCAATATCAAATTGAATTGAGAGATACTTGAAGCAATCTCACCAAAATGAGGGACAAGTTATGGTTACCCACTCTCCCCATATCTATTCAATATAGGACATGCATTCAAGCTAGAACAATAAGACAACAAAAGGAGCTCAAAGTGATACAAATTGGCAAAGAAGAAGTTGAGTTGCACTATTTGCAGATGATATGATAGTATACATAAGTGATTCCAAAAATTCTACATGAGAACTTCTATGGCGGATAAACAACTGTTGTTAGATCTTTGTGTGGTTTAGGTATCAGAGCAACTGTGGCTTCATAAAATGAAATAGGTAGAGTTTTTTTCCTTTTCTATTTTCTGGAATAGTTTGAGGAGTGTTGGTATTAGCTCTTCTTTGAAGGTCTGGTAGAATTCCAAGCTAAAGACATCTGGCCCCACTTCAGCAAAGTGTATGGATATAAAATTAACTCAAAAAAATCATTAGCCATCCTTTATACAAATGACAAATGGGCTAAGAAAAAAAATAGGGGAAAAATACCCTTCACAATAGTCAAATATAATATAAAATATCTTGATGTAACTCTAACCAAAAAAGTGATAGATCTGTATGAAAAAACTTCAAGTCTCTCAAGAAAGAAATCGAAGAAGACCTCAAAAAATGGAGAGATCTCCAATGTTCATGGATTTGTAGGATTAATATAGTAAAAATGACCATCCTATCAAAAGCAATCTATAGATTCAACAAAATCTCCATCAACACTCCAACACAATTCTTCATAGACATGGATAGAACAATTCTCAAATTCATAGTGAAAATAATTCTTAAGAATACAAGAATTTCTGGGGGAATCACCATGCATGACCTCAAGCTGTACTACAGAGGAATAGTGATTAAAACTGCCTGGTCTTCCATCGATGCCTGGAGTGTCCATCAGTACCACAGCTGTCCATACCCAAATGCCACCAAAAGCCAAGAGAGAGGTGGTTTCCCAGGAGTGCTGTCACACCTGTGAGCACAGGTAAGACCACCATTTCTTCTCCGAAGGACCCACCTAGAGACCTCAGGACACAGGAACCAAGGAGCAGCCTAGGAAAGGATCCTTCCAGTTTCCATCCACCCCAGAGCTGACCCTGTGGCATAGCTCTTCATACCCAAATTCCTCCCTGAGAGAACTGGTCTCCCAGGAGTGTTGATACACAGGCTTGCAGGAGGACAAGCCACAATCAGAGACAGCAAGAATAGCTAACACCAGAGAAAAACAGATGGTAAGAGACCAAAGACTAAAACATAAGCAACAGAAACCAAGGCTACTTGGCATCATCAGAACCCAGTTCTCCCACCACAGCAAACCGTGGATACCCCAACAAGAAATCAAGACTTTGATTTAAAATCACATCTCATGATGATGATACAGGACTTTAAGAAGGACATAGATAACTCCCTTAAAGAAATACAGGAGCACACAGGAAAACAGGTAGAAACCCTTAAAGAGGAAACACAAAAATCCCTTAAAGAATTACAGGAAAACACACACACACACACACACACACACACACACACACACACACACAAAAAAAAAAAAACCAGGTGAAGGAATTGAACAAAACCATCCAGGATCTAAAAATGGAAATATAAACAATACAGAAATCATAAAGGGAGACAACGCTGGAGATACAAAACCTAGAAAAGAGGTCAGGAGTCATAGACACAAGCGTCACCAACAGAATACAAGAGATAGAAGAGAGAATCTCAGATGCAGAAGATACCATAGAAAACATTGACACAACAGTCAAAGAAAGTGCAAAATGCAAAAAGCTCCTAACCCAAAACATCCCAGAAATCAAGGACGTAATGAGAAGATCAACTGGTATAGAAGAAAATGAAATGTCCAGCTTAAAGGGCCAGTAAATATCTTCAACAAAATTATAGAAGAAAATTTCTGTAACCTAAAGAAAGAGATGCCCATAAATGTACAAGAAGTTTACAGAAGTCCAAATAGATTGGACCAGAAAAGAAATTCCTCCTGTCACATAATAGTCAAAATACCAAATGCACAAAACAAAGACTATTAAAAGCAGTAAGGGTAAAAGGTCAAGTAACATATAAAGGTAGACCTATCAGAATTACACTAGATTTCTTACTAGAGACTATGAAAGCTAGAAGATCCTAAACAGATGTCATACAGACCCTAAAAGAACACAAATGCCAGCCCAGGAGGTGAGAGACTCCCAGGTCTCAATGGAGGTCACCTTAGCAAAAATGTCCAACAATGGGAAGAGGGAACTTGAAGAGTCTACCTCCAGTAGGTAGACAAGGGCCTCAAATGGAGGAACAGAGTTACCAACTCCCAGTCAATTTCTGACCAAGAAGTGTTCCTTTCTAAATAACTTCAGGTTTTAAAACTGAGAAGAGCCTGAAGGAAAGGTGGTTCAATGACCCACCCAACTTAGGATTTGTCTCATGGGGGTGCATCAACACCAGGCATTATTACTCGTGCTGTGATGTGCTTACAGACAGGAGCCTAGCATCGCTCTCCTCTTAGAGGCTTTACCAGCAAGCAGCTCACTGAGACAGATGCAGCTACTTTAACCCAACCATTGGACTGAAGCTGGTTACTCTTATTGTTGAATTAGGGAATGAGTAAAGAAGCTGAAGAGGTGGGTTACCACCATAGGAAAACCAGCATTCCTAACTAACCTGGACCGGAGGGAATTCCTAGAGACTGATCCATAAACCAGGCAGCATACATGGGATGATCCGAGGCCCCTGGCACATGTATAACAGAGGACTGCTTTGTCTAGCCTCAGTGGGAGAAGATGCTCCTAATTCTTGAGAGACTTGAGGTTCTAGGGAAGGTGGTGGTCTGGTGGGAGGTACCCTTTTGGAGGGGGGGGGAAGAAGGAATGGGCTGAGGGACTGTGGAAGAACAAACAGAGTGGGGACAACAGCTGGAATGTAAATAAAAAATGAAATATAAAACATACTCAGAATTCATAACTACTACATTCATACTTTTAGATTTTTATAATTGTTTTGTTTTATACTTAATAACTATTATTAATTTAAAGATTAGTCAGAATTTATAACTAGTGCATTCATAGTTTTGGATTTTCTGATTGTTTTGTTTTATACTTAATGACTTATTAAATTAAGGCTTGCTGAGAAACTAACTACACAGGAGGAGAAATCTTCTACTTGTGATCACATTGAGTCTCTAAAGTAGCTACAAATAGGTAGGAAGACTGGCCCAACTTGGGATTCATCTCATGGGGGTGCACCAATGCCTGGCATTATTACATATGCTGTGATGTGCTTGCAGACAGGAGCCTGAGGAGAGGCAGGATACTGCCCAAAGTATAAGCAATTATGTTGGTGGCTACCAGACTTGTGTCATCGTAGATGATATCAACAATAAAGCATTGTACCCAGCTAGCTAAGAAGTAGTAATTAAAGAGAAAGTATCCCAACAGTAGTTTATATATTAACTAAAAAATAGTCCAGACGCTCCATATTTCTTTTCTCTTCTTAGTATAATCAAATTTGATATGTTTAATTCTCTAAAGATAATAGCCACATCCTACATTCATTTTTTTTAAAAAAATTATGTTTCTGTTTTTTTTTTTCTGGCCTTTTTGTACTTAGTAGACTGTTGGAAACATTAAGGCCTATCTGCCTTAACTTATTATTCCTTATGTCAATGTCTACATGTCTTCATGATTAGAGCTTAGTAATCTATTTTGGCAGGAATATATCAGAAATGACAATGTTTCCCAGTTCGGCATATTCTAAAGGACATGTCAATTTCTGGTGTTGTTGGTGATATTCATTTTGATTGCTAAATGCGTTTGCCAGATCTTACACTCTAATACTGTCCTTTTCCCTTTGCTATTATTATCTAATGAATTAACTTGTTCTAGACTGTTTTAATATTATATGAACCTCAAAAATTTTACCAGTAGCTGCAAATTATGATTCACATTTGAATTGATTGCTATTCTGATGGATTCAAAATAATTTTCTAATTCTATTACTTTCAATAAGATTTTATATCGAATTCTAATGCAGTAAAGGCATATCTCTCAAAGATTAATTTGGTTTTTCATCCCTGTGATAAGTGCTTCAGAAATGTGACAAAATAATTAATGAAATATTTCCTTCTTTTCAAGCAGTTCAGTATGTATTTGGTGGACTCCTCCACTGTAAACTTGTGGCAGGAAAAAAATAATGACAGTCAGAAAATATGACAAAGGAGACATTTCCCCACACAGTAGCCTAGATAGAAAAAGAAAGAATGTACAAAGGAATAAGATATACCCTTCAAAACCCCTTTGATTTAGTTCCCCAAATTAGACTTCTCCTTGCAATTCCAACTCCTTTATACATAGTCATCATACTGTGAATCAAACAGTGGATCAATCCACTAGATAGATTTGAACTCTCAGATCTTAATTTCCCTTTGTTGAGTATACCTACCAGTTATGGACCGGCTATTTAACAGTTGAGTCTTTAGGGAGTATATGCTGAAGCCCTGACGCTCAATCTCCAATATGACATAACCCAGCTTAATAATGCTCATCTGTAAACCCAGAATTCAGAGGAGTTGAATGAGTTACAAGCTTTAAGGCCATTGACAACTGTGTAGTAAAGTGAGACCACCTTCAAATGCATATAATCCTTTCTTAAAATTAATTAATTTATAAATAATTTATTAAAAAATAAAATACAAGCTATAACTCTTACATTCTTTTGGTAGTATCTACTCATGAATTCCCATTTTTAAGTCTTTCAATACTTATTTTTTTCCTTTATTAATGAATGAATAAAACACCATAACTGAATGTAATGTGGTATGGTCCTGAATTACAAACTGGTCCAGGAGAATTACTCTAAAGGAAATTTTATGGACTCATGTTATAGTTCTATAATTATATAATCCTCTTTAATATTTATAAATAACTCATAGATTTATGGCAAAATGATATCTCCATGTAGTCTACTATATTTATATGTATGAGTTTTCATGTTCATACATGGGAGAGCGTGAGAGAGAGGTATGGAAAAGCTCAAAAATAGAAAAATATTAACTGTTGAATTGATTTAGGGGAGGGCCATTAGAGAGTAGTTTTTGCTATTCATATATATTTTCAAGTTTACGATTATTACAAATTAAACTGCTGAAAATACTTTTTGAAATGATACACATCAAAACAACATTAGTACCACTTCCCAGAAAGACCGATGTTGAGACTTTTAGACTCTGGTTGGTTTACACTTTGTAGTTGTACTGTATTCAGTATTTTCATGTATTCTAACACACATTTCAACTATAATCCAGCTGGTCAACAGTTCTTTGAAAGAATTCAAATCCTGCTTTTGTCAGAATGTTCCTTTTGACAAAGAAAGATTATTAAATATCAATGGTGCTAAAAATATTGATAAACTGTGTATTTTTTCTTTCTGGAGAATAAGTTTGTCATTTATTTTCCCTTCAAGCCATATAGAGTGATTTTTTTGGGTGGTGAAATATAACATCTATCATTACAAAATAATTTTATTTGATTTTTCTATAAAATATCAGGTTTGTTACTCAAATATTTTTTCTCATGAATAGATTTATACAAGAACATATCCATTATACTCCATCACAGAAAAATAAATCACTTCCTAACTAAAAAAGATCAGATGTATTATAAAGATAAGTTTCTGAGAAAGGTGAGGCTGAGAGTTATTCTAATTTTGGTAGGAAAAATCAGGAAAAGCTTCGATGTTAGATAAAAAAGAAAATAGACTTTTCCTGTAAGAAATGATGAAGTGCCACAATGACTAGACTTAAAGAGAATGTGATGACATATAATGAATTTATGTTTCAGAGTGCAGGATTTCTGGTCATCACACTTAATGTATCATTAGAAAAGGACTACCTACTCATATCCCTTCCTCCTGTCTCTCTTCCTGGCTACCCTTAACTCTAATTCAACATCTCCTGATTCTAGCCCCTATCTTGCCCCATGTTTTAGTTATAAAAACAGGAGTGGGGATTTTTTAATATATTTAAAAGTAGGCAAAGCATAAAGAAGACCAATAAAACATATTGAAATTTGATACATTCCAGTATTTCAGTATTTTAGATAATATAATTTATTGCTGCATCATGTGACTAAGAAGAAAGCAGCATATCTGTAGGAGAGATCATTGTCTTTTAAAAATTAATTTACTGAATTTTGTTTATATAGGAACCTATACAGCCCAGGCTGATCTCAAATTTTCTTTATAGCTTATGAATCCTCCCTCCTTATTAATTCTAGTTTATAGAAGAGTACAAACACGCCAGGTTTATGTGGTATGGAAGACAATTCAAATCTGCATGTTAAGCAGTCTACCATCTAAGCTATGTCATCAGCTCTCTTTATTACATTTGACTTTATAATGTGCCTTAGTTCCATAAATTAGGGACATTTTCACTTATATTTTTGCCTCTGGGAAGTACATTATTTTTTATTCCATATGTATGTTGAGTCTTAATCTGAGGCTTAATACAACGCTAAATATATATATATATATATATATATATAATGTATTATATTATATATAGCATTATATATAGTATATAATATATACTAATATATATTATATATTAGTATATGTTATACACACACATATATATATACATATATATATATGTATATATATGGAAGATAGAGACCATTTACTGATCCTTCAGGAGACCATAAGGAATACGTCAGGTATAGCAGTGGATGCCTATCATCTTAGCACTTGGAGCTATGGACAAAGGGACCAGGTGTTTAAGAACAGACATTGAGACCAGTCTTGTTTACAGGAAATACTGTATAAATTAAGTAGGTAAGCAAGTAAACAATGTCTCTGAGAGTCAAAAACCATGCATACTGATGTATTCATTCTAGCATCCACGGCAGTAAAATTTGTCTGCCATTTATGCATTTATCTTTCTGTATCTCATCATTATTTATTGATTTGTGTCTGTATATAATGCTATACTTTGAGTTTTCATTATTAAATTTCAGGCATTGTGTTCTTCTATGAATTGTGAGGGTTTTTCTTCATCCCGTATTTAGGTTTCTATGAAGACAGAGATATTTGTATCCCTGGGACTCATGTTTGTCCATAAAAGCTGCTTATTAAATACTGATGAACAACCTCTAAGTCCCATGATTATCATAATGTTCATGCAGTTTTTTGTCCTACCTTTATCCAAATTTCTAAATTTATGGTCCCTTCTTTGAGAAACCAAGGACATACTTCCTCTACAAAGTCTAAAAACGTAAACAACTGCTGCTGGCTTATCTTAGTTCCCTGTATTCTAAGCATATCTGTGAGCATATCTGTGGACCTGACATTATGGTAGTATTTAAATAGAAATGGCGGGGGGAATAAGGGGGTAGGTGTGAGGGAGGGGGAGGGAGGAAGGAAGAGAGAAAGAGGAGGGAAGGCGGAATGAAGGGAAAAATAAAACAAGGGAAGAATGAAGGAAAACAGACAGGCAGAGAGAGAGAGAGAGAGAGAGGAAGGAAGGAAGAAGGAGGAGGAGGAGGAGGAGGAAGAAGGAAGAAGGAAGAAGGAAGAAAAGAAAGAAAGAAAGAAAGAGAAAAAGAAAGAAAGAAAGAAAAAAAGAAAAAGGAAAAACAAAAGACAGAGGTATAACTATAACTATAACCAGCCAAGATGTGGTCCCCTCCCCACCATTCTCTCTGCTCCAATTCTCTCCTGAAAGTTCATCAGATAAGTTGAAAATCTCTGAGAACAAGATCCTTCTCTGGATGCCCTCAGGACAGCCTCTTTTCCTCCTGGGAAATTTTAAATTTTTTGGTCTTCATTGTTTCAGTAGTATGATATCCAGAGAAGGGAGAACAAGTTTCCTTTTAGAATATATTCATTCCTACTAGGTAGACCAGTTACATTTTTCTTCAGATTATCTGTAATAGATAAGTAAATCAATTTTTATTTTATTTACCTCACAGTTTTGCAATTTCTCCATTATAGACACTTACATTTTCCTTTCTCCTCTCTGATTTGCTTCTCTGTTGTTAGTTGAAAGAAAAACCTCAGTGCAAAGATAGAATACACTAGGGAATGAATTAATGTGATATTGTACTGAAACACACAAAACCAGAATGAAGGAACAGGAGACTCACTAGTTAAGCTTTGTCCAGCTAATCAACCTGTGCTAATGAGCTAGCTTTTTAACCTCATCAGAATCAAATAATATCTTGTTTATTTTTATGGTCTGCCGATTCCCAATGATATAAGGTGCCCAAGTACAACTAGTATAAATACTTTTACAACAAAACACAATTTGTGGTACACACAATAGGACTTAACATACAGTTTATATGAAATAAAACTTTGGTTGAGTTATCAATTAAATTATTCTGTTCTTCATGTCAGATAAAAATTGAATAAATAGTTCAGTAAACGTTCTCAAGTATAATGCTTTATGACAATTAGTTCTAAAGCAAGCTAAAATTCTTCTATATCATAATTGTTTTATTAATGCAAAAATTTAATTACAAATTTACTTTGGCACTAAGTAAATAAATAGTAGGTAACAAACAACCAAGTCACAGGATTAAAAAAAAATCCCTGGGTTATAAGGCTGTTGAAGTGAGTTGCTGAGGAGCAGAAGGAGTAGAGAGTTACTGGAAAAGCATTTTTTCTCTTCATTGAAATCAAGAACAGTACATTGTGTGGCAACACTTATTAGAGATGCTTTGTAAATACTAAGTAAGAGTACAGCTCCTTTTTTTCTTTCAATGTTAGTTAGGAATGAGGAAAACTAAAACTTTTTAGACATCCTAGGTCTTAAAGGGTGACTTACTAGAGAAGGATATTAAGAAAGGCATTTCAGACAATGAGCCCAATATGAATCGCGCGTACTCATGGGAGAACAAGTAGATACTTTTGGTAAAAGCACAGGTTGAAGAGTATGCTGGTGTTGCCTGTTTCTTAATCCTGGTTTTATATAGTACAGTCCAATTTCTGGACAACTACCCAGTGTACTTTGTCTTTGCATTCAAGTTTTTATTCAACCAGCAACTGAGCAGCAGACTTCACAGGATAAGAAAAGTAAATGTTAGGCTCTATAACAAAGAAACAAGCAAAAGCAGATAGAGATGAAGGTCAGGCTTTTATAACTATAGTATCTTACTAAATCCTGTGCAAATCCATTTCTTTCTCACCTCTACCTTCACTCCAAGCTAATGACAACAATCACACTTAGAAAATTGACAGCCTGCTTCTGTAAGTGAGAATGCAAGAGAATAGCATACAGGCTTCTGGCATGACAAAGATGCCTTAGGGATACACACAGTTGGTCACCAAACGGCAGATGATCACACATGCACAGATGGTCAGCAATGGATTCTTCTTGAAAAAAAGTATACAGGTCATGTATCACACTATGCCAAGTCATCACAGAGTACCTAACTTACCAATACAGACATTAGCTGGACTTTTCTTTGGTTCAGGATACATCAAGTACACATACAAGGAACACATGTTAGGAGACTCACTTTTTCATATTCAAAGTAAGTACATAGTATTGTATTAGATCTCTTCCAATATAATAATATAGTCTTTTGTTCAAGCCTTCTAGTACTATAGTATTCTCAAATAATGACTATACATGCTAACACTTCTACTGATTCATATATTTGAAATTTTGTATTAGAAATATAATCTGTTCAGATTCATGTGCATTGAAAGCATCCTCAACCAGAGTCTCTGTCTAAATTAAGGATGATTTATTTATCTAATCATTCTAGTGAGGAAAGGAAAAAAGTTTAAACACTTTTGCATGCCTACCACTTTCCCTACCTTACTTATACATTCTTCATAAAGGAAAACTTGCCTCAGTAACTTTTTAACTTTTGTCCTGTGTTGCTAAAATGTTAAACCCAGAAACAAGTGAGTTTTAAAGAAGGCAGTTTTAGAACAAACAATTTCAATTTCTTCTGAAGAAGAAGTTTTTCTAGAGATTGGCACAACAAAATTTCACCCCAGGGATGGTTGCATTGAAATATCTACCCAGGGAAGGAAAAATAATAAAGCAACTATGCATGGGAAACCAGAAACCAAGAGTAAACCAAGAGATTTCTAAAATAGAAGCAGAAAATGTAAGCTGGGACTAATGTTTTTATTTTTGCCAATATTGTGCATAGCTTTAGTTTTTCCCGATCTCAAAGTCGTGCACAAATTGCAAGAGACTCTTTAGCTTAAATGCTTAAATATAGTTACGTTCAGAAAATCTAATATTTCTTCATTGTTTGTTTATGAAATATGGGATTATACGGTTTTACCTTATCAATACTAATTATTTGGAGTGTATGAAGATATGTTTATTGCCTTTGAAATGAGGTAATTTTATTCTCTATTTCTTCAATTTTATTCAATTTAGTTATTGCAGCTAAGAGTCACTTGCTTGGATGGTGAGATGACTCAGTAGGCAATGGTTCTTACTGCCAAGCCCATTCACCTGAATGTGATTTCCAGAACCCAAATGGTTGAAGCAGAGACCAAGCTTCTGTAAATTGACTTCTACACGTACTCTCTTGGGTACAAGTACACACATACACACATGCACACACGAAGTAAATAAAAAAATATAATTTAAAAGCTGAAAAGAACCATTTGCTTTAGTAATATTTGTTTCCCACTGATAGAAAATTTGGAAATAATATCCTGCCTCTTTTTTTCCAAAACAAAAGTCACTTAGCTAATAACAATTTTAAAGCCATTAGCCAAAATTATTGAGAAAAAATTCTATTAACATTGTACCAATGGTTAATCTTTTAAATTTTTAGCATTTGATAGTTTGATATAGCAGAACTTTATAGCACTTGATTTTTGTGTCTACCTACTTTTAAAATATAATTGATATTTCATCAGATAACACAACCATTAAAAGGTCACATTTTCTTTTCATAGCCCCCATCATTTTCAGGGTTTGAAAGTTTTATTTTTCATAGAACAAATCAAATATTGTTCAGGCTTTACATTAGTAACTAAGTATACAATGTCTCAGCAAAGTTCATGCAGGATTTTAGAAGGTTTCCTTCTCTTCAGTTCTCACTGTGCCTCCTGGTAGTTACCGGGATCTTCCTGTAGCATTCTGAGCTCACAATGTAATTTTATCTGCATTTGCCTCTCAACTGTTCCATGAAAGGTATCGTGGTCATTTTCTGCATGACACACTTTGGTTATTACTGTGTAGCACACTATAGTGTTTATTCACTTTGTTGAAAATTTTTCTATTTAATAACACCAGGGAGGATTTTATAAATATTGCATGGCCATTCAGAATGATTATCTGCTCCATATTGTACATTCTTTGAAAAAGACTAAAACTGAATTTACTGTCATAGGGGTTATGTATTCCTTCCAGCCTCAATGTAATGAATTTTTTTATTAGTGGCTATAAACCATCTACTTTGTACAATCATATGGTTACTTGGGGCGGGGTGGGGGGAGCCTGAAAATAAGACCTTGCCACTCTTACTATATTTCACTTTGTCAGGTTTGTGTGTTTGAATATTGAGAATTTATGTGGAAGAAAGTGTATCCAAAGGTTAAGAAGCACTTACATAGTTTTACTAATTGTAGCCATTTTAAGCTGAAGGTAAGAGAAATAACTGAAGGTCACTTGAGAACAATTCTGCCTGGGTAACAAATTGGAAGTAATGGCAAATGATTTGGAAACACTTTTTAGAGAAAATCTCTAATAACACTTCTTGTAGCTTCACTAAATTGTAAAGATCATCTGCTGTGCTAATAATAGTGATAAATACAGTGTGTGGGTAGTTAATGTTAGATCACTCAAATACCCTTTAGAAAGCGTCAAGAAAGAAAAGCCTCGAAGAGATGGATGAAAAGGAACGCTGTGTAATCGTTGTTAGGCTAATGGAGATGCTGGCTTGAATCTTTACTCTTGGAAACTAAAGGACTATCATAGAAGCAATTATGTTTTGTGCCTTCACGGTGCTCACTTCTCTTCCTGAAATAATTGCGTCCATTGCACAGCTGGGATTAGGATGATAACCCAGTTTCAAGTGCTTTGGGCTCACTTGAAAACCTCAAAGATTTTTGAATCACAGAAACAAAGGTACATGTTAGTTTACTGAAGAACCTATGAGTAAGTAAGCTTATTTAAATATATGAATGCATGTAAACTCTATGGTGCATGTACCAAGCATATCGCAGAAGGCATAAAGAAGCACCAAATACTATAGAATTTGATCACCTTTTATCCCATATTGTGAATGAGCAGAAACTAGAGAACCTTGATCATATTAACTAGGGCAATGATTTGCACTGGACTCAACTGATTAAAAATATTTATGCCTAGGCTTCTCTGAGACCCATTGAATAATATTATTCAGGGCAATGTGTACTACCTTAGCTAGTGAGTCAAATTTTTAAATATCCCAATGCCAAGGTTACATCTCACATAAATTATGACAATAAGACAGAATTGGCAGCAAATAAATTCTGTGTAATATATATTTTTCTTTTATTTATACAATGTATTTGTATGTGTGTGATACTTGAGATTGCTAATTAGGTATTATTCATTTTTAAGTCTGATGGATTGTTTTAATACAGAGGCAAGTTTGAAGTTCAGGTGTAGGAATAGGTTCTAGACACAACCCTATTTAAAGTGCTCTCCAGGGTTTTCTAACTGCCTTTATGCTCTTGAGTCACTGTAGCAGTCATTATGGTTGCCCTAAATGAGCAACCATAACTTCAGTTAACTGGGTAGCCTTAAGCAGGACCAGCAACTCAATCAGACTTTTGGGACAATTTTCTTCTCTCCTCATTGTCTTTTCTCAAACAGTTTCTAAGTTTTATCTCAGTTCTAAATTCTGACACTTATTTCAATATTTTACCATAGAATAGCAATAGGTTTCTTATTGCTCCAATCTAAGACACCCCAAAAGAAAGCCCAGCCTCTTTTTTTTAAAGCAGGTCAATTTTTTTATTATAATTTATTTTTTCTCAAATCGTAATTCATTCACACAGGGGTTATAAACACAGAAAGGCAGGATGTGGGGAAAGGAATGGGACTGGAGTGTGGGTGTTCAGGGGGAATACAGATATCATCAGAACCGGGTATCGGCTGGGTGAAGGTTCAGGGGACAACTCACTATGACTCTGCCTATGACTCGCTTGTCCTTATCTAAGTTGGTATTGTCTGCC
This sequence comes from Grammomys surdaster, assembly GCF_004785775.1. NCBI lineage: Eukaryota > Metazoa > Chordata > Mammalia > Rodentia > Muridae > Grammomys > Grammomys surdaster. Next base: position 4,270,855 of record NW_021621467.1, read on the forward strand.
CAGGCTACCTATTTACAAGGTCTATGACTACTCAGGCTTGTAAATTTCCACAAAAGCTGCCTATTTACATTAGCTTATAGCCATCTGTTTCAATGTTTTTCCACTGAGACCCAAGACTTGGTGTTAGTATACATGTATGACAGGGCTATTGCTGATTTTAGGCCTATGGCTGATTTTAGGCCTTCAGTGGGTAAGCAGGGCTGCCCCTGACATCTCCTCCCTTCTCTAAGTATAGAAGAAGCCCAGCCTCTCAAGGAAGCGTTGAGTGATTGTGTAGACTCTCAAGAACACCAAGAGGAAGCATGGCTTCTAGGCATTACTCTTCAACATGGATTAGTGTAGTGTCACTAGTTGGTCAGTTAGTCTTGGCCCGATCTAGTTAGATCGGTGTGGGAAACCTCAGATGCCTGAAAAAATAGATTAACAATATTTTATGGCTAGATACTATAACACACACTGTAGTCCCAGCTCGAAGAGGCTGAGGCAGGAAAGTCACAGTTTTGAGTGCAGTCTGAGCAACATAATGAGACTAGTTGAACCGGGCAGGAAAGACTGTATAAATAGGATTTTTCAACATAATAAAAAAATTAAAAAGAAGATACACTTTATTTGCAAGTTTATTTTTGGTATTGAGATGGTATGTTGTTTTGTACTGAAATGATATACTCATTTTCCAGAATTACAAATACTTAGTACCACTGGGTATTACTGGATGACTTAAACAGATGGGTCTACAAGTCTGAAGTCACGAAGTGTTAGGGTTGGTTTCTCCTGTGAACTCTCATCTTGGTTTGTAGATGGCCATTTCTTCCAGTGTCTCCACAAGGCAAGTGTTTGTTTCTACCCTAATTTCTTTTCATAAGGGCACAAATCGGATTGGATTAGGACTACATTATTGACCACGTTTTACTTATTATCTTTCTAAAGATCCCATTTTCCAAAGAACTGACATTCTGAGGTTTTGGAGGTTAGGAACTGAACACATAAATATTTTGTGGGGCACACAGTTCAGACTATAACAGATGAGAACACCTGTGAGTATACACAATTGTCATTTAAAAAGGGATAAAAAAACACTGCTACCTTCTCCACATAGAATATATATTTTTATCAGAAAAAGATCACAGAGAATCCTTTACCTTTATAGATATTATCAATTGTAAGACAAAACTGACATCTTTCTAAGTGAAAACTTCCTCATGTACATGTGCATCAACTATGCCAGTCAAATGTTACTTTCTGTCTTATCCTTCCTGCCTAGATAAGATATTTATGACATTTAAAGGTTTTTTGATAGTTATTTCTGATTGTGTTAGCATGTTTTGTGTTACAGAAAATATCAACAATCCCATGTAAATGACTAAGTTAAAATAATAGCAAGGCGTCTGTAATAAGAGAATGCTAATGATAGTTTAACATGATTCACATGTGGTTGCAACAAACACACAAGCTTTTTAACTTTACAATAATAAGGATGATAAGGAAAATGGATCCTCTAAAGAGATTATTTCACAGAACTGAGATAAAGAAACCTCCCTGTGTCATTTTTATAAACTAGAGGTGGAGTAGTACTTCTTTTATTTAAAAACTTTACATATGGTAAAACCCATAAGTTATAGTCGGTTCACAACCTATAAATATAGCAGATATCAGTGCTACCCATCAGAAAATAATGAACCATTTATTAAAGGTATCCTTTAATAAATTTTACATCATATTTAAAAACAAGGAACAGTTTAATCTTTAATAAAAAGTACCAAGCATAATTACTGTTTCAATGAATACTTATACCAGCATATTCATAATTCTATAAAACCTCAATGTTTCATTCAGTATGTCTTCTCAGTGAATCTCAGTCTGTCCTCAAATTATAGCACTACTCCTACTTTTGAGACAAAGTATCAATATATTGCTCAAACTTGTGGGCTCCAGTGACTCACCTGTCTCAGCCTCTCTAGTAGCTTACCTGATTGAGTGCATGCCTAGCCCCACCTTCACCTTATGACATCACACTGTCTGCATTCCAGACCATTTTAGGCCAACATTTTTCTAATTGCCTTGCCTATGTATATTGTTTCCTCAGTGTGCTTTACATTTTTCGTTGTTGTCTCTCCATCCTGCATGGTCAACACTCCACTGAACACTGTGGTAGATCTGTCTGATACCCAGATCAGAACCCCACAATTCTTAGCAGAATTGCCTTAGCAGAATTGCGTTTTCAGGAATAATTTCAGTTTCCACTAACAAAGAGAGTTTTGTCCATGTTTTCTGCAGCCAATTACACAATGCGAATGCTTTTGTAACCACACGGCTTCTTTGTTTAGCATACTGTCTGTGATATTCTTCTAATTTATTAGCAATCCATTATTCTTCTATTGAAGTATAAATTCCATTGTAGATTATTGTTTGCTTATTCTTATTGCTTAGGTAAATTCTAGTTTTGGGCAATTCTGACTATAGCTTTTATGAACAATTATTGAAATTTCTTTTATATAAACCATTTTTCTTAAGCTCCCCCCTATCTCTCTGTCCTCTTAGAAGTAAGGTTTCTGGATCATAAGCTAAGCTTGTGTTTAGTTTCTGTAGACTCATGAAGGAGTGTTCTCAATGGCAAAATCTGTTTCTCCTCCCTGAAGCAATGTGCATACATTAGAGTTACTCTCGTCTAAATGCCAACAGATCCACAGAAGCCTGTTCCTGAGCTCACATGTGTGATACTTGAATTCATGCAAGATTTGGCCCATGAAGGGCTAATAAGTATTTCCTATGCACAGAAATAGTGAATCCATTTTAGGTATTTGTCTTATTTCAACCAAGGCACTTGTTTTCTTTTGAGTCTTTTTAAACACTGAATTTGTGGGGAAACATGCGGCAAAAACTTTTAGTAGTATTTCAAAGCACTGCAGAATGAGTCTTTTCTTTGTATGAGTGACAAATAGAATTATTTTACTAAACAACTGTTAAGATGCACAGAACTAAAACACTTCTCTCTTTTTTTTTTTCAAAAAACAACATTCCTTTATAGTATCACATATGTATTTGATACTTTCTGTTCATATTTACCCACCTCCTGCTTGTTCCTCTTCCACTCCTGCCAACTATTCCTCCTGCACCAAGTCTCTAACCCACTTTCACATCTTTTAATTTATTTATTTATTATTTTTAAATTTCAGCTGTTGCTCCCGTCCTGGCTCCTCATTCCATTCCCCCTCCCACTTGCCTCTGAGAAAGTGTTCCTCCCCACCAGCCCTCCCCTTTCCTTGGGACCTCAAGACTCTCAAGGATTAGGAGCTTCTTCCCCTCAGTCTCTGGGAGCTCTCTGGGGTCCAGGTTAGTTAGGACTGCTGGTCTCCCTATGGGGTTGTTATGCCCAGGTCTCTAAGAGCACTCAAAGAACTGTCATGTCTGCTGTAGAGATATATAAGAGCCCTTTATTTTAAACCCAGGTTTGGACCACAAATTGCAAAGCGAAGTAGTGGCTGGCTGGTGCCTAGGAGTGTACGGAAAATATACAAGCAGGTTACATAGTGGGGAGTGAGGCTGCGGAAAGGGAAGCTACAGTGTTTTTACAAACCAGTCACAGTTGCCTGGGAACGCTTAATTGGCATGATCTCTCTCTAAGGATGTATGGTTTTTGCTTTTCCTGAGGCCATAAGTCACCTGTGTTGGGAAGTGTTTGGCCATTCATCAGAGATGGTGCCAGCTTCAGGCTGCATTTGTTTATCTGTTCTCAAGGTGATATTGTCATTCCCAGGATGTGGGTGCTATTAGAATGAGGATTTGTGGCCTTTGGCACTAGCTGCATCTTTTGGGAGAGTCAGGTGGCAGGAAGGAATGGGGGGGCTTCTATGTGTGTGTGGGGAGTGCTGCAGCAAGTGCTAGCTGCTAGGCTTCTGGGGAAGTGCTGAAGCTGCATTCAGCTCAGCTCAGCTTGGCTTCTTCAGGGCCACTCTCCCCTACAGCTCCTTCAATCCTTCTTTTAATTAAACCATAGGAGTCCTGGACTTCAGTCCAATGATTGGATGTAAGTATCTGCATCTGTGTCAGTAGAGCCCCGCAAAAAACCAAATAACTCCATTTAAAAATGGGTACAGAGCTAAATAGAGAATTCACAACAGAAGAATCTTGAATGGCTGAGAAGCACTTAAAGAAATGTTCAAAGTCATTAGTCATCAGGGAAATGCAAATCAAAACGATCCTGAGATTCTACCTTATACCTATCAGAAGGGCTATGATAAAAAATTCAAGTGACAGCACATGCTGGCCAGGATGTGGAGAAAGAGGAACATTCCTCCATTGCTGGTGGAATTGCAAACTGGTTCAAGCACTCTGGAAATCAATCCGGCAGTTCCTCAGAAAATTGGAAATAGTTCTATCTGAAATCCCCTCTTGGGCATATACCCAAAAGTTGTCCCACCACACCACAAGGACATTTGCTCCACCATGTTCATAGCAGCCTCATTTGTAATAGCCAGAAGCTGCAAACAACCTAGATGTACCTCAACCAAAGAATGGATACTGAAAATGTGGTTCATTTACACAATACTTGTTCAGCTATTAAAAACAAGGACATCATGGACTTTGCAGGCAAATGGATGGAACTAGAAAATATCATCCTTAGTTAGGTAACCCAGACACAAAAGGACATGCATGGTATGTACTCACTGATAAGTGGATATTAGTCAAAGTGTACAGAATACTTAGGATACAACCCACAGACAGTAAGAAGTGTTACAAAGAGAAAGGTCCAAATGAGGATGTTTCAATTCCACTTTGAAGGGGGAAAGAAATAATCAGAGAGTGGGAAGAACTTGGGTGGGAGAGGAGAGGGGAAGGAAAAAAGGGGAACAGAATCAGGTAAGGGGAGGGCCAGGAGAATGAATGAAAGTATGTATCCTGGTGCAGGGGTGGAGGCACCTTCTAAAGTACCAGATGCTGGGGAGGTGAGAGACTCTCAGGACTCAACGAGGGTGACCTTAGCTAAAATTTCCAAAAACTGGAAAGAAACTTCAAGAGTGTCCCTCCAGCAGAGAGACAAGGCCTCAAGTGTAGGGACAGGGTTACTAACCCACAGTCAAAATTTCTGACCCAGAACTATTCATGTTTAAAAGTATTGCAGGGACAAAGACTGAAGAAAAAACAGTCCAGTGATGAGCCCAACTTGGGATCCACCTCATAGGGTGTGCAGGGCAACAAGGTCTGACACTATTACTGATGCCATGATGTGATTAGTGACAGGAGCCTAGCATATCTTTTAATTTTGCCTTTGTTTTTCCTTTTGCTTCATGACCCACTGTATTTAACCAGGGTCATTGTCATCTGAGTGGCTAGGAAATTATCGACTGATGCATGAATAAATTCTCAGTGGCTCTGTCACCAAATACTATGACTTTCTCTTCCCCAGGAGTCCTTGACCACCAGTAACCCCTCATGTCGTGGGGGTACTACCTTAAGACTGAATGCTAAAGTGTTCAGTCTTGTTCTAGTTAGATTCAGGCAGCTTTTAGGTACTCTGAGTTCATGAGAGCTGTGACCACAAGACAAGGCCTTCCTTTCTTGGCCTTCCTTCCCATTTTCTTTCTCCTCTTACTCCTCTGTAGGTAGAGATTCCCTAATTGTCTCCCGATTGGATAAATAAAGATGGCAGAAGCCAATTGCTGGGCAAAGATATAGAGGCAGGTTTTCTAGGTCCCAGGAGGAAGAGAAGGAGACAAGATACAGAAAGGGCTTTTGGGCCAGGCTTTGGAGGGAGAAGCAGGAGTAACATGTAAGCCTGGGGGCAATTAGAACCACCTGGGGGCAATTCGGACTCCACCACCGAATGAATTCTGACACAGAATAGCTGATGTGTTTAGGACAATAGATTCCTAGCCCATTGTTTGTGTCATTTGACTGATTTTACAAAATTAAGATTGTCTAGTGTTTTCCATCCAGGACGATTTAGGTGGGCAAGAGAGAGGGTGCAGCCATGGGGCGGTCATTGGTATTAGGCAGAGCCAGCCACGGAGGTGGATGGTCAATGTAGAGCGATTGCTGCTCCTGGTATTTCTGGGAAAAGTGTTATCTAGCCGGTGGGGGCTGAATAGATGGTCAGTGAGCAGCTGTTGTTCCCAGAGCCTAGCTGAAGCAAGCGTATTTTTAAAATTACAGGCAACATTCCTCTACCCCCTCTTCTGTGATACTCCCTGAGCCTTGGAGAGAGTGATATGGCCTGTTGTTTAATGCTGAGTATTTGACATCACCTGTTTTCTGTATCTCCGCAGCTGTGAATCTCTTTGTTAATTGTTGTTCCCTACAAATCAAAGCTCCATTTTAGGGTGAAGAAAGTGATAATTTGTGGGGTATAAACATAATTATTTAAGAGGCAGCTTGACAACACAAAACAATAGTAGTAGGTTCACCCCCATACTCTCCCAGCTATGGGCTTTAGACCAATTGCACAGTACAGGCCTGCACTCCTACATACAGCTGAAGCCTCAGGTACAGCCAAACATGTGTTGATTGTATCCATAACAGTTATGAGCAAATTGTTAACATCTATTAAAGGAAATAGATATTATTTCCAACAAATCTTTTGTACAAATTTTATTTAAACTCATCAAGGCCCCTGATGATCTTATTCCTGTTTCCATTTGTTTGTTTGTTTGTTTTGGAGAGGGGGTATTTTGTTTTGTCTTGTTTTTTTGTTTTAAGAGAATATCTTACTATGTAGCCTTGGGTATGGTCTAGAGCGCTCTGTGTAGACCAGGCTGGTCCTTAAATCACAGAGATTCCCCCTCTTCTGCCTTCTTAATTCTGGGATTAAAGGTGTCTGGAGCTGCTTCTCACTTATTTCTTTTTTTGTTAAAAGTAAAAATGAAGAAACAAGACTTAACCACAAGGAGTGAAAGGAGGGCAGGCTTGCTAAAGATAGCACAATTTAATGAAACAGATGATTTAGAATCAGATCTTCTTGATAGCATTCAAACACACACACACACACACACACACACACACACACACACACACACACACAGGACGTCATCAGTGTAAAATACATTTTTTCTTAAGTAGGTGTATTTTTTGTTGGTAGGGATCCTATCAAAATAGTAATCAGAGCACCTGGATTTGAGACTTATACCTGGAGTTCAAGGATCATTAGCAAATTTTATTTCTTTTGCTTTAAAGTCAATAGTTGCCTTGAATTAAATGCAAAGGCCCTTTAAACTTTATAAACAACAGTTATCTCATCTACAGTTTCTTTGGGAAATTTCAGATGACTGAAGTCATCTGAATTGTCTGGGCTAATGTAACTCTTGCTTGAAAGGAGTTTAATTTTTTCTTTTTAAGTCAGGGAAACTACTTGTAGCAAGATTAGACAGGCACATTTGTCTAGAAGAAGATGTAGGAGCCACATATGGTGCTATCAGCATCAGGATCTGTTTACAGAGCCTCTATGCAGGGGGCATAATTTTCCATTGGAATAAAATGTGGTTTTTTGAGGAAAACTTGCTATAGCTGGAATCCTTTTGAAGAACAGGGTCTTTATAGCTCTCAAGCCTTTTCAGTTCCTCCAAATGTGTTCAATGAGACTTTCAGTTCACATCTCAATGGACCTTTGAGTAACTCACCTTGTTAAAGAGACGTTTGCAAGAACAGGAGTGATCGAGGCTTTTCTTCATTCAAAATTGTTTTGAATTTATCAAATTTCTTGTCACAGTTCCATCTCACAATGAATCTCTGGTATGCGGTAGAGATTTAAAATGTTTTGAGCTCAGTTGATCTCAGTAGAGAGTTATCAAGAAACAACCCCAATAAGGTATTGTTTTTCATATTCATTCTTTATCATTACAAAACAAAGTCCTTTCTAACATAGTCACTATTTTTTTGTTATTTATATATCATATAGAATTTATTCATGCTTACTCTTTGTCCTACATGCATGCCTGTCATGCATCATGGTTGTAGGAATCTCCTTATTGTCCTGGGCATAATCAGGCTCTGTAATCCTACACTCTACCTTATATATCCAGGGAACCCGCCTTTTCCCATTTCTAGAGAATTTATCTTATGCCAAATTTTCATTTGCTTACTTGAGCCTTTGAATGATAGATGATTATATTAATTAAATAGCTAAAGTAATAAAATGTGTTAGCTTTTTGTTGTTGGTCATGCAAGCTTGTCACTCCTGATTTAAAAGTCGTGTACTGGGTCTGGGAAATTTGACCATCAGTTAAAAGCACTAGTTACTCTTGCAGCAGACCTGGGTTCTGTTCTTATCACCCACATATAGCTCACAAACACCCATAAACTTCAGTCCCAGTGGTTATAACATCCTCTTTTGACTTCTGTCAGGACTAGGTATATATATGTACATGTAATGTATATGTGTGTGTATTACACACACATATATGCAGGCAAAGCATTCAGACACATACTTTTATTATTTAATATCAAAGACAAAAACGTTGGGAGAGTAGTTTGTTCTTGTATGTAATCCCAGCTCTGGATGGGGGACTTGAAGGACTAGGGAACAGTTGTAGGGTATAGGAGGATCTATGGGGGTTTGCTAACCAGTGTAGCCAACTGATGAGACCAAGTTTCAGTATGAGACCCTACATTAATATATAAGGTGGTAAATAATTGAGACACCCAGCATTGGCCACTGACTTCTATGAGTATAAAGACATATACATGAATATACATGTACATATATGCACATGCTGTACATATACTCACATCCAAATCTACATATCTATTTCCTAGTCCCTCTAAACTTTCACAGATAGGATTTTAAACTTTAGGGTAGGCTGTCCTCAAACTCATGGCCCTTTTTGTTCAACTGCCCACAAGCTGGATCACAAGTGTGTGCCAGTATGCTTGGTGATCTGCTTTCCTTTCACCAGTTGGTTGTGTTTTATTTTGTTTTGTCTTTTGTTTTGTTTTGTTTTCATAGGTCTAGGCCATAATTCTGTTCTTTGTTGTTTACATTGTTTTACTGGCAAGTCTGTGGTACAGTTCTACTTTCATTTAAAATAGTTACTATGGTAACATAAATTTAAATAATATGGTCCTATGCATATCCTGAAGTATTAATATTACTTTCTGTTGCATAGATTATAATAATGTGTTATGATTTAAATATACAGAGAAGCAGAGAGGATAGCACTAAAACATTCATGTATTATTCAGCTCTGAATATCTTGCCTATTGTACACAGTTTTCATAACTTTTTATGAAACTACATTTTATACAGATACAATGGATCTCTATTCTAAACACTTTTAAAAGGAGTGATCTTACTTAGTTTCATTTTTATTCTTTATCCTGATATATTTTGTTTACACTAGAATATCTATTCATCCATCCATCTAAGTATGAAACACACACTGATTGCATACTAAGTGCCAGGCAGCACAATGAAGGACATTAAGAAGGATAGCCACTCTGAACTTTAAAGATCACTGAAGAGAACCAGGGGTGGGGTAGGATGCTGTAAGAAAATTCCTGCATTACCACAGTACAATGATAATGAAGTGTAACATGAAAATCTCCAACTACAGTGCATGAGACAAGAATAGTTTAACTGGAAAGATCAACTAAGGCTTTAGAAAACAAATAGCATCCAAGTTGAAGTTGAGGTTCTGTTATACAGGGATAGTTTTATAATTTTTCTCTGATCAGTCAAAAATGATGGATTAAATCAGATAATTGTGCTTACATATTTTGGCTAGCACTTATCTCAGTAATCGTTACAGTAGGATTTTGGTTGATCTACTACTGCTACCCTTAAAGTGGCCATTTGTTGAGCTCAGCATAGGGTTACTGCCATGTCTAGAGCCCTAGCTTGTAGAAAATAACACTGTGACCCATCTGCACACAGGAGTGAATTCTGTTACATTGTATGTTAGGGGCAGGAGGAGTTTAGATTTGGGGTTACCAGAGATTGAAGGTTCCTTCTGCTTGTCTAACCATGATTAATTAAACTTTGTTGTTTGTTGTCTTTTTTTATCTTTTTCCAGGAAGTTGTACATGATTTAAATTCTGTGTGTTTTAAATCTCACAATTGATATTAGCCTGTAGAATTTCTGAAGTTTTATAACCTAAGTAGTCATCCTTCTTCACAGATACAGTTTACACAATTTATTCTTTGAATTGCATTGAAATAAAAGAAAGCTTGCTGAAAATTATTTGAAAATACATCAGGATGGATGCTTAGAAATACATGGCTACTATTTAAAAACCAGTCTGAAACAATTATGTTTTGGGATTCCAAATGTATGATTACAATAATTTATGCTGCCTGGCCTGATGCCTGTCTTGGTGTATTTTGTGAATGTGTGGCAATTTATTTTTCTCCATAGGATTTGCCTCTGACATAAGAATTGTTACAGACATGCAGTTATGTTTGAGCCAGTGTCACTATATTAATTAATTTGCTTCTTACTGAATGATCTATGGTTAGGGAATTATAAAAATCCTCCAAGTATTTTCGCGGCTTGGTGAAATAGATTCTGGGAATTCAATTACTTCATCTCAGCTGAATTGTTAACAAAGATCTCACTAGAACTCAGATCTACTAATTCACAATACACTGTGGGGTGCTGGACTTTCCCATTAGCATAACAGAATGTTTTGCAACTGTAGAAATACTAGCTATTTGTAGAGAGAATATCTGGGATAATGTGTGGATGTATCAACTGTCAATTAAGAAAAAAAAACCCCTATGGCCTATAGGAAAGGGTAGAATAGAAGGTGGGCCATCAGGAAGGCAGAAAGAATTCTGCAATAGAGAGAGTCACTGGGGGAGATGTAAGGAGGACAGGCTACCTGAGCAGAGGTGACCAGCTACAGGACTGAAACTAGATTAGTATAAACTCTAGATTAGCATAAATGAATTATTTTAAATTATTAGTTAGTCAGGAAACAAGCCTAGCTATATGGCCTAGGTATTTATAAGTACGTTTTGATTCTGAGTTGTTATTCCAGAAGCTTGGAGCTGGGAAGAAATCAGCTCATTATAGCTATCTTTTTAAAAGTTTTATATATATGGTCATGGAGTAAGAGGACTCTCAAATTATTATCCACATCTGGATCTCTGGCAGTCCAGCCAGAGCTTATTAGATACATTTTTGTGCTCACTTTAGTGTGGTGTGCATTGGGCATGAGTCAAGCAGTGTATATCTGCTGGTTGTTCCAGACTCCCCATTCTGTTCCAGATGTTTGTCTTATCTATATCTGTTGTGGCTTTACCCAAACCCTTGACACCTGATAGAGTAAGACAAATATTCTGAGTATTTTTTTTTAAAAAAATACTTTTTGCTTGGTTTTTTTTTTTAATTTTTTGATACAGGGTCTCTGTGATAGCTTGTTTATGCTTGGCCCAGGCAATGGAACTATTTGGAGGTGTAGCATCTTTGAAGTCAGTGTGACCTGGTTGGAGTAGGTGTGCTACTGTGGGTGTGGGCTTTAAGACCCTACTCCTAGCTGCCTGGAAGTCAGTATTCTGCTAGCAGCCTTCCGATGAAAATGTAGAACTCTCAGCTCCTCCTTCACCATGCCTGGATGCTGCCTTGATGATTATGGACCGAACCTCTGAACTTGTAAGCATGCTTCAATTAAATGTCCTTTATAAGACTTTCCTTGGTGATGGTGTCTGTTCACAGCAGTACCACTCTAACTAAGACAGTCTCATTATGGAGCTTTGGCTGACCTGGAAATCTCTATGTATACCAAGGCTGGTTTCAAACTCATAGAGATTTGCTTGCTTCTGCCTCCTGAGTGTTAACATTAAAGGTAAATCCCTCATGCCTGGCCTTAATGTTTCCTTTTTAACTGCCACAATAATTGAATATGATTATGAGACAGTGGCGTGACAAAGCATGCATGACATGTAACAATCAAATCTGAGCAAGTGGCATCTCTGTTGCCTTAAACCTTTGTCACTTATTCGTATTTAGGGACTTAGTCTTTTTCTTGTCTCATTCTTTAAAATTTGTGTAAGTTGGTATAAAATATAGTTAATGGCACTTTTCTTGAAAGCATGAATACGTATTCTGCCTAGCTGAAGGATTTTGGTACCTGTTGCACAGCCTCCTTCCTACTGATTTACTCTTTATCGCTTCTGGTAATAATTTTTCTACTTGCTTTAAAAATTCTTTACTCTTTAATTTTATGCATGAGTACTTAATGTAAATCATTTCTCTTTTCACTCTCGTCCTATGTCATTCTTTTTCCTCTTCTTTTAAAAAAATTATTGTTGTCATCAATGTCATAACAAAAAAAGAAAGAATGAAAAAAATAAACTTTACCTTGGGATAGTTTACCATGAACAAACTCAAATTTTGAATTCTTCATTTCTCTTCCTATGTCTTCTGTCTGATTTTTGGAGTCTGTGATCTGACAGTTATGTGTTTACTGTCTTTATGTTTCTGTCCCTAACAAGGTTTTGCTGTGTATTCACTGAGCAGCATAGAAAACATAGTACGGGGGGAGGAGAATTCTTTTATTTGTTTATTTATTTTTAAAAAACACACACACACAACTATTTTATTGAGAAATACATTTAGGTCAGGATTTCTCACGTCACAACCATACAACTTGTGACTTTCCAGAGTGACATACCATGTAATATTACCATCCAGAGCAAGAAATAGAACAGTACCCCACTAGGGTCACCCTATTAAAAAGAACCTCTAGGGCTTGTAACTTCACAGCTTAGCTTCTCTTGTTTTTGAAATATATACACAATATATATATACATACATACATACATATATATATATGTATATATACACATATATATACATATATATGTGTGTGTGTGTGTATGTGTGTACATTTAAAATGCATATATATTCTTTTTGTGTTTGCTTTTATTTATCACTATAATTTAATTTAATTTTTTGCTCTGTATTCTTTCTTTCTCTCTCTCTTTCTTTCTTTCTTTCTTTCTTTCTTTCTTTCTTTCTTTCTTTCTTTCTTTTTTATTGATTTTTCAAGACAGGGTTTCTCCGGTTTCTCTGTGTAGCCCTGACTGTCATGGAACTCACTCTATAGACCAGGCTGGCCTTGAACTCAGAAATCCGCCTGCCTCTGCCTCCCAAGTGCTGGGATTAAAGGCCTGTGCCACCACTGCCCGGCGTGTTTGTTCTTTTTTGAGATTATCATATTATTACATTTCTCCCACCCTGCCCTCCCTCTAAGCTCCTCCCATGTACCCCTCCCCATTCATTTAAATTCATGGCTTTTTTCATTAATTGCTGTTGCATGCATATTTGTATGTATATGTATGAATATGTGTATATGTATATGTATGCATATGTGTATATGCATGTGTGTATATGGATGTGTATATATATGTGTATATGTATATACACGTATATTCCTAAATACAACCTGCTCGGTCCATATAATGATACTTGTATATATGGTTTCAGGGGTGACTATTTGCCTCTGGACAACCAATTTTTGTGCTCTTCCCTGAGGAAAACCACATCTCCCATTCGCAGGCTTTTTGGGTTGCCCATAGCTCTTAGTATAGGATTGAGGTCTTGTTGGCTTCTCCCTGTCCAGTTGGCTTGACTTGTCATCCTTGTTTGGGTCATGTTTGGAGGCCCATGAGTGTAGCTTCTGATGTTACCAGGAAACACAACCTCACAGCAAACACCCTGGCTCTTACAGGCTTTCTTATGTATTGTTCCCTGAGACTCAGGTGCAGCCCTGTGTTTAGTTTCTTTTGCTCACATTATAACTGACCCTCATCTGTATTGGAAGCCACTGTAGATGTCCATTCTCATGGACACATAACACTCCACAATACAAACATTGCATAATGTGTCCATCCATCTCATTGCGGCTGGTCAGCACTGCTTACCCGTCACAACTATGATTTATCAGCTGCGCCGATGAGACCTTCTGGTGATTTTTTTTTTTATCATATGGCACATATACATGTAACTTCCCATGCAGAGTCAAGCCTCTGGGTCATGGTTATGTAATTGATAGTTTTACCAAATAATTTTCCTAAATACCCAATACTTTGTATTCCTGTGAGCATCCTCTTCAGCCGTCAAGAGAGTGAAGTGGGATTCTCCCGGCATCTGTGTCTCCCTGGTGATAAAGTGGCTCACAGCCAATCAGATGGTTTCTTTTGGGAGTTATCTGTGCAGAGCCTTTGTTAGTTCTTCTATTGGTTTGTCGACCTCTTTGCTTGTTACTTTGTAGCGGTTTCTTTTTTATATTCCTGGCATATACCAAGACTTCTTTTAACCCCCACCAATTATTTTTGCAAATGAGTCTACCAGGTCCCAGGAGGCAGCTGGGAAGGGGTGAGTTCCCCTTAGTGGGAAGCTGAGTAGGAAGGAGCCTGTGAGTCAGCTATCATGGCTTGGGTTCACACCACCGTGTTTTTCTTGAAATGTGATGAGGGAGATGAGGAAGATGGCGAATAGAGGCCAGCATTCATGCCTAGGTGGGGCAGGATGGAAAGGAAGGCCAATTAGAATGTTGTTGAGGAACCCTGGATGTGAGCACTCACCTTACCAGTTCCGGGAATGTTAACTTTGGTCCAACAAGAATCTGTTCTAAGCATCTGTTCTCTCTTTCAGGAATCGGAGATGAAGATGGCTCGTTGGGTAAATCGGCTTGCTGCTAAGGTCCTACATGGTGGAAGGAGAGAACTGACTCTCAGGCGCTCACTATGGCATGAGAACACAGTTACAAATGCATGTAAAAAAAAAAAAGAATTCTTTACAGAGATCTTTAACAGAATTTCACAAGGGAAGAAGTTACTTTGCTAATTTCAACTGAGCCAGAAAAGCACTCAGAACCACAAACCTATATCCACATGTTGCATCCAACACGTATGGAAGCTCTATTTTGTTTGAAGGTGCTTATAACTTGTTGGCTACAAGAAAATGGTCATCATCACATTATATATGTATATGTCTAGAGTGCACAAAACACACACACACACACACACACACACACACTCACATCTGTGTTGGGACATGGAACAGTACATAGCTTAACATTAAAAGTGTACTTTTAAGCTCGTGTTTTATAAACTGATCACATGGGAAGTCCAAGGCATAGTAAAGTGATTATATTGTCTTCTTAAAGGCATTTTGATCTTGAGCAAGCTGAGTACACAGTAAGATAGATGACTGAGAGTATATTATCTTAAGTGATCTCAAGGAACTTTATTAACTTGGTTTCAAAGCTGGGCAGAAGTTCAATATTTCTGAAGGTATTTCTAGACAAAAATATTATATAAACAACATGTATTTATTCTTATACAAACATGTGCATGAAGTCATTGGCTGTTGGTTATATTAAATATTTTAAAGATAACATTGCTTTTGAATAACAAATGATGGGGCCTGTCCGTAAGGAGGGTCGATTTACCCTCTCAGCTGTCATTCAGTTGCCTGCATGTCTTTGCCAAAGGCTAGGACCTTTCTGAGATTTCCCCTATCCACATCATCATATCACTTGGTGATGCCACTGAATTTTCAGTTATTGTTTAGATGACCATATTGTTGAGAGTTCATGGCTGCAGCTTTTATGCTATAGTCAGAGGACATGATCTTATAGCAAGTGTACTGGCTCTCTGGGTTTCTAGTCTTTTCACCCCTTCTTCTGAAATTATCTCTGAGCTGTAGGTGTAGGAGTTCTGTTGGAAGTGTGCCTGATGTTACCTTGTACTCAATGACAAATTGTTTTCTGCATTTTAAGCAGTTGTGGTTCTTTGTAATGGTTTCTGTGTGTTCCAAAATAAGTTTCTTTGCTGAGAGTGAAAGCTGCACTTATCTGTATATATAAAAATAAATACACAGGATGCATAAAAACTGGAACACTTCTTGTGCATCTTTATAGACACAAGGCAGTACAAGATCTAGCACACTGGAGGTCAAGAAAAGAAAGTCAAGGTTCTGAGTCAATATGTCTTTAGCTAAGACAGCAGAGAATTAGAAGAGCCATTGCTTAGGATTTTTCCCACTTGTAAACCACATAAAACTGAAACAAAGCTACTGAACACACCAGCTCCTGTGACTGAAAATTAATGACCATGTTAAAGCATTTAGGGGCCAATAAGTGTCATGTGGAATGAATGCATAGCAAGTCTCCTTGGCTGAGAAATTCACTGTCCTGGGTGGATGTGGCAGACACAGAAGGAGCCCATGGGAGAGAGCAGAAAATGTCTGCTTGCTGGCTGCCAGGACGGCTTTATATATGTATAAATCTCATTCCTATACTTTTTTACTAAGTTTATACATTATTCAAGTTGTGTATTGAATATATTTTTGGATATATTGAATATATTATTGAGGTACTTTCCAGTTTTTAAATGAATATTTTATTTCATATAGATACTATTTAAAATTTTATCTATTTCTTTCATAGTATTTTGATCATGTTTTTTTCCCGTCCCCTACTCCTCCCAGATATTATTAGCTCCCTACCCTACCCTTCCAACTTCTCTCTCTCTCTCTCTCTCTCTCTCTCTCTCTCTCTCTCTCCATTTCTCTCTACATCTCTCTCATCTATTTCAAAAAGTAAAAGAACAACAAAAATAAAACAAAAAGAAACAAGTAAGATTTTAAAAATCCAAAACAAAACAAAAACCCAACAAAAGCACAGTGTCTGTATTGTGTTAGCCAACAAGTGCTCCTGGACATATGGCTTGCCCTGGAATATGTATGAGAGACCTAGTGACATTCCACAGGAGAAAATGGATTTCTCCTTTGCCAGAAGATAAAAAAAGTACTTTAACAGTATATCCTCTCAGTTTTAATGCATAACTTATCTGAACTAAGGAAAGTAATAAATCTGGCAAAAAAAAAAAAGAAGAAGAAACCTACTCCAATTTTTTTCTTCAACCTTGTATTGGCCAATTTTGATCTTTGAACTTATATATAAAATAAGAACCCATGTTACCTATGTTTTCTTATTAAATGTTTTAATATCAGATTTTATAACTCATCTGACTTCTTCAAGACTAGTCAAGACTAGTTGGGTTGAACAGTCCATTTTATGTGACAATTAGTTTAAATATCACCATGAAACACATCAGTTACTTGGACTGAAACAGGGTCCTTTAAAAATGTCAGTAAGAAAAGTGACTTTTATGTTTTGTCATTATTTAAAAATGGTACAAAGTTTGCTAAGCTTTTTTCACATAAAAGTAGTTAAAAAAAAAGAACATTGGCAACAGTCTATGGAGTGAAAAGAAAATGGGTTTCATTGAAAATAAGATGCCCCAGTGTCCTAGGGTGGCCCTGGGGTTCCTTAAGTACTTGGAAGAGGCACGTGGTTGGAAGAGTGAAAGGGATTATGGGAGCAGGAGCAGAGGGACATTTACACAGGGGAGAATGGCTCCTGTAAGTTATCCTCACAGAGCTCTCAAACTTCTTGGTTGATAATCATTTATAATTGCACTGCAGCTCTTTTCAGTGTTACAGGGCTTCATCTCCCTATCACCATGCAACCTTTGGATAATTGCTTTCAATTTTCAGCAATTAGTATTTTTTAAAGACATTGTACCAGCATAAGAAACATTTAAAAAGGAATCTATATCCAAGTTTACCATAGGCTTTCTTAAAGAAGATATTATAAATTAGACAAGCTCATAGTTTTTATCAACTTTGAAGGACAACTTTTTTGAAATATGTCAGAAAATGCAGATGCCAGAAAGACTGCTCAAACACTTCCTGTATAGACTAAGAAATCCCATACTCTATTGCTGCATGTTTTCAATCATTATTTTACATTTCTGTTTTTAAATATCTTCATTGCATTTGTCAGTATTTTCTCTTACTTTTACCCATTAACCTTTTGTTTTTCTCCTCCCTAATGCTTGTCCAGGTTGCTGCCTCATTTAAAGTTCTCAGCCCATTGACTCCTGAACCATCTGTGACAGACACCAGCACACTGTCACCCAGCTGTTCTGAAGTGTGACAGCATTGCTTTCCTCCCTGCAATTAGGTTTTTTTCTCTTAAAGAGTTAAGGACATTTACTGTTTATCTCTGCTGGAGTGATTGTAATAAGCTGGTGGATTTGTCTGTCTGTGAACTAAAACAATTATGCATAGCACAGAATAAAAGAATGTCACAGTTTTGTTTTGTTTCATTTCTATCGCCTTAAAGACAAATGCCAATTGCTGTCATATGCAGTCACATTCGCTTTGTTTCCGAGGAATCCAACTAGTAACTGCAGGTGCTCTCTCCAAGCTTGTCATTCCTTGGCAACAATTACATACATTATCCAAGCTCTACATATTTTTCTACTTTCAAGAATTCATGTTTTCTCCCCAAACTATGATGCTCCACAGTTTTAATTGCTATAAGTTATTATTGTTGCTATGCTCTCTAAAGAAAAATATGTTATATTTTATATCTGACAAGTCACATGGCAGGTGATTTATATTACAGTTGATAATTTGTTGCTTAATATTGCAGGGATTTTCTAAAATTTATTTTTTCCATCCTGTGACTATGTTTCATGCCATTTTGTATTTCTATGCTATTTGCAGGGAAGAATGCAATATGTAGTATTTAGAAATGTACATTTATAGACTATCATTCTAGTTCCTAGTAACCTAAATCCTATCAGAAAAAACTATGATATTCAGTAGTCTCAAGAAATACTAAAAGCACTTACAGAAAGTACACATACAATATGTAGGTATATATATATAATTTATATGTATTATTATATTTATATATATGCATAGAAATAGATATAGATAGGTAGGTTGGTATATAACAAAAAATTACATACATGTTGCTTGGTATCTTTTTAAAATGTCATTTAACTATTTTTTTTGTTACTTTTCATGCTTTTACCTGTATAATTTCTCCAATGTTCTGATGATGGTATAATGATTTCTTCTGTGCCAATGGATTTAATATCTTAATATTCCAATCACATGGAAATTATGGTAATTCCTCATATTTTGTATTCAAATTATGCTATATTGAGAACCCTTTTTCATTTTTATTGTTATTTTATTTATTTACATTTCAAATATTATCCTCCCTCCCAGTTTCTCCTCCCTAAACCCCCATCTCCTTCCCCTCTCCCTACCTCTATGAAGTTCTACATGAGTTTACACATGTATCAGCTTAAACATGCAGAACATTTATAGATGTTCGGTTGTGTGTGTGTGTGTGTGTGTGTGTATGTGCATGCGCACTCACACACATTTCAAATGTTCATGGACAACGAGCCCCTTAAATATGTCCCAGCTCACCCACCATTACTCTGCCTTATCACACTTGTAGCACAGATGTTTTGTTTTTGCATTTTAGTAAAAAAAAAAAAGTGAATCCATTTTTTTACTGTTTTTGAATCACAATGCAGTTGAATTCTTTCCCTACTTAGAAGAACCATGTTTTCACTCCCTTAAGCTACATGCAAAAAAATAGTCGGTATCCACAAAACTTTAAGTGGCATCCATTTTTCACTTACATAGTAGTTAGAGCAGATAACATATGCTCTAGACTAATGAGCTTCTCGACTCTTCCACCTCCATTTCCTACTCTCAACTGACTCTGTTTGTCCTAGGATTGTAATAGCAAGAGATGTAGGAGATATAAGACTTAGGGAAAATCTACTAGTCATGCCATTTGAGGGCAGATAAGACAATTGCTATTGTCTATGCCCAGTAGCAGGATGCTTTTATGAGTTTCCCTGGAGACCCTGCTGCTGGGAACTTCTAAGTCAAGCTGTCTAGGTGAAGTCAGAATATCTTTGTGGTGCTCTTCCTTCCAACTCTAGTGTCAGGCCCTGTAATCTACCCTTGCTCTTTCCAAGGTCAGTTAGGATGGTAACTTCTAAAGACATCTAACATTTGTTTTTGTGTGTGAGTTTTTGCCTGGCCTTTGGATTAGAAAGCTTTGATATTCATGGTAGATTGAAGGAAGACTCCTTAGACAGCACTTCTTGTTCATAGATCCCTAATTATTTTCTTGATATTTTTTTTCTCACCAGACCTCATCACCCTTTAATGTCCCTGACTGGTTCCTCTTATGTCATCATCGGTGAGAAGTCAAAATTCTACAGCTCTCCAACAATTTCATGCAAGGTAATTCTCTTTATGGACTTTTCAAACACAAAACTCTTCAGTGAGTTTGCTTCCTCCATTTGTGGAGAGAGAAGATGAACTTAAAGAACTGTTTGCACAAACTGAAGCATGTTTCCTTTGAGTTCCACCATGTGGCATTGCATTGCTCTGAATTGCATGTATTGTGCTATGTGTGTATTGCTTTCAGTCTTTTCAAATTATTTATTTTAAACTTGTTGTTATTTTATATGTTTTAGTGTTTTTTCTGCATGGATATCTGTGCATCGTGTGTACACCGTGCCTGCAAAAGCCAAAAAGGTACAGGTAATTGAGAACATCTACAATGGTGCTAAGAACTGATCCTCTGGAAGAGCAGGCAATGCTCTTAACTGCTTCTCGCTAGACCCTGCTTGCAGTCCTGTGGGAGATTTATAAAGCGTAAAACTTGCATTTATCACCATGGTATCTGACAATGAAACAGAACACCGGGACAAGAGAACAAACCTCTCTTTTTCTGACCTCCACAAAATAGGTTCACTCCAAGAAGGAAAATAATAATACAGACTTAAACTTATATAATACACACACACACACACACACACACATTTAATTCTAAGTTCTCTTCATAGCTATCATTTTAGTGTGATCAAACATTCTCACAGATACATGATGGTTAACTTTAATCGTCACCTTGACACGAGCTAGGAAGAGGGCTGTAATGGGAGATTGTCTACATTGGGTTGGTCTATGGGCATGTTTTTGGTGACTGTTTTATCTAGGTTGATTGATATGGAAAAACTCAGCTTACAGAGGGGAATACTACTCCCAAGATAGGGGGTCCTGGACTGTTTAATAGTAAAGAAAGGAAGTGGAGCATAGCAAGATGAATGTGAGTATGTATGGGTTCATTTCACTCTATTCTTGATGTCGAGATGATGTGACTAGCAGTTTGACGTTCCTGCTTTGATCTCTTCACAAGAATGTACTGTAACCTGGCACTGTAAGTTGAAATAAACCAGTTTCTCCCAGAAATTGATTTTGCTCACTGTATATATCACAGGAGCAAAAATGAAGCCACCACAGACACTATATGATCTACCTATTGTTATCAGTTTTATTTGTACATAGAAAAACTGATGCTGGGAGAGTATTTTGTCCAAAGTCAAAGGTAATTTAAGCAAGCTAGGTTTTGATCTGAGTCCACTGGGTTATTTTGTTTGTTTGTTTGTTTTTTGTTTGTTTGGGTTTTTTCTTTTGTTTTGTTTGAATTTTTGGAGACAGGGTTTCTCTGTGTAGCCCTGGCTGTCCTGGAACTAACTCTGTAGACCAGGCTGGCCTCTAACTTAGAAATCTGCCTGCCTCTGTCTCCTAAGTGCTGGGATTAAATGCGTGCGCCACCACTGCCCAGCTGAGTCCACTGTTTTCAATTACAACTGTATGACAGTTGATTCTATGACATTATGGTAACTCATGTTTTTTCAGGGAAAATTTGAAATTTAAAGACAAATTGTTATTATTTATAGTTGTTTTATTATCTTCTATTGACAACTGACTGTTTCTGATATGAGGATTGATATTTATAAATATACCAGCTATTCCCACATTAGCCTACAAATTCAATGAAATATCAAAGGAAAATTTAGTGACTTTAATTTAGAACTTGAGAATTTCACTTAAAGATAATATTTTAAAGATAATGGATGAGTTAAAAAATAAAGTGAAATTTTCAATTCTGGACTAAAATGTCTTAGATGAAGAGAAATGTTGTATGACAAGTGCCAGGGTACAGGCTGATGAGCATTATAGAGAAAACCCATGAACCCAAGATTAAATATATATTCATTATCAAGGCCTCAATTAACAGAATTGAAACATTACTACTAATCATTCATAAACATTTCTCCTCACTTGAAAGTAATGTGACTTTATTCTTAATTTATAATCACTGAGTGTTTTTAACACATTCATTTGCAGAGATGTAGTCATAATTCATAAATATGATAACATAATAGCAAACTAAAACTAAAACTCTTATGAAACATGCTGAATTTAATGAAGTCAAATACAATGCTGCATTAGAGCTCTTAGAATTCCATTCTAAGGTTTTGACTAATAAGTTCAAGAAGGTAATATTGTCTCAAAGACATTAAGCATGATCCTGTGTCTGAATTATATCCATTGGAGGTAACAGGGTCTGCAGGTTAAAAACCAAACTGGTATAAAATTCTTGTGGAAAATATTAAACACAATTGGTAGATTATGGTACTCTTACAATACTTCTGTCTCTTCTTCCCTAGGATTCCCTGAGCTGTGAGGGGAGGGATTTGATGGAGACCTCCGAGAGGAGGTCTCTGCATCTGTTACCATCTGCTGCCAGAGGAAGGAAGACTCTCTGATAGTGATTATCTCATTTTCTCAGTCACGGATCTATGAGTATAACAAAATATGTAGCTGACCTTTGATACTTTGTGGGTTCTTCTTTTTCTCATCCTCTATACCCCTGATTTTACCCCATAACTCTAGATAAGAGAGAAAGAAGGATAGAAGGAAGAGAGATAGAGGTCTCTGAATTTATTTTCTCTTTTTCTTCTTTGAGCACAAACACTAACAACCCATAGACAACTTCCCTAATTAACCAACGACAATTCATCACAATTCTCAGGGTTCTGGCATTTATATACCCCCTAAAAAGTTCCTGGAATGCCAAATGTCACACAATCACAAGAATTATCTGCAGGTGGCAAAAACACACTTCTGTTAGAGCATGAGACAAATCATGGTCAACTGTGGCAGCAGTCTGAAGCAGCCCCATACTTGCAATTAAAATGAAAATACATCCTTATAGTATTTCTGTGTTCTTAAAGAAACCAAAATTCCAGAATTCTCACTACAAGAATATCATTAGGAATCAGTTTATTGATCTTTTTAAAATCAGTTGTGGCTCATTTCTGGGCTATCTAGTCTCTGATTCTTGGTTAATTAACAGTGTCAGGTGTGGTTTCATACTTTAGCCTTAAGGCAAATCAGACATTGGTTGGCTACTCCCATAAATTTTGTGCACCATTGCCCTAGCATATTTTTCAGGCAGAATAGGTTGTATATCAAAGACTTTGTGGCTGGGTTGTTGTTCATATTTCTCTTGCTGTAGACTTTATTACACCAAAGAGACTAAAATGTAGGTGTGAACACTCCATGCAAGCACCAGCATGAATTCTCCATGTTAAATGTGTTGTTTAGATGTTGTCCTAAACAGTGGGGCCCTGCTGTCAGTTTGCAGAGAACAATTCTTTGCCTTAGCATCAGCTTGAGTTGTTTGGAGATTTCTATAGGGCTCCCTGGGTCAGCAACTCAATTGACAAACATGACCCTCAGAGTAAACTAAGAAGGGTACATATGAGCTTACAGACTGAAGCAACAACACATGGCCTACATGTGTCTACAGTAAGCCTGCTGCATATACATTATAGCTATTATAGGTTACTATTTTTATGGGACTCCTGACTGTGAGAACAAGTGGGTCTCTGACTCTCTTGGGACTGTTTTACTTCTGTTGGGTTGCTGTGTTCATTTTTTTTTAGGTCACTTCTTAGTTATTTAGTTGTTTTTTTTTTTTTTATCTTTTTCACATTTTATTTATTTACAGTTCAAATGTTATCCCCTTTCCTGTGCTGTGTCCATTTTAGATATGAACATTTTTGCTCCATCTTATTATATTTTATTTTGTCAAGTTTGTCCGCTATCTTTCAGAACTTGTTCTTTTCTAGTAAGAAACAGAAGTGAGTGGTTTTGAATGGGAGGAGGTGGGGGGGACCTGGCAATAGCAGAGGAAGGGAAAACTATACTAAAGGTAGTTTGTATGAGAAAAGAATCAATTTTCAATAAAAAGAAAAAACCCTGCTATCTGCTCTTTAAAATACAGCTTCCTTTAATATATGTTTTATTTTTCATGTCACCAAACACTCACAGTTTATGGTTAAAGAGATATTTGCAGCCCCTTAGAAGCAAATGTTTATATCCATATTTTTCTTCTTTGAGTATCAGTGAATGCAGGGTGAGTTTGAAAAATATCAGTGGAAGAACAGGCCTATCTGTGACCTTCACTGAGACTTTAAATTCAAGGGCCTAAACTCCAAAAACTTCATTTATCCTTCAAATATGAAGAAAGTCATTTCACATGGCATTTAAATTCTCCATGGACTCCTGTTCATCAAGTTTCTGAATAATGTGATTATAATTTATATTTTAAAACAAGGTTCAATCAAAATCACAAAGTCTACAATTTATGATTCCACAGGTGGAATAAGAGAAAATTAGCAAGAACAATTCCATGATAGGTGCTTTAGGAGAGATAATTTTAATATCAAATAGTTCAGGAAGGAGGAAACAGATGAAGGAATGGAAAATTTTTACAAAACAGTTCCTCTGCAAAAGTTCATGCTGCAAAAATCAAATGTAAACTGAAAGCTGTTAAACCACCATGCCCTGCCATTTTCCAGAATTATATAAAGTAGTCAATGCTTGATTTATCCTTCATTTTAAAAATTAGCATAGTTGAAATTATAATTTATTTTTGCAAAATGCTATAAACTTATTTAGATAAAATAAAAGGGTATGAAAATATGTATACAAGAAAATTATAAGAGAGCTACTCATTAAAATGGAGTATAAATATAAAAAAATCTAGGCGAGTAATCGGAAACCATTAGGTGGATAAATGGATGACACTGGCTTGGAGGTAATACAACACAGTGTGGGTAGCTAAGATGGCTGAGTAGGATGGTACTATGTGGGATCAAAGATGGCAAGGATTGTTCTCACTAGTCTGAAAGTTCGACTCAGTTACCAGTATAATTAAGAACCGTTGTCAGTTAGAAAGAATATCATATTGTAGTGTTCAGTGCAGACAGTATACTAGGAGAATGTAGCAGACCAGAGCTTTCATACTTCCATCTCTTGAAAACAATTGGTAAAGACGAGCAAAATATAAAAGCTACATTCTTAACAGCATCAAATCCAGATACCAGTTCCAAATTAGGTAAAAACAAGAGCACAGAATCCAGATAGAGTACATCTTTCTCTTTTTTTCTTCCAATTAGTTACAGAACTAATCACCCAGAAACTGCTTGGGTAAGATTCTGCTGGACCAGAACAAAAAGCCCAAAGCTCAAAGTTTGCCACCTGTGGGAAGCTGACAGTTAGTATTTCTCCTGTGTAAACGCAGCCATGAAATTCTGTCCAAGACTTGGTAATGGTGATTCAGACAAACAGCAAACATATGTCTACCTGGCCAAAGCTGCTTGCAAATACAGTCCTTTTGTTACCAAGAAGAATATGATACATAGACAAAAGAAAAACAAAGCTTCTGAGGCCTGCTTTCTCAGCCAAGTAAAGGGTAAACAGGGTTTATCTCCTGATTGTTTCTATGTATTGGGAAGGACTGTGTGCTTTACACCATATATGTCAATTAAACTCTTTAGCAGTGGACAGTGTCATTCAAGATCGCTATGGCCTTCCTAATTTACTGCCTGATTGGTCTAGCAATTACAGGCACAAGGAGTTTCCCAGCCCCAGCTCCAAATTTCCTTGTGGATTTGTCACTGTCTTTTATCAGTCACTGTTGTTTCCTAGGTAATACTCTGTCACTGAGAGGAAGGTTGCTCAGGATTGATAGGGATTTATATAGTTTAGAGACTGCTTATTTTTCCCATTATAGGCCCTCCTTTATAAAACAGACTCCTCTTGACATCAAGGCTTCTTTGTAGCTAGTTATATAAGCATCCTAGGTTTCTTTGATTAAAATATGCAGATGAACTTTTAACCATCTTCTTTTTATTATTATTATTTTATTATTATTCATTCCATTCGTTTACGTCTCAAATGATATCCCCCTTCACGGCTACTCCTCCACAATTCCCCCATCTCATCTGCCCTCTCCCTTATACTCTTTGTCTCTATGACGGTGCTCCCCTGCCCACCCTTTCGAGCCCCACAGCTCCAGAATCCTCCTATGCTGGGGCATCAAACCTCCACAGGACCAAGGGCCTCCCCTCCCATGATGTCAGACAAGATCATCCTCTGCTACATATGTATCTGGAAACATGGATCCCTCACTGTACACTCCTTGGTTGGTGGTCTAGTCCCTGGGAGCACTGGGTGGTCTGGCCAGCTGACATTCTTCCTATGGGGTTGCAGTACACCTCTGCTCTTCCAATCCTTTGACTAGTTTCCCCAGTGGGGTGCCTGAGCTCAGTCTAATAGTTGCCTAAGAGCCTCCTCATCTGCATTCCTCAGGTGCTGGCAGAACCTCTCAGGGAACAGCCACACCAAATTCCTGTCAGCAAGTGCCTCTTTGCAACAGCAAGGGGTTTGGTGTCTGCAGACAGGTGGGGCAGTCCCCAGATGGCCCTTCCTTATGAATCTGCTCCATTTTTTGTTCCTGTCCTTTCTTTGGACAGGAGCATTTTTTGGGTTAAAAACTTTGATGCATAAACAAAAGAAAACCAAATTGCTTTTTCAGTCAAGTAAAGGATTGAAAGGGTTTATCCCTCCCTCAACTGGCTGCCATGCTTCCCAACTGGAGGTGGTCTTTACATGTCCTATCTCCCCTTCGCTGTCCATTTTGGCTAAAGTCAGGACCCACTGGGGATGAGTTTAACCATTTTCTTGCTTTTAACTGTTGGTAATTTTTATATTAAAATGAATTTCTTATAGATAAATAATTAGTTTTTTTTTATTCATTTAGTTCAACAACCTTTGACAAAAAGGGTATAGGTCCTTCATATTTAACACAATTTCCAATGTGTGTGGATTCAAGTCACAATTTTGCTATTTGAATTATAATTTTTGAAAGGAAAAAAATTGATAATCCTATAGTGAGATGAATGCAGACAGAAAAATCAGCAACAACCAATATGTGATATCAAAGGGTGTTTAAGTACAGATATTCTAGGTTTTTAAAATGATAAATATTGCAAAAACCATTATTCTACACTTTGATATAAGCCATTTTGTATCATTATTAAGAGAGAATTGGCTTTACTTCCCAAAAGGGTTTTGCAAACTGACATGTTTAAAAAGAAAGAAAAAACACAAAGAAAATATATCAAGATAGTATGTATAGTCGTTAAAACTAAAAAAAAAAGTTATCTGATCCTTCTATAAACAACTTCCTCTCTTTTCCGTTGGACCCATAAATTAAAGAAATAAACATAGAAGAAAAAAATTGTATGAAAATATTTCTCACCAAACTGAGGAAAAAGGATGTCTGTGTGCACTAAGGACATTAAAAAAAATTAGTTGGATGTTAGGACATTCTTGATATCTTTGGATTTTGTCCAGTTTCTGGGTAAAGAGTTCCTGTGACTTTTGAAATTTCCAAGGGATAAGAGGCTCTTGTGTGTCCTTATGACAGACCCATGACCCCAGAGAGCTGAAGGATGGGGATGTTTTCTGTATAATCTCTGATGTTTGGGGGAGAGAGAAAAGGCAAAATGTTTTATTTGATCATTCATGTGAAAGTTCAGAAGAATGACTGTGGCCCTTAGTGAAACTCAAAAGTTCTATGTCAGAGAACATTGGGATGGTTGAACATATGGAGGCTTCTGGACCTTGGCACAATTCAGAAGGTCTTGTGACCCTGATCTCCTTTATATATACCTCTCATTATAGGAGACATTTCTTTTGTCCTTTATAATATTCTTTATAACATATATATGTAAGTGTTTTTTGAGTTATGGGAGTCACTCTAAAAATTAATTGAACTCATTAATGTGATTGTTGGAATCCCTGATCCATAGATACTAGACCAGAAGTGTAAGTGTCAATGTACATGTAGCCAGTGTGTGAAATAGAGCTCTCTGTGAGAGCAAGTCCAGTCCATGGGATCTGGTTCTATCTCAAGGTAGTGTCTGAATGGATTGAATTGAAAGATACCTAGCTGATACCTGCAACACACTTGATTGCTCTGATGTGGGTAAAACTTTATACACATTTGCAATCACAGTATTTAGTACCAATTATATTATGAAAATATTGCTGAACAAACAGATATCGTTTTATTTCATTTCTAAATAAATGTTAAAATGATTCCCTAGAAGAAAATTTCTGGCCACATAATCTCACAAATCAATTCTACCAAAAATATTATGGAAGATCATTCTAGAAATGAGTAATGATAAAAACTAAATGCCCTTCAGCTTATTTTATGAATCAAACATAGCAATTCTCGACCTGTGAGCCACAACCACTTTGGCAAACCCATCTCCAAAATATTTACATTATGATTCATAACAGTAGCAAAATTAAAGTTATAAAGTAGGAAAGATCTTATGGTTGGGTCATCACAACATGAGGAATTGTACTAAAGAATCATAACATTAGGAAGGTTGAGAACCACAAGTCTATCATAACCTTGATACCAAAGCTAATAACCAAAACAAAATAAATATGTCATAGGCTAGCCTGGCCCATGAATATGGAGACAAAAGTGTATAATAGTAAGTGGGGTGAGTTCCTGAAACAACACAGAAAAAATATCATCAGAAGTTCTTTAAATGTAACCATAATAACACATTAAAGAATAAAAATTAATTGCAGATTTCTGTAACATTCTTTACCTGCTGCAACAGGAAAAAAAAAGCATGATGAGGAATTAGTGCTACATTTATTTCTAGGTATAATGGAAAGTCTTTAGAATGTAATAAGAAATTGTACTTGTTTAATAAAGAGGCAGTAATAGGGTTTCCTCTAGGATCTATGATTTAAGTAGCCGTGGGTAGTTTACATTGCTAAATTACAGTAGCAGACATGAATTTTTTTCTGATTGAGTGGTCTTTAATACAAAAAGACAGTTGCTATTTCCCACAAGATACATGTGCCACTGGTATGCTATTTGGGATATCTTATCATGCTGGTCATTACTGTGGTTTGTAGGTTTTAAAGCTGGATAGAACTATTGATTGCTTTTCTTCCTTGGCAGCTTGCACACCTTTGAATACTATGAGAGCTAGTTCTCAGGAAGAAGACTTTCAGGCCAGTTCTGGTTTGATTCCTCCAAGTGTTTAGCCCAAAGTTTATGGCATGTTTAGTGATAGGTTTTATTTTCACGTTCAGGGAGGCAACCAAGGGCAAGGGGAATAGTCTGTATTATTTTGAGAGTGTCTTTGAACCCCTGACTAACAATTCAAAGGGAAGTTTCACATACCTGGTACTTTTTTTTTTGATAGGTCTTTTGGGAAGTATTATCATCCCAAGTGGCATAACCACACACACACACACACACACACACACACACACACACACACACACACTTTAAGTAAAGGAATATAAAAATCATGTGTCCTTATAGTTTTTTCAAACATCCTTAGCATTATTTTGTCTTCCATTCCTCTCTATCTTTATGGCCCTTCCTTCTCTTGACAGTTAAATACTCTCTCCAGTTTTTTCCATTCCCTCCTTTATGCATCCTAGTCAAAATTCATAGAGCAATTGACCATAGGATGCCCAGCCCCAATTGACACATCTACAGCACAATCCCTACAACAAACAAATCATCTAGGAAGCAGTGGTGGAAAGATTTTGTCAGCACATGAGGGCATCAGTTGTAAGAATATTTTGTATAGATGACAATGAAGCTGCATCCATGATAACTCAAAACTATGAGTTAGTTATACACAACTCAAAATGGACAACACAAAGGACATGACTGGGTGGATGGGTGTTCTTAAAGCCCCAGGGCTAGACAGTCTTAGAACTCATGGTCCTCTGCAACCATTTACCTGATGCTGGGATTACTCATGTATAACTATAGTGATTTTGATTTTTACAGTTTGTTATACAAAATAAAGGGTTTCATTGTGAAAAAAGAAAAAATAAACATTTGATTCCATGAATGTATTAGATTCCATGCAGGATAAAAATCACCATTTATGATACAAATAGAAGTTTGTGGAACTTTTAACATCTGTAGTAAAACTTAAATGTTAAACACATTGATTTAAAGTCAAGAACAAGTGAATCTGTATTAACCATCCCTCTAGTCCTTCCTTTAACACCAGGACCAGTACAGCAAGGAAAATATCCATAAAATACAGCAGTTATAAACAAGGACAAAAATCAGCATTAATCACAGATTTTGACAGTTTGCTCAATCTAAGTGAGTTCTCATCTTCATATGCAGGGATTTATGTTCTGAGTAACAACCAGACAGTACTTGGATCAATTTCTGCGATTCAGAGTGTAGAAATCCAATTGGTGAATTGACAATATTAGAAGAAATATCAGAATAAAATCAGCACTGAGAAGGAATCGTATAGTGAATACATAGCTTGAAACTGATCCAATAAAACTAAGATAAACCTGAGCTGAGAGTTTTCCAGCTAGCCTTCCGAGGAGGCAGTTTGAAACAACAGGCTACACTTCTTCTATTCTGAAACTTCTACTTCTCCCAGGTAATTATGGTATGACTCCCACTCAAGGAATGTCCCTGGAACTGCTCTTGAATAACATACTTGGTCTGTAGCCACTTGTTAGACTTTGCTCATCTATTTCCATTTACTGTCTTTTTCTTATTCTTCTCTTTCTTTGCTCTCTCTGCCACTATTTCTTCTTTATTCTGAGTAAATAAAACAAACAAAAAACATTAGTAATTTTTCAAATTGTACTCAGAAGTAGAGTAATAACGTTGTCATGCAATATATCATTTTTATTTGAAAATCTGAATTCTACATTTCAGTCATTCGATCCCAATAAATTCAAAATAAGAGAGTATAACTGTTTGAATTAAGATTTGAGCTTAAACATTGTGGTGGTTTGAGTAGGAATGGCCCCCATAGATTCATGTGTTTGAATACATGGCTCTATTAGGAGGCATGGCTTTGTTAAAGTAGGAGTGGCCTTGTTAGAGGAAGTATGTCATTGTTGAGGCGGGCTTTGAGGGTATATATGCTCATTTTGCCCAATGTGGCACACAGTCTTCTTTTTCTGCTTGTGGATAAAGACATAGAACTCTCAGCTCCTTCTCCAGTACCATGTCTACCTGCATGCCTCCATGCTTCCCACTATGATGATAATGGGCTAAACCTTTTAAACCGTAAGCCAGCCCCCATTTAAATGTCATCCTTCATGAAACTCACCATGGTCATGGAATCTCTTTACAGTAGAAATACTAACTAAGAAAAATACTATCTGCTTTAGTGAATTAACATTTTATAATCAGAATTATGCAAATGTGGGTTCCATTTCCTCCAGAAAATACTTGCTAAAATAGGCTATTTAAATAAATTAATTGCTTATGTTTTCTATATGTCAAACATAAATTGTTTATCATTTTATAATTTTCATTTTGGAACAACTACTTTTGTTTTTTTCTATAATTTTGTTGAAGATATTTATTGGCCCTTTAAGTTGAGAATCTTCACTCTCTTTTATACTTATTATCTTTAGGTTTAGTGTCCTGGATTTCCTGGATGTTTTGTGTTAAGAACTTTCTGCAATTTGTGTTTTCTTTGACAGTTGTGTCAGTATTTTCTATGGTATCTTCTGCACCTGAGATTCTTTCTTCTATCTCTTGTATTCTGTTGGTGATGCTTGTGTCTATGACTCCTGGTTTCCGTCCTAGGTTTTCTATCTCCAGGGTAGTCTCCCTTTGTGATTTCTTTATAGTTTCTACTTCCATTTTTATGTCCTGGATGGTTTTGTTCAATTCCTTCACCTGCTTGGTTGTGTTCTCTTGTAATTTTTTACGGGATTTTTGTGTTTCCTCTTTAAGGGCTTCTACCTGTTTACCTGTGTTCTCAAATTCTTTGAGACTGTTATTTATGTCCTTCTTAAAGTCCTCTATCATCATCATTAGAAGTGATTTTATATCTGGCTCTTGCTTTTCTGGTGATATGGGGAGTTCAGGACTTTTTTAACGTGGGGGAACTAGATTCTGATGATGCCAAGTGCCTTGGGTTGCTGATGCTTATGTTCTTGCGTTTGCCTTTCGCCATCTGGATCTCCTTGGTGCTATCTGTGCTGTCTCTGACTGGAGCCTGTCTTTCCTATTATCTTGGTTGTGTCAGAACTGTTTGGGATGGGTTTTGCTGCTGGGGTTAGAGCTGAGGCCCAAGATCTGCTCAGTGTTCAGGTGGAGACCAGAAGGGACCAGTGCTCTTGGTTAGGAGTGAATTCCTGGGTCCCCGTGGGTCCATGTTACTCCCTCTTTGGGGCAAGTGTTGCTGCCTCCTTGCCTAAGATACTGCTCTACTGCTTGCATTAGAGCTCCTGGGAGCCCACTTCCTCTGGGTTCTGTGAGATTGGGTGTAGAGCTGTCTCCTGGGATCTGCTGAGTGCTCGGGCCCAGACCAGAATGAACCAGCTCTCTGGGCCAGGAGTGAATTCCTGGGTCCCAGTGGGTTGCAGTTACTCCCTGTTTTGGGTGGGTGTTGCTGTCTCTTTACCTGAGATACTGCCCAGGTTAGAACTCCTGGGAGTCCCTCTTCCTCTGGGTTTTGTGAGGTTGGGTACAGAGCTGCTGTCTGGGATCTGCTCTGTGCTTGGGCCCAGACTGGGAGTCTGGAATAACTACTTTTGTAAAATGAATTATTTTGTAAATAACTTGAAAGCATATTTGGTATCTGTTCAACTCTATCCCTATCAAAGTTTATTGTTTAATATTTGTACCACAGGATATATTCTTTTTGCACACCATTTTCACCAAACTCAGCTTTATAAGATTATCCTGAAAAAGTTAAATACATCATCATATTCATTGCTTCCTGTATAAAATTGGAAGTTGTTAGCATTACATCATATTCTACCAAGCATTTCTATGACATCTACACTGTAAAAGTATACACTCACAGATTTAGAGACTTAGATAGACAATAAGCATTGCTTTATTTTCTTTATGTGAAATTAATTTCTATACTGGATAGTTATCACTCTAGGCCAGTGGAACACACTGTGTCATATCTTCCTAAGTCCCTTCTTAGAGTGCACAATGCTGAGATTCTAAGAGAGATACATTGTATTTTCATCACAATATCTTCTCAACTTGCTCCACACATGGTATTTCTTTCTGCAGGCCTCTTTACCAACACTGCATCACTTGCAATCTGCTGAAGCAGTGCTCTGCAAACTTCTGTATCTTAGTTTCTATCTGCCTGTTCAGAACAAGAAGTTTCCTCTTAAACATTTCAACATCCCGTTGAAGCTGTAGTAGGCCTTAGAATACAGTCTCCCTCTGCTCCTGGAACAGAAGGATGCTACTCTTCATCATGGCTTGAAGCACTGCTTTTAAATTAAACTTTGAAGGAGGAACAGCACCTTCTTTGCTGCTTCAACAGAGCAAAACCTTTTGCCAGGGAATACTTTCTTTCTCCCTTCTTTTGCCTCTACATTCTTCTAAGAGCTCAGGATCTATAAAAACAATAACATAGATGACTTCCACCATCCATCCACCTACAGATTTCCCCCGAGGCACTAAAGTAAGGAGCAGGCTGCTTTCTCAAGAGACATAAAGGAAGGGAAGAGAACAGGAGAAAGGCTATTTTGCAGCACCATAAAGCCACCTTAGTGAGATTTCCACATGATCAACGGGGGCATTTCCTAATACTGTCAAAAAGGGTGATACTTCGGTCATGTTGCTTTAAAGATCTATAATAAATTTTCTCTCGGGACATTTCAGCTGTTGTGAACCTTTGTTGATACTTATTTTTCTAACAGTGAAGTTATTTAGCTTAATTGCTGCAAAGATTTGAAGAGGATATTTCTCTGAGTGGGGCATAGAGGCAATCATAAAATAGAGATTATCTCTCTAAGCATTAGGCACAGTTAAAATTGTTAGCTTACGGCCAATACAGAGTCATTATGGTAAGGAAAATGCCAAAGAATGGGACACATGGCCTGATAAAGGTTTTTGTGTATTCATCTGTTTCTATTGTGTGTTGAAAAAGAAAAAAAAATAGGAAACAGCATATTTTCATGTTTCAGGATATATTTTGGAAGGAAAAAGAGAGGAATTTACAATTTCATTTTAAAGCTACAAAAACAAGAATATTTCTTTTTTAAAGTATACAAAATTTAAGCAGACAAGCAAATGCTTATAGATTTTAGGAAGATATGAGCTAATAATAGAATTAAGGTAAAGTCAGTAGGACTGTGTGAGGGAGTTGAGGGTGGTTTCCCTGGGGAGGGGATTTCTAAGCTAAAGGAGATAGATGGCTTGGATGAAGGCAGCAGGTGAGATTTGACTCAAGTAGAGGTGCAGGAGAGGCTGTGGTCCTGAATCAGTAAAAAACAATGTTATCAATTTGAGAAAGGATGTGCTGAAGGAGACAGAGTCAGGAGGATCATGAATATCTTTAATGTTCTATAACAGTGTTGACAAATGTGAATTAAGCCCATCCACCCTGTTTGATCTGACACAACTCCACCATAGAAAAATTATCAGGCAAAGGTGTGGATTCAGAAAGAGATCTGCTGGTATCTTTGTGTTGGATATAAGAGTTTGTCTAGTCAGGTCTCACTTTTGTGCGTGTGTGTGTGTGTGTGTGTATGTGTGTGTGTGTGTGTGTGTGTGTGTGAGAGAGAGAGAGAGAGAGAGAGAGAGAGAGAGAGAATCATAGAGAGCACATCTCTACAGATTCCCTGTACATAAAATACAGTCAATGAATTTCAAGTCAGTGGTCTAAAATTAGTTGACACTGGTTGAACACAATCCAGGGAGAAAAATAATTCTCTTTTTCCTGTTAGATTTCTCACCATTCAGTGTTGGCCTACCCTGAAGACATGACCCATAGTGGACAAAAGTGGTTATGAAACGGCAATAATATGCATTGGAGGAAGTCACAGCAGAGCAACCAAGACCAGCTGAATTTCTCAGATGTTTTGAATTCTTTCCATTGAGGCAATTGGAAGAGTCCAAGGGGACTCTTGGTGTGTACTATTGA
This sequence comes from Grammomys surdaster, assembly GCF_004785775.1. NCBI lineage: Eukaryota > Metazoa > Chordata > Mammalia > Rodentia > Muridae > Grammomys > Grammomys surdaster. The sequence continues at coordinate 4,305,836 of NW_021621467.1, forward strand.
AGGTCTGACAGCTTTGTGTAGTTATTTTAGTGGACATAACAATGTAATATTTAGTCAGGAGAAACTGAAATGGAATTAATCTAGGAGACGTATCTTGGGGCTTTAGTATTTAAAATATATTTTATCCAATGCAATAAAGGAACAAAAACCAAAGTCAAAGAGTTGAACACAGTACTCAGTACCCTAGGATTAGTGAAAGAACACACAGAAAGCACAGTGTACTCAATAAGATTCCAGAAGTTCATTCACATACAACCAACTACTCTCTAATGAAAACTCCAAAGGAATTCAGCAGAGAACACATTGATTTTTAATTTTAAACAGTTAGGTACAATAAAAACAATTCTAGACACATACTGTACACATTTTTGAAAAGTTAACTCATTGTGGATAGTAATAAATTTAAAAGGAAATCCAGATTGGATAATTCAATGACTCTTGAAAGGTCATAGCATAGGCGTAGTGAGATGATTCTTTGGGTAAAGGCACTTGTGGCCAAGACTGATGCTTGAGTTCAGTCAGAGTCCCTGGGACTTGCACTCTGGAAGAAGACAATCAATCCTTACAAGTTTTCCTCTTAGCTCCACATGTGTGCTGTGGAACATTGGACACACACACACATATACACACACTCACACACATACACACACATTCACACCCACACAGAGACATACACACTCACACACACACTCTCACATACACATTCACACACACACACACACACACACACACTCATACACATTCAAATATAATAGTAAATTTAAACATGACTTTTGATACCATCTTCTTTCTCTCCTAATCCTCCCAACTCTGTCTTCCTGTTAGCTGCAATTGTCTATTTTTGATGTTATTAATAACCCTATAAACCTAACTAGTGCTGCCATATGTGCATGAGTGTATGGAAATCCACTGGGAGCATGTATAATATATTTTAAGTCCCATTCCCCAAGGAGAGTGCACCTTCATCATGAGCCAACAATGTTGCATAACTCCCCTGATGAAAATGCAGCCTTAGTGGCTCTTTCTTCATGCAGTAGGTTGCAATGCTTCTCACAACATAAGAGTTATTAAATGAATTAATATCTGGAATAAATTCAACATACTAGTTAATGTAATTCAATAGGATAGTGTAGATATAGTAATTTTTCTAATACATTTATGATCAGTGATCACAAAAATATCTGTAATCAATTGTGTTCATGTTTGAAATTATTTTAGAGTGACTTTCTCTCTATGACTGTGCTTTTATTTTGTTGAGTCAGGACCTTACTATGTAGCCTGAGTCACCTGGAAACTCATCATAAAGATCAGGTTCATGTTTAACTTTCAGTCACCTCCTTCTCCTGTCCTTCAAGAACTAGGTCTAAGGGTATTGTGCCACTACACCTGGTTTAGTTTGAATGTTTCCTTATAAACCTCAAAGTTTTATATACATGAATATCTTTTATTTTGTGATTGTGATGAGACTGCTGTTTGCTGTCCTGGAAGGCTACTACAAATTTGTTTTCAGATAATGAAATGCAGGTGAAATCCATGTTTCCACCTGCAGCAACATAGAGAATTTTAGAGATCAACTCTTCCTGATAAATATTATAACTCATTCTTTATCTACTCCTGCCCATCTTGATGGTCAAATGAACGTCTGATTACCTTCTCTTATATCTATTATTGAATATCCAAAGTGTTGTACAGTATTGTTTGCAAGATAATAGCTAGGATGACTTAGTAGTTATCTGATATGTATGTTTGAAGTGATTATTAGAAAAATGGCAAAGAGCTATTGGTTTAGATCTGTCTTCTCAAGTCTATGCCCTTCATAACTTTTCGAACATATTTCGGATGAAGCCATGCAAGTCAGACTCCAGAAACCATTAAATGATTAATGAAAAAAAATTCTCTTTTCCTTGTACCACTTCCACCAATCAGTGATGGCATGCCCTAAGGGCATGGGGCTATAATGTACAATAGAGGATATGACATGGTGAGAATATTAAGAATCAATTTTGTCATAAACCTTAGGATATGATGCAATCTCAATATAATAACAAAATTAAATGACATGATTTTCTTAGCAATTAAAGCTAATGAATTCTAGTTTAGGGTACAATAATGATCACATAAAATCTACAATGAGTCTCCCCTCATTCAAACCAGACAAAGATGTTTGTCATATTTTGATGCAAACTTGTATTTATAAGCTGAAAAATAAAGGAAAAACTATTATATTTTTGTCTTTTAGTAAATTCCACCTCATATAAGTCCTACATGCCCACTTATGTTCACACATATACATGCAACACATGTATTCCACCCACCCACCCCCCAATACATACACACATACACACACAAGCAGAGAGACAAACACATACACACACAAGCAGAGAGACAGACAGCGAAAGAGAGAGGGGAGAAGGGGGAGGGGGAGGGAGAAGGAGGGGG
>NW_021621467.1:4308674-4356805 GCF_004785775.1 Grammomys surdaster
GAGAGGGAGAGGGAGAGGGAGAGGGAGAGGGAGAGGGAGAGTATGTGAGTTCTTAATGCTTGAACATCCATTACTTTGGAAATAGTGAGAAGTTTCTGTCCCATACATTGGCTCATATTTGCTCCTGTGAGTATTTTGTCACTCCTTTTAAGAAGGACCAAAGCACTTACACTCTGGTCTTTCTTTTCTTGGGTGTCATGTGGTCTGTGAGTTATATCTTGGGTATTGTAAAATTTTGGGCTAATATTCATTTATCAAGGAGTGCATACTATGTGTGTTCTTTTGTGACTGGATTACCTCATTCAGGATGATATTTTCTAGTTCCAATCATTTGACGAAGAATTTCATGAATTCATTGTTTTTATAACTGAGTAATACTCCATTGTGTAAATGTACCACATTTTTTTGTATCCATTCCTCTGTTCAAGAACATCTGGGTTCTTTCCAGTTTCTGACTATTATAAATAAGGCTGCTATTAACATAGTGGGGCATGAGTCCTTGTTATATGTTGTAGCATCTTTTGGGAATATGCCCAGGAGTGATATATCTGGATCCACAGTTAATATTATGTCTAATTTTTTGAGGAACATCCAGAGTGATTTCCAGAGTGGCTGTACAAGCTTACGATCCCACCAGCAACAGGCAGGAACCTAAATATTAGGCTAGAACAAAGAAGTAATTTCAGACAGAAATCTAAAATTTAGGCTAGAACAAGGAAGTAGGCTTCAGACATGAAAATGACCTTGGGCTAGGACAGGGAAGTAGGCTCAGACACTTTGGTCATCCTGATCAGCCCTTAGAAACAGTGATTATAGGAGTGTTCACATAATTGGGTTTAATACCTTGCTTTTTCTTTTACTATTTGTGTTTATTATCTTGCTTGTTCCTTGACTATTTGCATCTATTGTATTGTTAGACCCTCAACCTAGAACTGACCTTAATACATGCATGCAATCAAAATGGTATAAAAGCATAAAGGAGGAGGGGGAAGGGATAGGCGTTTCTAGGGAGGGGAAATGGGGAAAGGGGATGACATCTGTATTGTAAATAAATAAAATATTCAATAAAAAATGAAATAAAAAGAAAAAAGGAAATAGTGAGAAAATTGACAACACAAATGCCTCATAATGAGAGAGGACAAATCTCAATGTTACTACAAACATACATTTGGCCCATATTTCTATTTCCCATCAAACGCATTATAATCAATACCCAGCAAGATAGGATTTTGGTGCCTTCTATTTTATAAACATCCATAGCAAAAGATACCTGAGTATTTTATAATCATTTCCTACTTTTAAGAATCATGAAAGAGAAAACCGAGAGAGACAGGGACTCCCAGGAGCTTGAACTCACGCAGCATCCCAGGTAAGGAAAAAGCAGCACTTACCCCAAACAGGGAGCAACCGGGACCCACTGAGACCCAGGAATTCACTCCAGGCCCGGAGCGTGGGTTCCTTCCAGTCTGAGCCCGAGCAGATCCCGGGAGTTAGCTCTGCACCCAATCTCCCAGAACCTAGAGGAAGCTGGGCTCTCAGTAGCACTAACTAACTCAAGCAGTATCTTAGGCCAGGAGGTGGCAATGCTTGCCCCCAATTAGGGAGCAACTGAGACCCACTGGGACCCACTGGGACTCACTGGGACCCAGGAATCCACTCCTGACCCGGAGCCCAGGCCCCTTCCGGTTTCTGCCTGAGCACAGAGCACATCTTGGGCCTCAGCTCTAACCCCAGTAGCAAAACCCATCCCAAACAGTTCTGACACAACCTAGATAATAGGAAAGACAGGCCCTAGTCAGAGACAGCACAGATAGCACAAAGGTGAACCGGGTGGCTAAAGGCAAGCGCAAGAACACAAGCACGAGCAACCCAAGGTACTTGCCATCATCAGAACCTAGTTCTCCCACATTAGAAAGTCCTGAACTCCCCATATCACCAGGAAAACAAGAACCAGATCTAAAATCACTTCTAATGATGATGCTAGAGGACTAAAAGAAGGAAATAAATAACACTATCAAAAAACTTGAGAACACAGGAAAACAGGATGAAGTCCTTAAAGAAACACAAAAATACTTTAAAGAATTACAAGAAAACACAAACAAACAGATGAAGGAATTAAACAAAATCATCCAGGACATAAAAATGGAAGTAGAAACAATAAAGAAATCACAAAGGGAGACTACCCTGGAGATAGAAAACCTAAGAAAGAAATCAGGAGTCATAGACACAAGCATCACCAACAGAATACAAGAGATAGAAGAAAGAATCTCAGGTGCAGAAGATACCTTAGAAAATATTGACACAACTGTCAAAGAAAATGCAAAATGCAAAAAGTTGTTAACACAAAATATCCAGGAAATCCAGGACGCAATGAGAAGACCAAACCTAAGGATAATAGGTATAGATGAGAGTGAAGATTCCCAACTTAAAGGGCCAATAAATATCTTCAACAAAATTATTGAGGAAAACTTCCCTGACCTAAGGAATGAGATGCCCATAATCACACAAGAAGCCTACAGAATGCCAAACAGACTAGATCAAAAAAGAAATACCTCCCGTCACATAATAATCAAGACACAAAATGCACAAAACAAAGAAAGAATTTTGAAAGCAGTAAGGGAAAAAGGCCAAGTAACATATAAAGGCAAACCTATCAGAATTACACCTGACTTCTCAACAGATACTATAAAAGCCAGAAGATCCTGGACAAATATCATACAGACCCTAAGAGAACATAAATGCCAGCCCAAGCTATTTTATCCAGCAAAACTCTCAATTACCATAGACGGAGAAACTACTATATTCCATGACAAAACCGAATTTACACAGTATCTTTCCACAAATCCAGCTCTACAAAGGATAATAGCAGGAAAGCTCCAATACAAGGAAGGCAACCATACCCTAGAAAGAGCAAGAAAATAATCCTTTTCCATCAAATCCAAAAGAATATAACCACACAAACGATGTCTCCACTATTAGCAAAAATGACAGGAAGCAACAACACCCTCTCCTTAATATCTCTTAACATCAATGGACTCAATTCCCCAATAAAAGGTCATAGGCTAACGGACTGGATACGCAAACAGGACCCAGCTTTTTGCTGCTTACAGGAAACCCACCTCAGTGACAAAGACAGACACTACCTTAGAGTAAAAGGTTGGAAAACAATTTTTCAAGCAAATGGCCCTAAGAAACAAGTGGGAGTAGCCATTCTAATATCGAATAAAATCGACTTTCAACTTAAAACTATCAAAAAGGATAAGGAAAGGCATTTCATACTTGTCAAAGGAAAAGTCAACCAGCATGAACTCTCAATTCTGAATATCTATGCGCCAAATACAAGAGCATCGACTTTCATAAAAGAAACCTTACTAAAGCTCAAAACACACATTGCACCTCACACAATAATAGTGGGAGACTTCAACACCCCACTCTCAGCAAAGGATAGATCATGGAAACAGAAACTAAATAGAGATACAGTGAAACTAACAGAAGTTATGAACCAAATGGACTTAACAGATATCTATAGAACATTTCACCCTAAAGCAAAAGAATATACCTTTTTCTCAGCACCTCATGGTACCTTCTCCAAAATAGACCATATAATTGGGCACAAGACAGGCCTCAACAGATATAAAAAAATTGAAATAATTCCCTGCATCCTATCAGATCACCATGGTCTAAGGCTGGTCTTAAAAAATGACAAAGAGAATGGAAAGCCCACATTCACATGGAAACTGAACAACACCCTACTCCTTGATAATCAGGTAAGGGAAGAAATAAAGAAAATATTAAAAACTTTTTAGAATTTAATGAAAATGATGACACATCATACCAAAATCTATGGGATACAATGAAAGCAGTGCTAAGAGGAAAATTCATAGCTCTAAGTGCCTACAAAAAGAAACTGGAGAGAGCATACACTAGCAGCTTGACAGTGCACCTCAAAGACCTAGAACAAAAAGAAGCTAACACACACAAGAGGAGTGGACGGCAGGAAATAATCAAACACAGGGCTGAAATCAACCAAATAGAAACAAAAAGAACTATCCAAAGAATCAATAAAACCAGGAGCTGGTTCTTTGAGAAAATCAACAAGATAGTTAACCCTTAGCTAGACTAATCAGAGGGCAGAGACACAGTATCCAAATTAATAAAATCAGAACTGAAAAGGGTGACATAACAACAGAAACTGAGGAAATTTAAAAAATCATCAGATCCTACTACAAAGGCCTATACTCAACAAAATTGGAAAATTTGGATGAAATGGACAATTTTCTAGACAAATACCAGTTACCAATGTTAAATCAGGACCAGATAAACCATCTAAACAATCCCATAACCCCAAAAGAAATAGAACCAGTCATTAAAAGTCTCCCTACAAAGAAAAGCCTGGGACCAGATGGTTTTAGTGCAGAATTCTATCAGACCTTCAAGGAAGACCTAATTCCAATTCTTTTCAAACTATTCCACAAAATAGAAACAGAAGGTACACTACCCAACTCATTCTATGAAGCCACTATTACACTCATACCTAAACCACACAAAGACCCAACAAAGAAAGAGAACTTCAGGCCAATCTCCCTTATGAACATTGATGCAAAATTACTCAATAAAATTCTAGCAAACCGAATCCAAGAACACATCAAAACAATTATCCATCACGATCAAGTTGGCTTCAGCCCAGGAATGCAGGGTTGGTTCAATATTCGGAAATCCATCAATGTAATCCATTATATAAACAAACTCAAAGAAAAAAACCACATGATCATCTCACTAGATGCTGAGAAAGCATTTGACAAAATTCAACACCCCTTCATGATAAAAGTCTTGGAAAGGTCAGGAACTCAAGGTCCATACCTAAACATAGTAAAAGCAATATACAGCAAACCAGTAGCCAGCATTAAACTAAATGGAGAGAAACTTGAAGCAAACCCACTAAAATCAGGGACTAGTCAAGGCTGCCCACTCTCCCCCTACTTATTTAATATAGTACTGGAAGTCCTAGCCAGAGCAATTAGGAAACACAAGGGGGTCAAAGTGATACAAATTGGAAAGGAAGAAGTCAAAATCTCACTATTTGCAGATGATATGATAGTATACTTAAATAACCCCAAAACTTCCATTAGAAAACTCCTAAACCTGATAAACAACTTTAGCAAAGTGTCTGGATATAAAATTAACTCAAGCAAATCAGTACCCTTCCTCTACTCAAAAGATAAACTGGCTGAGAAAGAAATTATGGAAATGACACCCTTCACAATAGTCACAGATAATATAAAATACCTTGGTGTGAACCTAACCAAGCAAGTAAAAGACCTGTATGACAAGAACTTCATGCCCCTGAAGAAAGAAATTGAAGAAGATCTCAGAAGATGGAAAGATCTCCCATGCTCATGGATTGGAAGGATTAATATAGTAAAAATGGCTATTTTGCCAAAAGCCATCTACAGATTTAATGCAATCCCCATCAAAATTCCCACCCAATTCTTCACAGAGTTAGAAAGAGCAATCTTAAAATTCATTTGGAATAACAAAAAACCCAGGATTGCGAAAACTACTCTCAGCAATAAAAGAACTTCTGGAGGAATCACCATCCCCACCTTCAAGCTGTACTACAAAGCAATAGTGATAAAAACTGCATGGTATTGGAACAGAGACAGGCAGGAGGATCAGTGGAATAGAATAGAAGACCCAGAAATGAAACCCCATACCTATGGTCACTTGATCTTTGACAAAGGGGCTAAAACCATCGAGTGGAAAAGAGATAGCATTTTCAACATATGGTGCTGGTCCAACTGGTGGTCAGCATGTAGAAAAATGCAAATTGATCCATACTTATCTCCTTGTACAAAGCTCAATTCCAAGTGGATTAAGGACCTCCACCTAAAACCAGCCACACTGAAACTAATAGAAGAGAAACTGGGGAAAAGCCTGGAACACATAGGCACAGGAAAAAAGTTCCTGAACAGAACACCAATGGCCTGTGCTCTAAGACCAAGAATTGACAAATGGGACCTCATAAAGCTGCAAAGCTTCTGTAAAGCAAAGGACACAGTCAGTAGGACAGAGCGGCAACCAACAGATTGGGAAAAGATCTTCACCAACCCTACATCTGATAAAGGGCTAATATCCAAGGTATACAAAGAACTGAAGAAATTAGACTCTAGACAATCAAAGAACCCTATTAAAAAATGGAGCACAGAGCCAAACAGAATTCTCAACTGAGGAAGCTCGAATGGTTGAGAAGCACCTAAAGAAGTGTTCAGCATCCCTAGTCATCAGGGAAATGCAAATGAAAACAACACTGAGATTCCACCTCACACCAGTCAGAATGGCTAAGATCAAAACACAGGTGACAGCACATGTTGGTGAGGATGTGGAGAAAGAGGAACACTCCTCCACTGTTGGTGGGATTGTAAACTGGTACAACCACTATGGAAGGCAGTCTGGCAGTATCTCAGAAAATTGAACATAGTGTTACCTGAGGACCCAGCTATACCACTCCTGGGCATATACCCAAAAGACGTTTCAACATACAACAGGGACACATGCTCCACCATGTTCACAGCAGCCTTATTTATAATAGCCAGAAGTTGGAAAGAATCCAGATGCCCTTCAACAGAAGAATGGATGCAGAAAATGTGGTACATTTATACAATGGAGTACTACTCAATTATTAAAAACAATGAGTTCACGAAATTCCTAGGCAAATGGATGGAGCTGGAAAATATCATCTTGAGTGAGGTGACCCAATCTCAAAAGAACATACATGGTATGCACTCACTGATAAGTGGATATTAGCCCAAAAGCTCACAATTTCTAAGAAACTACATATAGACCACATAAAACTCACATAGAAGAAGAAAGACCAAAGTACGAATGCTTTGGTCCTTTCTAGAAGGAGTATCAAAAATTTTAACCAGAGCTCCCAAAGTCTAAACCGCCAGCCAGAGAGCACAAAGGGAGGGACTCATGCACCTGTATAGGGAATTGAGGGTGACCTTGTTAGACTTCAGTGAAAGTGGAGGGCCATGGTCCCTGAAAGTTTGGATCCCCTACTGTGTGGGAATTCGAGAGCAGGGAGATGCGACTGGGAGGATGTTTGGAGCACACCCTCACAAAAATTAGGAGGAGGGGGTATGGGATAAGGGGTTTTGGGGGAGAATGGGAGAGGAGATAACATTGAAAGGTAAATGTATATAATATCCAATAAAAAAACCTACACAGATAAAGGGTCTAAAAAAAAAGAGAGAGAGAGATGGAGAGAGTTTACTTATTTTAAATTAATTTCAAAAGTTTCTAGAGTTGCTAATTGGCTAAGATCCTATTTTAAGCTCTCCACAAAAGAATTTAAGTCTCTGTTCAATATTCTCAAGAGAGAGGTAAACCCTAATTTCCTCAAGAATTAATTGACAAAAGAGAGGTAATCTCACAAAAAGTAGAAAAATCTATTACTAATCGATATATTATATAGTCTGATTAGTTGTCAGCAGTGCTATAACAGTCCTTGGACAAAAGATTATTAATATAGATTTATATATCCTTAAATAGGGTATTCATGACTCTCTGAGTGTAGAAGGAGCGACTGTTGGCGCTTCTGCCCTGATTTTACAAGAACACTGAAAAATTGGCTTTAAAAACAAAAGAGGGGGAACGGTACCCCCTCAGAAGGAGTCTCCCTGAAATACTCTCCATCATGCCTTGTTCACTTTTATCTCTCTAAAGCTGAAAGCTCATGGCAAATCTGTTGCTGACCATGTTGGTGACCTCTGGCACCACCAAGACCAACAAAAGTTTGCGACAGATATGGGGAAGGACCCTCTTACCCTTAAAGGGAATGGCCCAGACCAAGTTCCCTTATGGAGCCGAGGACTGATATGCCTGTCCAATACCACAGAAGGCACAGCTAACCGGCTACCAAAAAGATTAATGAACAAAATAGATACCCCCACAAAGCCAGGCCCAACCATAAATACGATGAATAACAATTTACATCCAGGGAAGAGAAATCTCCCTGAGAATCCCCTTCTTTTTCCTTTCCAGGTAAAAATGAATCACCTGTGATGCCTGCTGTTAGAAGTTCTAATCCAGATGCTGGCCTCCGTACTTTTACTACTCAGACTTTTGAAGGGGCACTGACAAGAAATTAAACAGCTAGAGATTGACATCACTAATCTGAAGAAATCCCTCGTTTCGCCGTCTGAAGAGACCTCCTAAAATCACAAAGAGCATAATTGGACTTGATTTACTCTAGTGCAATAGAAAAGGCTACATACAGCTCTTTACTGTGTACAACCCTCAAAGAAGAAGGTTGCCTTTAGATAGACAAGACAAGGTGGGTTAAAGAGAGCATGAAATAGGTAGTGAAGGTCCTAAGAAAAATCAGAGAGGGAAAGAGATAGATGAATGCTTGTACAAGAAGTGGTTTGCAGCCTCTCCAAGGTTGTCAACTCTACTTCCTCCCATCTTAATTAATGGGGTTAATGACTCCATTAATGGGGTCATTTTTGCTTATTTCTTCTGGTCCCTGAGCCTCAAATAGGCTGACTAACTCTGTGAAACAACAGATAAATAATTTGGTAGCAAAACCTATTCAGATACATTATCATAAGTTAGCTATGGAGGACCATGAGACTCAAGATGAGGTTGTTACTTTATACAGGGTGATTCCAAAACCCATCTCCACCCAACCCAAAATGGGGGACTTCTGCCCCTAGACCAAGCAGAGAGGGGCCACCCAGAACCCCCTCTGACAGGCAATCTGAATTCTTGCTTAGGCTGCGAGGCTAACCATTGCAAAGGAATATAAATATAAGATAAAAATATCTACCTGGGTTCCCTGAGGGACAAGCCTGACTGCATAGGGGTTGATGTCAAAAGTATCCCCTCTCCAGGAAAAAGACATCGGGACAGGTATGGCCCTCATGCCTCACTGGACAACGACAGGGTGACTGGAGCCATTACAAGGTCCCCTTCAAATACTGGAGGTCAGGCGTCTATCCCCGCCTTTGCAAGTTTAGAATTGCCTAAGCCCTTCTATACTTAGAGAAGGGAGGAGATGTCTAGAGCAGCCCTGCTTACACACTGTAGGCCTAAAATCAGCCATAGGCCTAAAATCAGCAATAGGCCTGTAATGCATGTATACTAACACCAAGTCTTGGGTCTCAGTGGAAAAACATTGAAACAGATGACTATAAGCTAATATCAACAAGCGGCTTTTGTGGAAATTTATAAGCCTGAGTAGTCATAGACCTTGTAAATAGGTAGCCTTGGCAGACAATATCAACTTAGATAAGGACAAGCGAGTCATAGGCAGAATCATAGTGAATTGTCCCCTGAACCTTCACCTAGCCAATACCCGGTTCTGAAGATATTTGTATTCCCCATGAACACCCACACTCCAGTGTCATTTCCTTCCCCGCATCCTGCCTTTATGTGTTTATAAGCCCTGTGTGAATTAATTATGATTTGAGAAAAAAATAAAAATAAAAAAATACAAATTAAAAAAATAAGATAAAAAATAAAAATGCTATACATAAATAAAAAAACATGCATAAAAAAGGAATCATGAAGCATTTTATTTTTGAAGTTTCTAATTGGTATAGTGTTATAAACACTAGAATCCAATTTCTTCAAAATACAGAGAAATGAGAAGAAGATGGCAAACTTTCTAGGGCTATCCTAAAATAATCACCTAGACTGGAATCAGACCTGGGCTGCACCAGAATCACTAGTGAGAATGTGATAACATGCAGATGACAGATTCCCATATGGTGAGATTCTATTTCAGTTGTCCTGTGATGGGCTAGATATTTGCATTTTGACAAGTTCTTCTGATGATTTTGAAGCACACCACACACAGTTCAAGCTTCACCAAATAATAGTGGGGAGAATGAGAAGATGGTCTTTAATGACATCCTTTGGACTATACACCCATAACTCAAACTCCAAGGTGTTAATAGGTTGTAAAGATAGGCTGAATTATCTGCCTTCATTTTTACTTGAATTTAACACTGACTTCAATCATTCTGTAAGTATTGACATTTTGCTTAATTTAAAAATAACTAACTTTGGTTATGTCACAATGACTAATGGTGTACCATAGTCTATCTCCCTACAATACATCAAGAGGAAAATGTCCAGATAATTTTTTTTAATCTTCAGATGATAAGGTAGATTATGAATGAAAATAAACTACACAACCCAAATATTGATGTTGTTTCTAAAGATGCTTTTCTTTTTCACCCCTTTCATGTTGATTCATATTATGCAATGGCAAAATTCACAAAGACCAACTAACTTCAGACAAATGAAAAGAGTAAGAAGGAAAGGAGTAAAACCAGACTTCCCAGAAACTAACATTTCTCCTATCTTGTTCTGAGCCTTCTACAGTTCAGTTTCCTTTTAATGTTTTGATAAAGGGCACCTCTATGTAATCCAGTCTGTTTGTTATCTCAGGCTCCTCCTACTTCAGGCTCCTGAGTACTGGTGTCACAGGCATATGCTACTGTTCCCAATTTACTTTCTGGAATATCAAGGGCCTTTTCTCCTAGGTTCCAGTTTTATACTTTCCAGAATATGTCACTTATCTTTTATTTTAGAATTACACATCAATCTGCCATGTGTGCATATACAAAGTAATACTATATACCAATATTACTGAAAATTCCAATTATTGACTTAACATATAAAAATATAACTTACCAAGATACTATACTTCAAGTACTTTAGAAGAATGCTTTTGATAAAATGCTTTTTGTAAAATGCTTTCTTGTATAATTATATTTCACTTTCTTTTTTATCTTTTTCTCTGCTTACCTGTAATTCCTGTTTTTTTAAACATTATTATTACTATAATTTTCAACTTTCATTGACATACTAAAATATACATTTATCCTTTAGGAGCAAGTTCATTTTAGAAAACACAATGAATATGTTTTATGGTTTCTTGTCAAATGTACACATGCTCATACCAAGAGACTGGGAGTTAGAAATTCTGGTAGGCAGACAGATAGAAAGAGGAGCCATCGTAGGTAAGAAAGCTTGTAAACTTTCCAGATGCCAGGCTTCTTCCTTATCCTCCTGACTTGAGACAAAAGTTTGGTAGTTTATCACAAAGTCCCCTCTGCCCATCTGTCTGTCTACCAAGGAATAATCCTTTAATTTCTAAATCCTTAACATCACTGTCACATATATATGTACAGATGACCTATACTTACAATTTTGAATTTCATGGTGGAGCAAAAGTAATAAGCATTGGGTAATAACTATGCCTTAACTTTAAAAGTTCTGATCATTTCCTTGATTAACTGCACCTAGTATGATGCTCATTTCGATGTTGGGTTACAACTTGCTGCCAAGGCTCCCAGTCAACCACAAACTTGTAAGTGTAAGTGACTCATAGCTCCAGGGGATTGTGTTGCTAAGAGACAGTGTCAGATAGGTTAGGTGTATTAAGTGTATTTCCAATTTCCATTATTTCAACTGGTTATGTCATCCAGAATATACACGGGGAGGGGAGAATTAAGTCTTCCCACTGTTATAGGAGCAGGATGACAACTGTGAAGTAGGCATAAAATGCTGTCTCATAAAGCACATGCTAATACTGTTAACCCTCACCCCTGTCATCTCAAACCATCATAAACTAATAGCTAGTTATAACAGGGTCACATTGTATATTGAGTTTAGAGCTTGCGTGGGTAAGTGGCAAAAGAAGGGTAAAGTCTGAAGAAATAATTCTAAACACAGCACTAGGAAGCTGTACAAAGCCCATTCTATTCTTTATTGATAGCAGGAAATTGACTTAAACCGATTTTGTTCATTCTTACCTCAAACTCATTTCCTGGTATTCTTTCCTATGCCATAGTTTTTGAGAAAAATAAGATTAGATTGGATCCAGCCATCAGGTGGCACATCCATTTAGGCACAGTCCTAAATTCATACTGAAGTCTTGTTCAGACCAATCAAAGGAGAATTCCATTGGACCCCTATTTAGTGAATTAATGAAGATAATTTTTATTTTTATTTTTTTTTTTTTTAACATTTTTTTTTTATTGTTTAACTTAAAAAATTGGTTTTTATTGTGATTTAAAAATGTAAAAAAATACAAAATGTAAAAGTAAAAACATGTAAAAAAATGTAAAAATAATTAGGAAAAACAGAAGTACCTTAAATTTTTATAATTATAACAACTTTGTTTCGATATTTAAATCCTTTTTTTGTTTTTTTTTATTTTTCTTTTTTCCTTTTTTTTTTTTTTTATTGGATGATTTATTTACATTTCCTATGTTGTCCCCTTACCCCATCCCCCACCACCCCCTCGGAACCTCCAATCCCCTCGCCCCTCCTCCTTCTTCTCTGTGGATGTAACCTCTATCTACACCCCCCCCCCCCCCCCCCCCCCCCCCCCAAAATCCCCCCCCCCGGGGCATCCAGCCCTCATGAGGTCAAGGTTCTCTTCTTCCACCTATGCCCAGCAGGGCCCTCCACTTTTACATATTCAGCTGAAGCCCTGGATCCCCCCCTAAGTGCTCCCAGGCTGGTGGTTTAGACCCTGGGAGCTGTGGTTGGTTGGTATTGTTGCTCTCCTCATGGTGCCACAAACCCTTTCAGCTCCTTCAGCTGAAGGAGCTGAAGATAATTTTTAGATCAATTGGTTTTCTCACTCTTCAGGTTAAGCCCAGTATAAAATAACCAGCATTTTCTAGTATAGGTTTCAGTGGTGTGTAAGCTTTGAGTGTTGGCCCCTAATGAGCAACACAACCTCCCTACAGTTTCTGTGGATTATATTTCAACTATCTTTGGTATAAAAAAATATTAGTATCTTAGCCATAACTCCTGGTGAGCTTGTAGGTTTGCTAAGCAGATGAATGCCATTAAATTGATTGACTATTGATTCAGATCAAATGAACTGATTCTAATAATGTAGCTCCTCTGAGTGTGCCAACTTATATGTATTCAACTGAAGAACTACATAGGGATCATTTGAACGCCTCAAAATGTCATCTAGGTTTTATTTATAGATCAGATGAAAGCATACATACTAATAAGGCATATCAAAGGATAGGAAGGTTAGAAGCCATGATTCTTAGCATCAGAACAATATACCAAGTCAGGTGTGGTGGTGCATACCTTTAATCCCAGCAGTTCAGTGAGTTTCAGGATAGCCAAGGCTATGTGAGACCCTGTCTCAAAACAAACAAACAAACAAACAAACAAATAAATACTTCCACATATTTCCTCAGTTTTTTTTCCGATAGCAGGAATTTTTTTATTACAAAGTTTTTTGGGGAACACTATTAATACTATATCATGGTGGAAACTTTTAAATTTCTACCAGGCACATTAGTTTTTTAAATGTAATTTGAGGCATCTATCATATTTAATCCTATATATTGTTTAGTTTTGGGGTTACCCTCTTTCCTTCCAGGAGATGCCCAGGTCAGAGAAAACGCTGGTTCATTCCCACGTAGAAAACAAATACTTTATCCATTGCATAGTGGCTTTCTCTGTTTCTTAATCTTGCTGTTTCTAGAGGTCAGGGACTGCCCTTTGGCCTTTGTAGGCAAGGGCCCTATCTATTAGAGTGACAACTTAAGACATTTCACTTATGTTTGCTCACATAAAGTTTTAATTATTTGTGTGGAATTAAAATAGAATCACAGAGGTAGAAAAGAAAATAGACGTCAATTTAAATTGAATGTACCTATGATTTCGGGAACAGCCTGTGTATGGAAAAGGGCATACATTAAATCACTGATGTGACTAAAAGAGGGTAAAACACAGCCACAGGAAAAGGTCATTAACAACAATTATGTGTCCGGTCATAACATATTTAACTACGGATCTTACAGGAGATAGGGGCAAACAGTGATGAACTAAGTAGAAATAAAATGTGGGGTGTGTGTGTGTGTTAAAGTGTAAGCACTTGTATGTCATGTCATAAGTGTATGAGTGTGGAAGTCAGAAGATAGCCTGAGGTGTCAGTTGGTGCCTTTCACCTTGTTTAAACAACGTCCCTTTGATATTTTGCCACTGTGTACATCAGGCTTGTTAACCTGGTAGTTTCCATAAATTCTCCTCTTCTTTGTCTCCCAAGTCACTATAGGAGACCTGGAATTGCAAATATGCGCTATGATAGAGGTTCTTAAGAACTCAAACTCCGATCCTCATGGATGTGTGGTACGCACTTTGTCTAGTGAGCCATATTTGCAGCATGAAACAATGTCTTAAGTGGTAAGTTTGGCTTTTTCCTAGGCTATCAATGTGTAGTAGGATCCCATTGCTATGCTAGGGAGCAGCTGTGAAGCTCCCTTGCTAACATGACACATGTGGAGACCAGGGGAAAGAGTACAGTGATGTGTCGGCAGTCGAGAAAGGTGGAGAACAGCTGCAAGCAGAAACTAGAGATGGGTGTGAGACACAGCCCCTCTGACAGCCATTTCAAGAGCCTAAGGTTAATTTTGAACTTCTAAATTTCAAAATTGTGATAAAATAGGCTTCTGATATTCTGATAGAATAATAAGCTCTCCTGTTTGTAGTAATTTGTTAGGGTCTTTGACCATAGACCATGAGACAAATATTGGGGCATGGTAGACATAGTGCATAGCCTGATCACAGTGTTTATTATATTAGTTAACAATTTTTATAAACACATTGGAAGACAAACCACAATAGCATAAGTATCCAACTCAAGAATAATCGCTTGTAGCTTTCCTCTAACTGAGAGTAGACTAAGCATAGCTTAAAGGGGACAGGAAAGTTAAATTGAATACGGAACAAAACCTTACTGCCTGGAACTTAGTATAGTCAGTGCAGTGGAGAAATATGAGAATGTTTCTTTTGGCTCCTTTTATAAAGCTGGGTGAGGCAGGTTTCTTAGTTGGTAGATATAAGAGAAACTGATGTGAATGAGATAATTATAAAATGTACTATAATATCTCAGATGAGTAACTATATACATACAGTTATTGACACAAGGAAGCTTCAAAGAAATCCTCAGGCTGTCAGTGCACAGTGGGTAAACTGTGGGAAAGAAAATCAGCCTGAGCTCGCACATTAACTTGAGCAGTCTGTGTCTGGAGTAATTGATGGGATGCGCCTATATCAGCTCAGTGGTTTTGTAGATGTCATCTTGGTCAGCTGTGAGAGTCCTGCTCTAACCAGAAAATGTGGTTGGAAGGTTCATGTTAGGGTCGTTCGCCAATACACTTTCTTCTTTTAGACAATGTCTTACTGTATCGGCCAGGCTGGCCTAGAGTCTGTGGTCATCTAACTTCAGCATCTAAAGTGTCCCAATGATGCAATGATGCTTGGCTTCCATGAGAACAATTTGATTCACAAATTATTGATGTAAAATAGAATGATAGTAAATTCATACTAAGTTAGCATGTGGCTATTCTGGCAAGACTCTTCATAGGAACTACATTTTCATTTACATGGTCACTAGTGGCAGAAGGCCTGTCTTCATTAATGCCCAGTGCTAACTGGCTTGGAAGATCTCTTAAGAATTCTATCCAACGTGTACAAACTGTGGGAAAACTATGGATAGCAGAAACCTTTGAAACAAAAACGTTTAGTAGAATATTTCCTGGGCTCACAGACCTTTGCTTCAGGTAAAGAGAAACTGCAGAAACTGTGTGTGAGTATGTGTGCGTGAGTGTGTGTGTGTGTGTGTGTGTGTATGTGTGTGTGTATGTTAATGCTACATTGTCAACTTATAAGATGTTATATTTGACTGGCCAGACAGATCATGAGGCAAGGTCTGATATGTAGAATGGAGAAATCAGTTTCAGTTTTATTTATTTTTAATTTTTAAAATTTATTCTCTCATAAACTATATCCTGACTGTGTTTTCCCCCTTTTCCTCTTCTTTCAGTCCCTCTCCATCACTCTCTGTCCCCACAATCCACTACCTTTCAGTTTCTTTTCAGAAGAAGGGTGAGACAGACTATCAAGTAAACATAGCATAGCAAGTTGCAATAGGACTAGGCAATGTTCCTCATATTAGGCTGGACAAGGCAACCCAGTAGGAGGAAAGGCTCCCAAAGGCAGGCAAGAATCAGAGCTAGCCCTCACTCCCACTGTTAGGAGTCCCAACAGTAGACCAAGGTACACAAACATAAGATACACAGAGGGTCTAGGTCAGATTCATGCAGGCTCCCTGATTGTTGGTTCAGTACCTGTGAAGCCCAGGTTACTCGATACTGTGGGTTTTCTTTGGTATCCCTGGCCCCTGTGGCTCTTCCTCCATCTCTTCTCCAGGATTCTTTGAGCTCAGTCTAATGTTTGGCTGTGGGTCTCTGCATTTGTTTCTATCAGTTGCTGGATGGAGCCTCTCTAATGATTATGCAAGACTTCTGTCTACAAGTATCTGCTTAGTTTCTTGAGGTGGGATACTCCAAAATGTTTGCTGACATTTTGAAGTGACCACAATTATTTTTATATTGTTTATTACTCTTTGGATTCTGGAACAGTTTGTAGAAATCATTATGTGAAAGTCTTATAATAAATATTAGTTTTCATATGCAAAATGGGCTTAGGGCAAAAACCTCAAAAACTTTAAAGGCAGCAAACAAACAATGGAAACGTACAAAATTGTGGCACAGTGAAATCCAGTGTAAGGGATGAAGAAATGCACAAGAAGTTGATTAAAAACATTTAATATTGTGATTTCGCTTCTGTAAGCAGCCTTGAGCAGGCAGTAAGTGGATGTATTGACTATTATATGGTGGGGAAAGAGGGTCCAGTGACTAGTGTAGAAACTTGTCCCCTGAGACCCAAATGGATGTGGTTCATAGTATGGAGGGGCAGCTGTTGGATGTCTCAGAGATGAATCGTCTATCCTTTCACACAGTGGGGGACGGCCACACACAGATTCCAGCTGCATCTATGCTTCTTCTGGAGGAAGTGGAGCACAGGTAAGTGAGACATTCTCTAACCTGGCTTCCTGGTATTCTAAAATAGATTCACATTTTTAACCCATTACCCAGACCTGGGAAGGCTTTCTTATTTCCTTTCAGTGTGGGCTTTGGAGTCTGGTTATGCTGTTTCCTGTCACACACAGGGTTAAAATTTGATGTTGAAAATGCATAATTTTTTTTTAAACTCAAGGAATATTGATTCTTGTGGTTTATGATTTCCTTCTCTACCCTAATCCACAATTTCATTTTCCAATGTTCCTATATTTAAGCCATCACAGATTCATTTGGTGTGACATGAAACAACTTTTCTCTCTACGGATAATTCAATATTAAAAACAAAATGACTTCACTCAAGCAGTTTCTCTCTTTAGTTAGCCATAATTTTATTCCTGGATTCATGCCATCTCCTGAGTGGTCTCCAGTCAGCTGAGGTGTCGCTTCTCACACTTGCTTCCCTTGTGAACATGCCCTGTGTTCCACAGGTGCCCTGTGCTCCTTTACTTACTCCTGACTTCACCCTAGGGCATCCCACTCTCTGGCCCTCCTGTTGTGTGTATGTATGCACATGTATAATTTCTCCCACCTGTTCTCATTCTTCCTAAACTTGTTTTTCATTCATGTTTTCAATTTGCTACAAATCCTGATTTTAAGCTAAGTAGACATGATATGTACACATTTAAGTATTATATGTGTATTGAAACAGCGAGGGTTATATAGCTTAGAACTGGTTATAGAATCAGTATGATCTTGGCATTAGTATTCCTGTGTCTTTGTCTCCCAACTACTCAGATTACAGGCCTGACTTACCACACTTGGTTTTATGTGGTGCTGGGGATGGGACCCAGGGGTTTTGTTAGTGCTTAGCAACCACTGTACCAACAAAACTACATCCCCAGCTTCATAGCTTGATGTTTTTACAGGAAACATGTTTAGTTTATGATAAAAATTTTAAGAAAATCACATTTGAATATTACTTATGTTCTTCCATGTTATTCTTGTTTCTAGGAACTTACTGAAACTGCTAACTTTGTTCCTTTGTTTGTAGATAGGTCAGTTCTATGTCTTGTAGTTGGCCCATCATATCACCTGCAAACACTGAAAGTTCCCAAAGTCTTCCCCCATATCTTTATTTTAGAACTTTGGGACTTCCTGTAGAATATGTAACAGAAGCAATGACAGGCATTCTTAAAGTGATAAGCTCTAATGAGGATATGTCTAAAGTGTTCTCAGTTTGTGGGCTGTGTGCTCTTAATAATCAGAACCTTTTCAAATTGAGATAGAGATTTCTATTGTGACTGAGAAAAGGTTACATTTAATTAACAGCTGAAGTAAGAAAGTTGTTTCTTTTGTCATTTGGTTTCTTCCTAGTTTTTGAGACAGTGTATTGTGCAGTTGAGACGAGCTCAAGACTACTCAAACTTCAGCCTTTGCTTCATTGGTACTGGAATTTTAAGTATGGACCAACTACCAGGTCCAATTAATTATTATTTTTTCATTAATGGTTTTATTTTTATTGTGTTTGTGTTAGTACTTGATTTTTCTAGAAAACTGCATGTAAACCAACATTTTAATTAATTAATAAGGATTTACATTACCTTCATAAAATAGTTAAACATTCACGTTCTCTTTAACAGATCTTTGTTTGAAGTAGATGTAGCTGTGTAGTCCAGGTTGGTCTTGGATTCACAATTCCCTGTCTGCCTCCTGAGATCTGGGGTTTCATTTGTGAGTAAACACATTTGAATTAGCTCTGTGTATTTTGGTACTAGTTCATCCTTTTATATTATTTTTTAGTTTATTCCACGTACTATAAGTATCATTGCTTTTCAGATTGGATAATATAATTATTAGTCAGCTGAAGCTTGCTTTTTCCATAATACCATGTTAATATTTTCTATTGTTTGCCTGACTTACATCTCTACTGAATAAACTACATGCTTACTTTTGTCATCTCTATTTTTATCCTTCGGAGTTTATTTTTTGCATGGTGTATACTCTAATTTGGATGTTTGATCTTTTATTTTCAGTGTTTATTATGCTTGGAAAGGCTTGACTTTTAAGAAAGGCTTGGTTCTAAGCAGAACTTGAGATCCATCTCCCAATTTTGCTATTCATAACTTAATTATGAATAGTTTAAATTTTCTAATTTGAATAATCTTAATCTTTGGTAATCATTAAGGTTCAGTGACAAAAACCTGGGCCCTGGAGCATATCACAGTAGCTATTCTACCTTTGAAAAGATGGATAATTTAATTACTATTGTTATGTTTCAGTAGCTTCTTCTAAAAAAAGTAGATAGTAAGGCAAGGGTAATCCCTTTGTAGTGTCATTACTAGGATTAAGCATGGTACTGTTCCCTTAGCTCTTTTAACAAGTATTCTCCCAATTTCCAGACTATTGATTGATTGCGCTCATTGTGGTAATTCCACTCATCCACTACTATTTCATGATGACACACTTTATTTAATAAGACATGTATGTATGTTGTAGAAATTTTTAATCCCAACCTATGGATTCTACCCCACCTTTGCTTATTTAGTTCCTGGATAAAAGACACGCATGGCCTTTATAATAAGCCTTAAACAGCATAAAAGCTGGGCAAATACCTACCCTTTATGTTATTAGAATCTACTTTCCTGTTGGTAACCCCTAGTTCTGACTTAACTATGTTTCATCTGAGCTGCTCTTAACTTGGTCAGCCCTTGGTGTCATGCTTTCTTGACTCTTAACCCATGGTGTCTTCCTTCTCCTCCTTCCTTCTACTTTCTATGTGGTTCTCCTCTGCCTCTAAGTCTGAGGAAACCTCAACCACACCTATATTTCTTCTGCCTAGCTATTAGCTGTTAACATTTTTATTTACCAATCAGAAATAACTTGGGGGCAGGGTCACTTAAGACTGTGTGCAGACTCCAGATCTTGGTGGCTGCACTTAACATTACAACAGACAGCAAGACCAAACCTCAATATCTCTATTTCTCTGTATCTCTATTTCTCTGTATCTCTATGTCTCCATATCTATCTATCTATCTATCTATCTATCTATCTATCTATCTATCCCAAACTGTGACTATCTTCAAATCATGTTTTAACAACTTTCTTATCAGATGCCTACAAAACAGACATTTTTAACTTCAGTGTTCAAGTTTAGCATACTGAGAGTTTGTTGGCTCTCCAGAAAAAGATGGCAGGTGATAAGATAATAACTTCATAGCTGTTTGAAGAAGTTGTAAATATTTTTACATTATTCAACCAAGTATTATTACTGTACATTAAAACAACTGCATTAAAATAGACAGGTTATGTTTGACTATCTAATACATGAAAGGAAAATATTAGATTTGTCAGTTCAAATGAATAGTTACGTTTCTCACACTACACATTTTAAAGTTTCAAAATGTGTAGGGATATAATTGGTAGCCATGGCATCTTCAAAATGCTTTTAGCAAGAAAGAAGATGTTTATGGCATTTAGGATGAAATAAAGACACACACATATGCCATGTATTAAAATCTAATAGTCGCCTTGACAGGTATATATCTGATTGTAACAACACTATCTTCATCTGCTCACACAAGAACTGGGGGATGACATTATCTTTTAAAATGAAAGTTCCCAATAGAAGTACAATCATAGAAGAAGGAATGCTGACATTAAGATGTATTGTGAAAGGTGAAACTGGGCTGAAAACCAGTACTTCCTGTTCCAGGAAATTAAAATTGCCAGGAACTGATGGTCTTGCAATCCTCTGTTAATATACAGAAAATTGATTCTGTACATTTTTAAAGTATTGCAAATGCCATCCTTAATTCTATCAACAATAAAATAGGAAACACTCAATTCGATCCTGCAGCTAGAATACAGGTATATAAGAATGAGCAGGTGTTGCTACTGCACCTTAATTCTGAGTACTCCTACAGAAGAGATTGCTGTCAGAATCTAGATGGTGGCCTTGACAAGGGAGAGAATTTCTAATTTAGTATCTCATCTTGTTAAAATAAAATGTTAATTCATTCTTTGAAAGGTTCATACGTGTGTACGCAGTATCTTGATCATATCTAACCCCACTACTTCCCTCCAGTCTCCCTTATCTCACCCAAAAGGTTGACACAAGAATCTAGGTTGAAGTGTCCTCAATTCAAGGAGCAAATGAAACTTGCAGTCATGAAAGAATTCAACACACAGTGCTGTTTTATTAACCCCTTTCCCTGTCAATCAACCCCCACATTTTCCCTCTAGATGATATTAGGATCCATGTAGGTCACATAATGATGCATTGGCTACTTTGAAAACTCCACTTTAATACATTTTCTTGTTATCTTTCTCTCACCCCTTTCCAATTTTTTCAATGGTATTTATCCTTCAAGTCCCCCACTAACTACCAACCAATCTCAACCCTGAATACTTGGCCACACTCCTCCATCTCCATTAAGGTCTATCCTCTAAATGCACATTTTTCTTGGATATTTTATTTATTTACATTTCAAATGTTACCCTTCTTCCAGGTTTCCCCCTCCTCCCCCAGAGCATACCTATCCCATACCTCCTTCCCCTGCTTCTATGAAAGTGCTCCCCTACCAACCCACCCACCCATTCCTGCCTCCCTGCCTTAGCATTCCCCTACACTGGGGAATCAAGACTTCACAGGACCAAGGACCTCTCCTGTTGATTCCCTAAAATACTATCCTCTGTTACATATGCAGTCCCTCCATATGTACTCTTTGGTTGGTCTCTGGAAGCTCTGGGGCAGGGTCTGCTAGGTTGATATTGTTGTTCTTCCTGTGGGGCTCTCTAATTCCCCCATTGGGGACTCAGTGCTCAGTCTAATGGTTAGCTGCAAGCATCTGCCTCTGTATATGTCAGGTTCTGGCAGAGTTTCTCAGGAGATAGCTGTATCAGGCTCCTGTCAGCAAGGACTTCTTGGCATCTGCAATAGTGTCTGGGTTTGGTGACTGTATATGGGATGGAGCCTCAGGTAGATCAGTCTCTGTATCGCCTTTCCTTCAGTCTCTGCTCCACAATTTGTCTCCATATTTCCTCCAGTGAGTATTTTGATCCCCCTTCTTAGAAGGACTGAAGCATCCACACTTTGGTTTTCCTTATTCTTGAGCTTCATCTGGTCTGTGAATTGTATCTTGAGTATTCCATGCTTTGGGGGAATATCTATTTATCAGTGAGTGTATAACATATGTGTTCTTTTGTGAATGGGTTACTTCATTCAGGATGACATTTTCTAGTTCCATCCATTTTGTCTAAGAATTTCATGAAATCATTGTTTTTAATAGCTGAATAGTACTCCATTGTGTAAATCTACATTTTTCTCTCCTCAAATCCTAAAGAATATATTTAACCACTAATGGTTAAGGTAGAGCTAAACACTAATTTATTCTCTGAAGCAATACATAGCAGAAATCAATTCTTTACTTCTTATACTTCACTTTTAAAATTGCAAAGCAGCTGTTAAGGAGGGTAGAACTAGCATGAGTTTGAGGCCACATTGTATTACAAAGTGAGTTCCTGGCTTGCCTGGCTTAAGAAGACCATGTCTCAACAAAGAAATAATCAGTGCACATTGTCCGAGAAGTGCTCCTTGAAATCTAATGAATTTATAAAATCAATTATAAGGTTAGTGTGTCTCTCCTCATTTCTCTTCCATGATGCATCTCGGGTTTCAGTAAAACAAATAATTTAGTAGTAAAATGGAGAATACAATCAGAATTTCTTAGATGTTAACATAGAACTCTATAGTTAAAAATTTATTACTAGTACTTCAAGACAAATATGGATTTCCTGTTGTTTTTAAATGAAACTAATTGGGTTCAGATGATTAAAATAAACCATTTTGGGTTTGGTGTTCAAATAAGCTCATGCCTCTCTGTCTTTGGAGCACGACTCTAAATCTCAAGGGAAAACAAACAAAGTTAGATTTGGAGACACTGTGATTCTAATGTGCTATTACAGTGTTGTCTGCTTCTCTGAGGGGAAAGTAGGACATGAGAGCACTAGAAGCACAGTTCTGGGAGCATAGGCTTAGGGACACAGTGCTGGGAGTCACAGAATTAGAGCCACAGGACTCGGAGCACCATGCTGGGAGCACAGTGCTGGGGCACAGGCTGTGTACACTGCATCATGCAGTACACTGCATGATGAGAGCATAGGAAGGGATCTTCATGTGCAAACTGCTAATGATCTGTTTGTTCTGAGTCAGCCCTTTCCCTCTTGCACAGAGAGACGATGAAGAAGGAACGCAGGACTCAGTGGCCTTGGGATCTGCAAACCCTGGCCAGGAAGACAAGACTCAACGTCAACTGACAGGCAACAAATAACTCAGTGGTATGTTCCGTTTTTATAACTTACAATTATTTGTGAGTCCCCAAGAAAAACTCTGTGAGAATAACACATTTATTTATGGGAAAGAAAAATATTGAGGATAATAAAATGAAGAGATTTTACTACATTGTACTATTGAAATGAATGGAAAACAGTAACATTTTTGTTGGTAACATTAATTGCTAAAGGCAGTAGGTTTTAAGTGTTCTCCCTACAAAAATCAAGTGAGCATAGAAGAGCCAGAAAACTTATATGGGACTTCATAGGCAAGCTACTCATAGGCCATGAAGTCACTTAAGACTTAGTCTGATACCATCCTGCATAGTCAGCCTGGCTGTTTAACCGACCTTTAAAAGAAGAGAGTAATAGTCCATCTTACTTGGTTTAGATTCCCATGTAATGGTTTAGATTCCCCATGTAATCAGTTTTTATAACCTGGACTAATCAATAGACTTAATCTTAATTTATTTATTCTTTCATGTTGCTGACCCACTTAAAGTAGTGTGTGTGTGTGTGTGTGTTTTGTATGTTATAGTAATAATTTACTGAAAGCTGAACAGTCAAAAGTTAACCGTATACAACAAATGTCCACCATAAATGTGGCAACCTGCTTACTGATGTTGCTTGATAACAGTGTGTTTCAGTACTGAATGTCTGGGAGTGAGTTGGAGTAGTAACTTAACACTTGTAAAACTCAGTTAAAGTGTTCTATAAATTTTCTCTCATTCCTTCCCCATCTGATATTCTCTGTGGTGTTCAATAAATACAGAGCAGAGCCTTTGTTAGGGACAACACATAATATGCGGTAAATAAGAACAGATCAGGTATAAGAGACATAGATAAGCTGGACTCCATGAATGGCAGGCAGACACAATACAGAGAAAGAAGTAAAGAATTCAAACCTGGGCTTGCTCTTGGTCAAATTAATCCAAGGACAAATGCTGAATTTTCTTTCCTTAATGAGATACCTGCACATTTTGGTTCCTCTGAGACTATCTTTAGTGCATTTAGCTAATGAAAACCTGAATTATGAAGAAGAGTCAGTGTTCTGTAAGTGTCATAATTAAAGAAGCACCAGGCTGTTCTGATAATGCACACTTTATGGTTCATTAAGTGCACCAATGAAAAACTAAGGATTCTGATTCCTAAGTCAATGTACTCTCACCATTAAGATTCTCAGTAAAGTATGTAGACAATTTTTATGGTTGGTCTCTTAGGTTTATCAGTCTTAACCATATAAATATGTCTCTAAATATTTACAGATAGTGATAATGGTTTGGGAGGATTAAGGTTGCCAACAGGAACCTTACTGGTTTTCATTAATTTCAATAACACAACACAGTAAAATATCTTCATTTATAATTGTGAATATACTTTTCTTTCAATAAATAATTTTTTTACTCCCACAAAGTTATTCTCTGGCACTCACAAATAATTGTGAGTTTTAAAAATGGGGTATATCACTGAGCTTCTTCATTTGCATTTGTTACCTGTCAGTTGATGTTGTCTTGTCTGCATGGCCAGGGTTTACAGATACCAAGGCCACTGAGTCCTGCGTTCCTTCTTTATCACCTATGTGTGCAAGTGGGAAAGGGTTGACTTAGGACAAACAAGTCATTAGTAGTTTGCACATGCAGATCCCTTCCTATGCTCTCATCATGTTAACGATGTAGTAGCAATAGCCTGTGCCCCAGTACTGTGTCCCTTGTACTGTGCCCCTAGCATTGTATCCCTAGTTATCCCTCGTGCTGTACCCCTAGCACTGTACCTCTAGCAGTCTTATGCCCATGTCTCCCTTACACATGCTGGCAACACTGTAGTAGTCACTAGAATGTCATCCTATATCTAAGTTAATGTTTTGTTCCCCTTCAGATCCTAGAGTCATGTTCCGAAGACATAATACATGTCCTTGCTATACTATAAAGTATATTAAGTAATACATATATTAATTAGCTTTAGTTAACCATCCTACAATGTTTACATATTTTAATACATGCTATATATAGTAATAGCACGTGTAGTGGTTTGAATAGGAATTTAAATGATGGGTTTAAATACTTGCTCCATAGGAAGTGACCCTATTAGGAGGTGTGGCATGTTGGAGTTTATGTGGGAAAAAGTATGTCACTGGGAGCTGGGCTTTGATGTCTCAGAAGTTCAAGCCAATTTATTTCCTGCTACCTACCAATTTAGATGTAGAACTCTTAGTTCCTTCTCCAGCACAATGTCTGTCTGCCGGCTGGCTGCCATGTTTCCCACCATGACAATAATGAACTAAACCTCTGAAACTCTTAGCCAGCCACAATGAAGTGTTTCCTTTATAAGAGTTTCTGTGGTTATGGTATCTCTTCACAACAATAAAACCCTAACACATCAAGTATAAACAATTTCCTTTGTCAATATACATAAATAGAAATAAGAATAAATATATTATTGTCAATGAACAGAATAGATCTTGTGCATAATATATTAGTAGCATTGAAATGAGGGAAATATCTGGGTATTTAAGGTAAAACATCACAGAGCAAAAGAATGAAAATGAACTGCGAAACTATCTTGAAGGATGGAAATCAAGGGATATTAAGGAAAATACCAATATGGGTGCTCAATTATCCTCCTGGAGCTGTTATAAAGGCAGCAAGCTAGATATGTAAGAGATGAGTAAAATCCCCAATAGACATGGGTTATATAGTCATGAAGTCACTGTGGACAAAAGTACGTATGAAGTCATGTCTGTCTGACTGGCTCCAAGGTTACCCTGAGGCTTTGGTCTTTGAAGCTCTCAAATGATTGCATGCATCAATGCTGAAATTTAGATGCCGAGACTAGGCAAAACGCCCAAGTCATTCTTTCAGAGATCAATGAGAATGCATCTGTTTATGTCACTCGCTCCCTATCATAGTAAGCAATTTTGCATACCTTACTGTTCACTCTATCAGCAGCAGGGCAAAGGATTATGTAACAGCATTATATAGAGGAAGTAAAATGAAGTCTTCTTTAGTAAGAATTCCACATCACAAGATAAGTCTACTCCTAACACAGGTACTTGTTTTAAACATATTTGTTCCTCAAAGGAATGAAAGTGGCCAATTTAAGATGTTTCAACTTTCATATTATTTTATTTTCAGTAAAGTTTTAAAATTACAATTTTCTTATAGTTTTAATCATCTGTCTGGTTCCATGTCATTTCTCTTTACAGGATCTGAGATACTTTAATTGCATGAAGGTTTTAAGAAATGTATCCAAAATTAGTAATGAAACACAATCCATGGCAATTCCCCTCACAAAGCACCTGACACATCAAATTGTGAAGCAATGTCACTTGTAAGAATTGAAAATAGAAGTTTCATCATAAGAGTTCCATTTTTGAGAAGTTATCTGACTTCTGTATAAACCTCTGTGACTCAGACTTCCCATCACCACTGGGAAGATCATTCTTTCTTATCATTATGCACATAATATGCAACAAAAGTATACACCGATGAGTTGCACCGATCAGTAAAGTATCATGTAGATAATGGGGATGTTAGGACTTGACAAAGGCCTGTGATTATACCTGTTTTTATTTAAGTCGTGAGGCTCAATATAAATATAGAAAGGAAGAATTTATGAGCATTGGTCAAATTCTTGTCTGACAATACTTTCAGCATAATTTCCATGTCATTTCTTTACCTCTTTATTGTCTATATATCTAATAAAGGATTTAAAAAATAGAGTTGGCTTTTTGATTTAAGGACAATGATAGAAAGTTAAAGGTTTCTTACTTTGTTATTATAGAAAACAAGGACATTGAGTTCCTATATGTGCCTGAACACAACTTCACATTTAGAGGAAACTAGAGATTATTTGGAGAAGGGGCAGATTTAGAATATGGTTGAAAAATTAGCAGTTGAGCCTGGAATATGTCACAGAAAAAAGCAAGCAGTGGTATCCAAAACACTTAGCTGAAGATAGGCTTGTGACAAACAGGACAATTACATCATCATCAAAACCAATAAAACAATGGATTCTGTTGACTAAGATGTGTTTGAAACTTGTGTGTTTATAAAGATACTAAATTATTAACTAATAATTTGCTGATAGACAATATTAGTGTACTAACCTAACCCATTGACTTGAAATTGGAAACAAGGAAAGAATCTGGCATGCGCGTATATTTGCTCGACAATGACCAGGCTTGTGTTTTTCCAGGTTCAAGAAGATAACATTACATATGAAATAGTGTGTGTTAATAAAGAAAATGACACAATTTGCGTTATGGTTCTACCTCACTGGATAGTCATTGCATAGTATGAACAAGCTGAGTATTTGATATGCAGCACTGAAAAAACAAGGGGGCGTGGGCTGGAGAGAAAAGGAGGAGACAAAGGAGGAGGTGAAAGTAACACGAGTGTGCTGCACTCAACAAAATCTAAACTGTAGGAAATTCTCACACTCCTCTCTTTCTCAAGAAATACATGCCAAAGTGTAAAGAGAATAATGGAAATGGCTCTATATTAAAAGATAATCAGTTGTAATGTGTGAAGCTTCCAGGTGTGTGCAGATTACATGATGTTGAACAAGTCAGAACATACAGAGTAGATCACAGTGATTTCATCTGAAGAGAAAAGTTTATTTTTTTGTACCTTTTGAGGGTACTGAAAGATTACTGACTGGGGTTAACTATTAAATAATAATGTAGAGCATTGTGTAAAGAGTACATACATCATTTGACTTTTCTCTAAAATATGTTTTTTAGTTCTTAACATTTTGGAATATTGACACTGTTTCTCAATGACAGTGTCCTGGATTTAGCAATAGGAAAGGTCACTTTCTCTGAGCAATCCCAAACATGTTAGACTGAGGAGCATCTGACTCTTTCTAGCTTGTTTACTATGACATTTACTGAAGAAGCTGTATTTTCCATCTTGGAATTTTCTCAGTGTCACTTTCCATTTTGTTGTGACATTCAACTTTCTGTAAGCAATGTCTTTCAATATAATAAATGGATGACATCCATTTATTCTGTTTAAATTTTGCTTGGATTTTCCTTTTTAATATGTTCAGAATTGATTCATCCCAACTATTACAAGATCTATATTTTTCCAATTTTAGACACAGTATTTGTGAAAGAGTTTCCTGATGTGATTAGGTAAAGGGTTTATGGTACACAGTCATGGTATATTTTAATTATGGAAAATAAAGCTCTGGGTGACATTCTTATTTTATGCAAGCATGCAAACATGTGTGAATGCACATACATCCTCACACCCACTGGTGGATGCACGCATTCATGTGAACACACACACTCACCCTCAGGTAAAATATAATTTCCTGTAGTAAGCAATTCTACAGAATGTTACCAATAAAAAGTTTATTTTGGGCTAAGCCAATAGAGAATTCTTTTGATGCTGTCCCTGTAAAGTATGTTACTTGACCAGAAAAAAAATCATATTTCTGTAATAAAAACCAGACCTTTTGGGGCTTAAAATAGCAAAAGAAAATTTGGTAATTTTATTTCCAGTCTGAGAAAGAGAATTTTCTTCCTAAGAAACAGAGCTGCCATAGAAATTCAGAGTGAGACATGTGCCTACTCTCTTCTTCTGTGGCCAGGCTCTATTTCTTCCCAGAAATGAATTTTCTACTGCACCCATCAAAACCTTTTCTTCTCTGTCAGTTATTTCTCATGGAAGAAATTGTACTTGTCACTTCTAAAAAATGATTAATTTTGTGTGTATCATACACACACACACACAAAGAGAGAGACAGAGAGAGACAGAGAGAGAGACATGGAGAGAGAGAATTGGGTTCTCTACAAGAGCAGTACCCACTCTTACCCTCTGAACCATCTTTATAACCCCTCCTACAGTTTTGAGCAACCATTTGTGTTCATCCTCCTACACTATATTATTTGATATAGATAAAGATCTAATGAGGATGATGGAGACTTGTTGACATAGCACACACACACATGCATGCACACAGACATGTATGCACATACACATGCATGCACACACACATACATGCACACACATGCATGAACACACAAACACATATACACACATGAGTCATTAAGAGTTTAATAAGTGGAAAAGGTATTTCTGTGGTGATCTCAGTAGGAGATTATAAGAGTGGTAGATGCCATATAAGAGAAGCTGCAGTGGGCAAGTCATCTTCCTGAAGACAGCTCACTGTTTTGCATAGATGTGAGGGGTGAATCCTGGAAAGGCACAGCTCCAGGAGCTTTGTCTCAAGATTGCTTCTTGCTGCTGACAAGCCTTCCCATTATGTTATTGCTTTACTCCTCAGTTTTCTGACATGGTGTGATTGGGCAAAGATGGACTCTTCCTACTTATAGTCTGTTATAAGTGATTCCTGGGTACTAGCCCACATTATTGGGCAAATTTCCTGCAGATTGATAAGAAGATGTACTTTCATGAAATAATGTTGTTTAGATGAATTAAAGTTTTTATAGAATTCTTGATTTGACTCAAACAATTTTAAGAAGTTAAAACAGTTGATAGAAAGTTTAAAGTTAGAATAAAAAGCACAATGTGCCTCTACCTTGTAGAATAATAAAGGCTGCATAAAAATGAATACAGAAAATGTTCACATGTTACTGGTACATCTATTACACTAGGAAGAAAAATAGGCTTGTAACAAAGTAATGATCAAAGGAAACATTCATTCTAGGTCAGGTCCAAGCATGAGGCCATGGGTGTGCACCATAAAGTAAGGCCATGAATATATAAAACTATTGCTTTGAACTTATAATGAGCTTGTGGAATAAAAGATAAAAACTACTGCCTTGGACTTGTAATCAACAACTCCCTCTTACATAGAAAATTTTGTCTTTGGAGATATAAACAGGACTAAAAGAAGAAAAAATAAAGTGGTTAGAGTTTCTCTCCACTCACCAACTGTGTGTGTGTCATGTGTGTGTGTTTGTAAAGTTATTGGAGCATCTCATTGGTGCATTTCTTCATCTAAATATGCATGTATGTATGTATGTATGTATGCATGCATGTATGTGTGAAATTGTTGGAACTTTCTTGTTGGAGACTGCTTTGGCTTTGCTTCATCCAGTGTGTGTGTGTGTGTGTGTGTGTGTATGAATTTCTCTCTTTTTCTTTCTTGCCGGTCTCCTAAGAGTTAAAAGAGATCAGAGTATTTTATGGATCAAAGAGAATTAAATTTTGCTCCCATCAGCACTACCAATGCTGACCCCATAAATCACCTACCACCTTCAGTGGGGTCCTCCATTGGCTGCTATCATCACTGACCCCAATTGCTGCCTTTGTCAGTTTACCTGTGGCATCAAAGCTGGCCTTGGACACAGGAGTGTCCTGTGGAAGTGGTAGTGAGTGGAGATATGAATAATGAATAAAAGAAGGAGGCAAAAACACACGCCAGAGGATTCTAGTTGAGAAACGCTATGAGTAATCAGGGATGGAGCTGAATACCTTTGCAGGAAGTCTGCTCACAAGTAAAGTTGAAATAAATTATCTCCATAATTCTAGCACACTTAGGTAAAGTCTGGTGAGATACTGTATTTATCTTACACAGACAGAACATAATGGTAGCTGTGGCTGTCCTCCCTTTATTTTTGGATGTGTTATCTGAGTATTTTCGTAAAACTTTGCATTTGAAATTAATAAACACCAGAACAGATAAAGATTATTCCTTATAAAGATATGTTCTTTTATTCCCCATTGCTGTATAAATACCATGATCAAAAGTAACTTGGGGAGGAACCTAATTTTTCTCAGGGAAGTCAATTCAAACAGGAATACAAGCAGGGAAAGAACTTGAAGCAGAAACCCCATTTACAAATTAAGGGTTTATTGGCTTTTTCTCCCATAAGATGCCACTTGCAGCCCCTGCTATTGTAGCTATTAATGGTGTAAGTAAGCATGTAGCTGCTAAAACTTAGGCAGGAGGGCAGAGTTATGCACAGCAAGGGGAAATATATGATTTCACATAAATATTATACTACTTAAAAAGGTTTAGAACGTATAGGTCTTTCTTTTTTTATTGGATGTTTTATTTACATTTGATATGTTATCCCCTTACCTCATTCCTGCCCCCCGCCCAGGAACCCCCTATCCCCTCACCCCTCCTCCTGCTTCTCTGTGGATTTGCCCCTACCTACCCCTCCACTCTTTCCTCCCCACCCTCAAATTCCCACCCACTGGGTCGTCCAGCCTTCATGAGTCCAAGGTTCTCTTCTCCCATCTATGCTCGACAGGGCCCTCCACCCTTACATATACAGCTGAAGCCCTGGATCTCTCTCTAAGTGCTCCCAAGCTGGTGGTTTAGATCCTGGGAGCTCTGGTTGGTTTGTATTGTTGCTCTCCTCATGGGGCCTGAAAACCCTTTCAGCTCCTACAGTCTTCACTCTAACTCCTCCATTAAGAATCCCATGATCAGTTCAATGGTTAGCTGTGAACATCTGCCTCTGAATATGTCAGACTCTTGCAGACCTCTAAGGAGACATCTATATCAGGCTTTTGTCAGCATGCACTTCCTGACTTCCACATCAGCATCTACCTTTGGTGACTGCACATGGGATGGATACCCAGGTGAAATGGTCTCCAGACAGCCCCTCCTTCAGTTTCTGTCCCTCACCTTGGCTCCAAATTTGCTCCCTTGAGTATTTTGTTACTCCTTCTAAGAAAGACCAAAGCACTTCCACTTGGTCTTCCTTCTTCATGAGCTTCATGTGGCTTGTGAGTTGAATCTTGGGTATTTCAAGGTTCTGGGCTAATATTCAATAATCAGTGAGTGAATACCAAGTGTGTTCTTTTGTGATTGGCTTACCTCACTTAGGATGATATTTTCTAGTTCTATCCATTTACCTAAGAATTTCTTGAATTCATTGTTTTTAATAGCTGAGTGATATTCCATTGTGTAAATGTACTACATTTTTTGTATCCATTCCTCAGTTGAGCATAAGTAAACAGGTAGCAGCCCTTAAAGAGGAAACACAGAAATCCCTTAAAGAACTGAAAGAAAACACAATGAAGAAATTAAACAAAACTATTCAGGGTCTGAAAATGGAAATAGAAACAATAAAGAAATCTCAAAGGGAGACAACCTTGGAGATAGAAAACCTAGGAAAGCATCATCAACCGAATACAAGAGATAGAAGAGAGAATCTCATGTGCAGAAGATACCATGGAAAACATTGACACAACTGTCAAAGAAAATGCAAAATGCAAAAAGCTCCTAACCCCAAACATCCAGGAAATCCAGGATACATTGAGAAGACCAAACCTAAAGATAATAAGTATAGATGAGAGTGAAGATTCCCAACTTAAAGGACCAGTAAATATCTTCAACAAAATTATTGAGAAAACTTCCCTAACCTAAAGAACGAGATGCCCATAAACATATAAGAAGCCTACAGAACACCAAATAGACTAGACCAGAAAAGAAATACCTTCTGTCACATAATAATCAAAACATCAAGTGCACAAAACAAAGAAAAAATACTAAAAGCAGTAAGGGAAAAATGTCAAGTGACATATAAAGGCAGACCTATAAGAATTACACCAGACTTCTCACCAGAGGTCTTTCTCTAAAGTTTTTATGCAGTATTAACTTTAAAAAAAGTATTCAGACACATGTTACATATAAAGAGAAAGTACATACGAAATACAACAATTAATAGATTTGTGAAAGTTCTATTTGCAGTGGAAAGTACTTAGGTATATTCTATAGTATATATATATATATAATATTTATTTATAGTATATATTTATGGTATACATTTGTTAATATTATATATTAAATATACATATTTATTAATATATATCATTTTTATATGATATATAAAAAAGTACATATATATGTGTGTGTGTGTTTATACTTTTAGAATAGATCTATTACAGGTTGAAATGCATCTCTTCTGAGAATATGATGAAGTCCTAATGCCCAAATCTGAAATGTGACCATATTTGGAGATAGTGTCTGCATAGCCTTAATCATATTACACTGGCATCATTAAGATGAGGTCGAGTGACATGGAGATATCTTATGATAAAGACATCATAAAGGAAGTATAGAGACTCTGAGGGGAGACTTCCATGTAAGAAGAGAGCTGAGATTGAACCAGGCCATCACAAGTAAGAAAAGCAGAAGTCACCAGAAGCCCTAAAAGACAATTTCTCCCTAGAACCTTAGGAAGCATAATGCCAACACCATCTTGATTTGGGATTTCTATCTTCCACAATTGAGAAAAGCTAAAATTTAGTAAATTTAAGTCATCCAACTTGAAAATTTGGGGGCAGAGGAGAGAAGAGGAATTAATTTGCTGTCAAGTTATGCCTATAATTAGAGCAAACCTGTAAACAGTAATTTCATACATGCTCCATTGGAAATGTAGTTCTCAGCCATCTTAGACTGCTTTTTTGAAAACAACAAGTATGCTAACACTTCTAAAATTAAATTCAACAATAATTCAATTTACCTTCATAATTCACAAAGTACTTATATAATATACTGATTTTAATATAATTGATATATACTGCTACTTTATGACAAAATTCTAATAGGCAAATGTTTCAGCCAGACTTTGCTAGAAGACTTAGGCCGAGTCAAATGTTCACACCTCACAGTCCCCTTGAGAGTAGTAGCATGCATGTTCATGTAGACATTTGTTGCTGTTGTTTTTCATTAATGATTTGAATCACCTAGGCACCATTAACACTTTGTACTCTGAATTTCTGAAAAAAAAGGGCAATGATTCCTTAATCTTCATGGTACTTTCACCATTTTCTTGATGAAACCATGCTATATTACCATGATTCCCATTAATTATCACCTTCTCTCTTGATTTAGTCATCAATAAAATCTAGTCACAGGTATCCCTCATTACAGTATCATACATCTGAGTTGATTGAATGTGTGTGTGTGTGTGTGTGTGTGTGTATTATATGTAAATATGTGCAGACTCACACATGTGAGTACTGGGTTACAAACATGTGCCACTACATCAGGCTTAAACAATTTATTCTTTAGTACTGAAGTCATGACTGCACACAGGTTTAGTCTGCCTTTAAGCCCATGCTATATGCATTTATATTGTATTGAGCATAAAGACATTGGAGAAATGCTTGGAGAATATAGATCTAGTCTTACTCCTAATAATTTTCCATTAGGTATTTCGTGTCTTTGTGAAATTTTGTGCTTTTTAAATCATGTTCTTTAAGATCTCTAGAACTGGTGCATGCCTTCTGTGTGGGAAGTGAAGAGAAACAAAATAGACTGACTGTGGAGTTCAGTGGTTTTTAACTGTTATTCATATTGGGATTTGAGATCAAATTTTATTCTACTCTTTAAAAAACTCTTTGAAACCACTAGATGATCCACAAAGCCACATCAGGTTTAAACTAACTCTCATGCCTATGTTTATGTATCATTTTGCATAAGTGTCACAGAACTAATATTTTATTTATCCTCAAGTTTTAGCTCCAAACTTGCAGGCTTATGATAAATATTGCTTTCCCTAAACTGGTTTGATTTACTTTTGAATGTGACAGAACATGTTTAGTCAAGGAGTCCAACCTTTGCTTAAGCAAGCCACCAAAACAAAACAACAAAACATTGGCCATCACAGCCAAAAGACATTGAAAGATCCAACCACAGGATTATTTCCTTTTCTTTGTTAACATTTATTAGAAGAGGCCCAAAAAGACATACTTCTAGTGAAGCATTTTAGTTGCTTTTACTTTCCGTTTACTGAATAAGTAATTGAAGAAAATATGCATTGCACAAAACTGGTGTTTCTCTGTTAATAATTCTGCAAGGTGCACTAAAAGGAGTTAAATCTGGAAGACACTCTAAAACTTTATAAATTCTGAGAAACAAATGGACAGTTTAAATATTTTCATGGGTTATCTATCAGGTAAATATTTCATCAGCTGAACCATAAGCAAACAATAAAGAATCAAACCCTGTTTTGGGAGTATATTAAATGGTAGCACACTGGTGATAAATTATTATAGTGCAGTGAAGGTTCTTCTGTGTCGCGCTTTGTGGATCACTGACCTGCTGTTTTCTCAGAAAAGTGAAACTCAAGCTGTAGAGAAATTATTATTTTCCAGAATTTCAGTTGTGATGCAAATTAGAACAGCTAAACTATTAAGAAGTTTGTCATTATTTTAAGACTATTTTTCCCACAAAGAAATGATTAGAAGAAAAAATCCTCAAATGGTGCTGATTATACTCAGGTTAAGGTATACGATTTGAGTTTTGAACACAGGGTTTTGCTGTGTAAGCCTGACAGAACCGGAACTCCATGTGCGTACCACATTGGTCTCACACTCAGAGAGATATACCTGCTTCTGCTTCCTGAGTGATGTAGTTAAAGTGGTGTGGCGTTATATCAAGCATTATTAAAGCTTTATGTAATTTCAGGAGCATATCTAATATCACAACCTCATAAAAATAAAAATTAGGGCCAATGACTAATTATTTCTATAGAAGCAGTAAATTTACTGTATTCTATTCCTAGTTTCTCCTTAAAAGAGGAAAATATGAGTCTAAATAAAGATGTAGTAATAAATTTGGTTAACGAGAAGAAAGATCTTTGTGAATTAATTTCTCTGTAGAAACAAATTTATTTTCAAGAGAGATAGCTCATAACATAGAAATAGAGTAGCTATTGTCATCAAAGTAATTTCAGAATTCATTATGCCAGTAAAATTAATGACGATATATTTAAGAAATCTGTGCGTCAAATTAGTAAATTTTCTTGGATTTAAAAAATATATTAACATGTCATAACTCACTACATAGTTTGAGATTATTAGAAACTGAGCAAACAATAATTTGATGCTAATTGCACTAATGCATTTCTAATTAAGTGTGCTTTATGTGCTGAATTTTTCAATTTGCGATGCTGAGGATGAACCCAGGACCCTGTGCTATGCTTGCATATTACCACAGAGACACATCTCCAGTTCTTGGTTTATGAGTTAAGTTCTTACTGTGTAGCTCAGGTTGTTCTTCAACTCACTGTCCAAACCAGTCTGACCTCAGTTTCCCCAGTGCTGTGATTACAGGTACATGTCACCACACACAACCTCCTAAAAATTTAAATTGTATTTTAAGTTTACTTAACTGATTTTTTTTTTGCTTTGATTGCCATATATTGTAATCATTGTTTTTTTATATATATATATTTTTTTTTAATTTCTTTTTTTTTTTGAACATGAAATGCTTTTTTATAGCATGTTTTACAAGGGGAGGGGGTAAGAGGGTCCAGGTGGTGGAAAAGTACAAAATCTTCTTGGCCTGTGCCTTGAAACATGTCATGGTCTATATGGTACACTGCCTTGAATTATGATCTACCTGCTGTTCTTCAGAAGATATGGTACACTGCTTGAGTTATGGTCTCCCTGCTATTCTTAAGAAGACATGGTACTCTGCTTTGAGTCTATCTGCAGTTGCTAAGCAGGATCTTGCAGTTGCCAAGCTTCAGAGGACATTGTGCAGGTGGGGAAAGGTAGGGGGTAAGGGTAAGGGCGAGGGTCCTGGCTTCTGGCATCTCCCCCTTCTCTGTTTAGTTAGAGAAGGCGTCTTATGTTCAATCCCAACTATGTGAGTTTTGAATTTGGATGTCTAATTATGGGGGGTCTTAGACAAGTTCACAACCCCAAAACACTGATGTGAGACAAGTCACATCGATGGTCGAAGGCTTTAGGCTGTCGACGATGGGCAACGTCAAGGGACTCTGATGTGGGTGAAAGGAGGGTGAGAGCCCTGTCTTAGGCCATGTAGGCTGCATCCACTCCCAGCACCACGCACTCCTTTTCGGCTGCATTGGGTGGGCCCCTGGGAAGTGGACCTACAATAATCCCGTCATTGGGCTAACTCACAGCCATCCTAGTCTCTTGTATATGTTCAAGTTACCAACCATTTGTCAGTTTGGGGTGTAATATTGTCATAAAGGAAGGCTCCCCAATGTTAGCGGCCATATCAAGGGTGGCCTTGGTTTAGGAAAAAGCCAATTTTTGTTGTGGTGATCAAGAGGCCAAGCTCTCTAGCGAGAGAAATGAGGGCAAAGCCAGGCATACCAGGTACCCTTCTGGAGGGCGTGGAAGTCTAGGGGTCGACCGTAGGGGGAGGCAGGGGAGCTGACAGCTGTGTCAGTCTCCTGCGGAGTCACTTCTGGATCCTCTGCAATTTTCAGCTGATGGTAATGAACTTCAACTGCCTTCTTGATGGCAGCATCAACCTGGTTCCGTGGACGACAGGTCACGGGCGATGATCTCTGTCTTGCTCAATCTTGATGTCGTGCGCACATCCTCTCAATGAGGGTCTGTCCGGATGGGTCCTTGCCTGGAGCCCCACGTCTGGGTGCCACTTGACCCGACCGGCGAGTCCTGGTTATTCGTGGGGGCGAGGAAGACTGCAACCTGCTATTCTTCAGAAGATATGGTACACTGCTTGAGTTATGGTCTCCCTGCTATTCTTCAGATGATATGGTACACTGCTTTGAGTCTATCTGCAGTTGCCAAGCAGGATCTTGCAGTTGCCCAGCTTCAGGGGACCTTGTGCAGGTGGGAAAAGGTAGGGGGTGAGGGTAAGGGCGAGGCTCCTGGCTTCTGGTCCATCTGGGTTAGAACTTCTAATAGCAGGCATCACGGGTGATTCAATTTTACCTGGAAAGAAAAAAGAAGGGGATTCTCAGGGAGATTTCTCTTCCCTGGATGTAAATTGTTATTCATCGTATTTATGATTGGGCCTGGCTTTGTGAGGGTATCTATTTTTTTCATTAATATTTGTGGTAGCCGGTTAGCTGTGCCTTCTGTGGTATTGGGCAGGCATATCAGTCCTCGGCTCCATAAGGGAACTGGGACTGGGGCATTCCCTTTATGGGTATGAGGGTCCTTCCCCATATCTGCGGCAAAGTTTTGTTGGTCTTGGTGGTGCCCGAGGTCACCAACATGGTCAGCAAGAGATTTGCCATGAGCTTTCAGCTTTAGAGAGAGAAAAGTGAACAAGGCATGATGGAGAGTATTTCAGGGGGACTCCTTCTGAGGGGTACCGTTGCCCCTCTTTTGTTTTTAAAGCCAATTTTTCAGAGTTCTTGTAAAATCAGGGCAGAAGCGCCAACAGTTGCTCCTTCCACACTCAGAGAGTCATGAAGGCCTTATTTAAGGATATATAAATCTATATTAATAATCTTTTGTCAAAGGACTTTTATAGCTCCACTGACAATTAATCAGACTATATAATATATCGATTAGAAATAGCTTTTTCTACTTTTTGTGAGATTACCTCTCTTTTGTCAATTAACTGTTGAGGAAGTTAGGGTTTACCTCTCTCTTGAGAATATTGAACAGAGATTTAAATTCTTTTGTGGAGAGCTTAAAATAGTATCTTAGCCAATTTGCATCTCCTAGAAACTTTTGAAATTAATTTAAAATAAATAGACTCCCTTTTTTTTAAATTCTTTATCTGTGTGGGGTTTTTATTGGGTATTATACGTATTTACCTTTCAATGTTGTCTCCTTTCTCATTCTCCCCCCAAATCCCTTATCCCCTACCCCTTCCTCCTAATTTTTGTGATGGTGTGCTCCAAACATCCTCCCAGTCCCATCTCCCTGCTCTCGAATTCCAACACAGTAGGGGATCCAAACTTTTGGGGACCTTGGCCCTCCACTTTCACTGGAGTCTAACAAGGTCACCCTCAATTCCCTATACAGGTGCGTGAGTCCCTCCCTTTGTGCTCTCTGGTTGGTGGTTTAGACTTTGGGAGTTCTGGTTGAAACTTTTGATGCTCCTTCTAAAAAGGATCAACGCATTCATACTTTGGTCTTCCTTCTTCTATGTGAGTTTTATGTGGTCTATATGAAGATTCTTAGAAATTGTGAGCTTTTGGACTAATATCCACTCATCAGTGAGTGCATACCATGTATGTTCCTTTGAGATTGGGTCATCTCACTCAAGATGATATTTTCCAGCTCCATCCATTTGCCTAGGAATTTTGTGAACTGATTGTTTTTAATAGCTGAGTAGTACTCCATTGTATAAATGTACCACATTTTCTGCATCCATTCTTCTGTTGAAGGGCATCTGAGTTCTTTCCAACTTCTGGCTATTATAAATAAGGCTGCTATGAACATGGTGGAGCATGTGTCCCTGTTGTATGTTGAAACTTCTTTTGGGTATATGCCCAGGAGTGGTATAGCTGGGTCCCTGGGTAACGCTATGTTCAATTTTCTGAGATACGGCCAGACTGCCTTCCATAGTGGTTGTACCAGTTTACAATCCCACCAACAGTGGAGGAGTGTTCCTCTTTCTCCACATCCTCGCCAACATGTACTGTCACCTGTGTTTTTGATCTTAGCCATTCTGACTGGTGTGAGGTGGAATCTCAGTGTTGTTTTCATTTGCATTTCCCTGATGACTAGGGATGCTGAACACTTCTTTAGGTGCTTCTCAACCATTCGAGCTTCCTCAGTTGAGAATTCTTTGTTCAGGTCTGTGCTCCATTTTTTAATAGGGTTCTTTGATTGTCTAGAGTCTAATTTCTTCAGTTCTTTGTATACCTTGGATATTAGCCCTTTATCAGATGTAGGGTTGGTGAAGATCTTTTCCCAATCTGTTTGTTGCCGCTCTGTCCTATTGACTGTGTCCTTTGCTTTACAGAAGCTTTGCAGCTTTATGAGGTCCCATTTGTCAATTTTTGGTCTTAGAGCACAGGCCATTGGCGTTCTGTTCAGGAACTTTTTCCCTGTGCCTATGTATTCCAGGCTTTTTCCCAGTTTCTCTTCTATTAGTTTCAGTGTGGCTGGTTTTAGGTGGAGGTCCTTAATCCACTTGGAATTGAGCTTTGTACAAGGAGATAAGTATGGATCAATTTTCATTTTTCTACATGCTGACCACCAGTTGGACCAGCACCATTTGTTGAAAATGCTATCTTTTTTCCATTCGATGGTTTTAGCCCCTTTGTCAAAGATTAAGTTACCATAGGTATGGGGGTTCATTTCTGGGTCTTCTATTCTATTCCACTGATCCTCCTGCCTGTCTCTGTTCCAATACCATGCAGTTTTTATCACTATTGCTTTGTAGTACAGCTTGAAGTTGGGGATGGTGATTCCTCCAGAAGTTCTTTTATTGCTGAGAGTAGTTTTCGCAATCCTGGGTTTTTTGTCATTCCAAATAAATTTTAAGATTCCTCTTTCTATCTCTGAGAAGAATTGAGTGGGAATTTTGATGGGGATTGCATTAAATCTGTAGATGGCTTTTGGCAAAATAGCCATTTTTACTATATTAATCCTTCCAATCCATGAGCATGGGAGATCTTTCCATCTTCTGAGATCGGCTTCGATTTCTTTCTTCAGGGGAATGAAGTTCTTGTCATACAGGTCTTTTACTTGCTTGGTTAGGTTCACACCAAGGTATTTTATATTATCTGTGACTATTTTGAAGGGTGTCATTTCCATAATTTCTTTCTCAGCCATTTTATCTTTTGAGTAGAGGAAGGCTACTGATTTGCTTGAGTTAATTTTATATCCAGCCACTTTGCTAAAGTTGTTTATCAGGTTTAGGAGTTCTCTGGTGGAAGTTTTGGGGTCACTTAAGTATACTATCATATCATCTGCAAATAGTGAGATTTTGACTTCTTCCTTTCCAATTTGTATCCCTTTGACCTCCTTGTGTTGCCTAATTGCTCTGGCTAGGACTTCCAATACTATATTAAATAAGTAGGGGGAGAGTGGGCAGCCTTGCCTAGTCCCTGATTTTAGTGGGATTGCTTCAAGTTTCTCTCCATTTAGTTTAATGCTGGCTACTGGTTTGCTGTAAATTGCTTTTACTATGTTTAGGTATGGACCTTGAATTCCTGACCTTTCCAAGACTTTTATCATGAAGGGGTGTTGAATTTTGTCAAATGCTTTCTCAGCATCTAGTGAGATGATCATGTGGTTTTTTTCTTTGAGTTTGTTTATATAATGGATTACATTGATGGATTTCCGAATATTGAACCAACCCTGCATTCCTGGGATGAAGCCAACTTGATCGTGATGGATAATTGTTTTGATGTGTTCTTGAATTCGGTTCGCTAGAATTTTATTGAGTAATTTTGCATCAATGTTCATAAGGGAGATTGGCCTGAAGTTCTCTTTCTTTGTTGGGTCTTTGTGTGGCTTAGGTATGAGTGTAATTGTGGCTTCAAAGAATGAGTTGGGTAGTGTACTTTCTGTTTCTATTTTGTGAAATAGTTTGAAAAGAATTGGGATTAGGTCTTCCTTGAAGGTCTGATAGAATTCTGCACTAAAACCGTCTGGTCCCGGGCTTTTCTTTGTAGGGAGACTTTTAATGACTGCTTCTATTTCTTTTGGGGTTATGGGACTGTTTAGATGGTTTATCTGGTCCTGATTTAACATTGGCAACTTGTATTTGTCTAGGAAATTGTCCATTTCATCCAAATTTTCCAATTTTGTTGAATATAGGCTTTTGTAGTAGGATCTGATGATTTTTTTAATTTCCTCAGTTTCTGTTGTTATGTCCCCCTTTTGAGTTCTGATTTTATTAATTTGGATACTGTCTCTCTGCCCTCTGATTAGTCTAGCTAAGGGTTTATCTATCTTGTTGATTTTCTCAAAGAACCAGCTCCTGGTTTTATTGATTCTTTGGATAGTTCTTTTTGTTTCAATTTGGTTGATTTCAGCCCTGAGTTTAATTATTTCCTGCCTTCTACTCCTCTTGGTTGTATTAGCTTCTTTTTGTTCTAGGTCTTTCAGGTGCTCTGTCAAGCTGTTAGTGTATGCTCCCTCCAGTTTCTTTTTGTAGGCACTTAGAGCTATGAATTTTCCTCTTAGCACTGCTTTCATTGTATCCCATAAATT
Organism: Grammomys surdaster; assembly: GCF_004785775.1. Classification (NCBI taxonomy): domain Eukaryota; kingdom Metazoa; phylum Chordata; class Mammalia; order Rodentia; family Muridae; genus Grammomys; species Grammomys surdaster. The sequence continues at coordinate 4,350,769 of NW_021621467.1, forward strand.
TTGGTATGATGTGTCATCATTTTCATTAAATTCTAAAAAGTTTTTAATTTCTTTCTTTATTTCTTCCCTTACCTGATTATCAAGGAGTAGGGTGTTGTTCCTTAACTGATTTTTCAATCACAGTATTATTTTCTAACATCATCAGAGTCTCTGTTTGTCAGTGATATTACTCATTTCTTTTATTAATGTATGTATACTGAATAGAGCAATGAGGTTTAAAATGCTATTTTCTTTCTCCAAAAATTCTTTTTTTAATCACATAAATTTTTAGTGAGGTGTATTTAATAGTTGATGCAACAATTTATGCATTCGGTAAATGAGCATTTTCAGTCCTAATGTACTTCAGCTGTATTTTTGGCACAAATGACTCATTCATAGGTTGATATGGTTTTTTTTGCTGCAGTTTGTTATAAGCGGCTCCAGGTGACACTCCTTTCAGAAGTCTGTGCTAAAGACAACTAACTCTTTCTGGCTTAGAAGTAAGCTCTAAATAAAGTCATGTTAGTAAGAAAGGACAAAAGCTTTCCCAGTTGCTAACAGGGAACTTGGGATCTGTAGGTTGATGGAGCCCCCTTTCTGTACAGGCATGGTGGATGCAGCAGCAGGAGCACCAGCAGCAAGACTCCCATAAGACCTTGAAAGCTTTCTTTAGAACACAGAAGAAAAAAAAATCTCTCTTGCTTTCAGTAAATTCAAGTTTAGATCACGTTTATTGTTTTTAAGGAAGGGCCAGGGCCTTGAGAGGTTCCCAGTGGTCACATAATCCTAGCAAGAGTCAGGCTTAGGTTACTTAAAGAAAAATAAGGTCTTAGATGTAACACCCCAGGTGCCACGCTTCCAGGCTTCTAAAGGGCTCAGAATAGATTTAATGCAGTTACTAGCCTTTCACTAAAAAATTTATTGCTTCCATAACTGTCCTTTATTGAGCACAAATTCAAAATGAAAATGGCAGACTTAAAAATGGCATACTTCAATGAACTTTGGAACTACAGGCAATGAAAAAATAGTTCTAATAAAGCAGTCACAAAAGCTTGAATTTAGCAAGCCAGTATATAATATTATGCAAGTGTAGTTTATCTTGAGAATGATTTGTTTTTTTAAATTTTTTTATTGGATGTTTTATTTACATTTCATATGTTGTCCCCTTACCCCATCCCCCACCCACCCAGGAATCCCCTATCCCCTCACCCCTCCTCCTTCTTCTCTGTGGATGTAACCCCTACCTATCCCCCCACTCCCACCTCCCCACCCTCAAAATTCCCACCCCCTGGGGCATCCAGCCTTCATGAGGTCAAGGATCTCTTCATCCACCTATGCCCAGCAGGTCCCTCCACTCTTACATATTCAGCTGAAGCCCTGGATCCCCCCCCCCCCAAGTGCTCCCAGGCTGGTGGTTTAGACCCTGGGAGCTGTGGTTGGTTGGTATTGTTGCTCTCCTTATAGTGCCACAAACCCTTTCGGCTCCTTCAGTCTTCACTCTAACTCCTCCATTGAGAACCCCATTATCAGTTCAATGGCTAGTTGTGAGCATCTGCCTCTGAATATGTCAGACTCTTGAAGACCTCTGAGGAGACATCCGTATCAGGTGAGAATGATTTGGTTTTATGTTTAATTATTTTATACCTTTTAAGTAATTGAGATTTTTTTTTTAGTTCAAAGAAGTAAGACAAATGCATAGGGACAAGTGTACAAGGCAGAGAAAACAATGGTTCAAAAATATTCTTTACGTTGACAATATCTGACCACTATCCTTTCCTGTTCCCCCTTTACTTTGTCTCTCTCCTCTCTTTTCTGAAACAAGATGGAGTGATCACTCCACTTTATATGATGAACTACACTTTCATCCATTTAACTACAAAAAATACAGATTCTGTCTTCTTTCCAAATTCACCTCCAGTGTGTGCATACACACTGCATTCTCTACATCCCTTCACCAGTGCATGGATACACAAGCTGACTCTAATACTTGACTATCATGACCATGATATGATACAACCAGCTTTGCAGGCATTTCAGTAGCACACTGACTTAGACTGTGTTGAGAATATTTTTTATATTCAGCCAGGGAAGTAGGTAGGCTAACTAAAGAGCTTGACACCTTCATCTACTCCAAATTTGTTTCCCTATTCATATCCACAACTTTGTAGCAGGCCATCTTCTGCAGCCTTTCTCCTTTCTGCCCCTACCTCCAATGGCTCCCACAGACCTACCCCTCCAAACTTTGTTCCCTTCATTCACCACTTTACCCAGCCTCTAACTCCAACAGGCATTCACTAGAGGAGAGAGAAAATCTGAGGCATTAAAGACACACAGACAAAGAAGTGTATACCTTGAGCAAAGAAGTCTAAGAAATCCTGGCTCAAAACATACAGGAAATCTTTTATATTTCCTAACGTAAAGATGGAAATGCCTATCAAGGTACTAGAAGTATATAGAAAAACTGCCCTCAGCACATAACACCAAAATACTAAAGGTATAAAACAAAGATGGAACATTAAACGCTTCAGGGAAAAAGATCAAGTAACATATAAAGGCAGACTTATCATAATAACGCATGACTTCTCAATGGAGACTCTAAAACACAGAAGGGCCTGGAAAGATGTTTAATATACTGTAAAAGACATTTAATATACTGTAAAAGGGACTAGCTACTAAACTACTACTAAACCCAAGAAAACTTTTCAATCACAGTACATGGAGAAAATAAGATCTCTGTTGAAAATATCAAATTTAAGAAGTATCTATCTTAAAATCCAGCCCTACAAAGAGTGCTAGAAAGAAAACCCTGATCTTAAGAGGTTAACTCTACCCAAGAGAACATAGGGAATAAATAATCCCACACCAATAAATTAAAGAAGGGCAAAGAGCAAGCACATGTTTGCATGCTCACACAGACACACAGACTCACAGACACACACACAGACACACACACACACACACACACACACACACAGCACCACCACCACCGAATTCAATTCCCTAATAAAAAGGACAGACTAATAGAATGGATGTGTAAACAGGATCCGTCCTTCTGCTGAATCCAAGAAATGTATCTGTACATCAAGGACTGACATCACCTCAGGGTAAAAGGATAGAAAAAGACATTCTAAGCAAACAAGAAACAAGCATGATGTAACCATTTTAACATATGACAAAACAGAATTCAAGCAAGAACTGATCAGAAAAGATACAGAAAGACACTACATATTTATCAATGAAAAATCCACCAAAGGGATATTGCAATTCTTAATGTCTACACACCAAATGCAAGGGCACCAATGATCATTAAAAAAAAAAAACACCACTAACACAGATTCAATCACATACTGATCCTTACACACTGATAGTGGGCAACTTCAACATCTGAGTCCTGTCAATGGATAGATCATCCAGATAAAAACTAAACAGAAAAATGCTAGAGCTAACATGTTATAAACCAAATGTACCTAACATATTTACAGGCTATTTCTCAGCACTTCAAACTTTCTCCAACATTGACCATATACTTGGACAAAATGCACATCTCAGCAGAACAACAAAATAGAAATAACTCTCCGAATACTGCCACAGATTTAAGCTGGATATCGATAACAACAGATACAACAGAAAGCTTGCTAACTCATGGAAACACAACAATTCAATATTGAATAAAAATATAAGTCAAGAAATTAAGAAAGAAATAAAAACTTTCAGAATCGAATGAAAATTAAGACAGAAGATGTCCAAACTTACAGGTCAGAATGAGCATGGTTCTAAGAGAAAATTCATAGTACTAAAGACATACACTGAAAAATTGGAGAGCTCTCATAGTATCAACTTAACAGAACATGTGAAAACCCTAGGAAAAAGAAGAGTATATTTCCATTTTAATTGGTACTGGGAATCATCACTGGAATTGAAAATAACCAAAATATTTTGGTGTGAAATCTCAATTTTAATAAAAAATACATCTATACATTTGCTATAAAGCATATGTTTCAAAAAGTAATATAATTTGTAATTAATATATTAAAGACATAATATAAACTGTATGCTTTGATAATTAAGTTTTATTCTGTAGCTTTTGTTATTATTTTGTACTTAAATTATCTTGCTGATCCACAAATACTTATTTAAAAGTTATTGGACATCTGCTCTTTGGTAAGCATGGTTTTAATAGCTAAGATAATTTAAAACTCACTAATTTATGCTATAATTTATTTGTAAATGCACTGAATATAAGTGAGCTTTATACTGTATACTTCAGTTGTGTGGTATCCTTTAATTGATGCCAAATAGGATTATCATATTTATATGTAATTGTTTACTGACATTATAGGAAAATATTATTATTTTCTACAATTTTCCTTTTAAACTTACTTTGTCATTTTATTTGTTCTAGAACCTGTTTTCTATATTTTGATATATATTCTCTATTTTCATAATATATACTAACATATATTCTCATGACTAGATAATGATCCATCTAGCTTGCATATGTGTAAAAATTTTATACCATCACACACTTCTAATCTTCTGTATTTTCAGTCTCATGAATGAGATATGTATGAAAAATAGGCACTCTAGGCTTTCCATGATGTCAGAATTTACTGAATAAGAACAAATGTATAAGCTACATAATTGCATTGGTTTTAAGGTTGTGAGGACTTCTGACTTGACATGGTATCAGGTCATTAGAAACACAGATTCATTTATTTCAGTCTTATTGCTAATATTCTTTCAGGTCATATACCAGAGAGATGCAGTGGATACAGATTACAGAATGTCGAGGGAAGAATTAAATTCACCATGTGGTTTAAATGAGCCTCACTGAAGGAGGAGGCTGAGCTATGTAAAAAGAGAGTCACCGCTTCAACTGGAGGTGGCTGTTCTGGATCAGTGCTGCAGGAGCACAGAGCCTATTCAGATTGCAGAGCTCTGTCTAGGTGGAATTAGTGAAAGGCACAGCATTGGTGCTTGGTGCAGTTAGGGCTCAGGGTACAGAGATGGCTCCAGCAAAAGAGCAGGTTAACAGGAGCAGGACAGAGGAAAGATTAGTGACTTTTTTTTTCCATTGTTGGTGGGACTGCAAGATGGTGCAACCACTTTGGAAATCAGTCTGGCGGTTCCTCAGAAAATTGGACATAGCATTACCCGAGGATCCAGCTATACCACTCCTAGGCATATACCCAGAAGATGCTCGAACATATAATAAGGAGATATGCTCAACTATGTTCATAGCAGCTTTATTTATAATACCCAGGAGCTGGAAAGAACCAAGATGTCCTTCAACTGAGGAATGGATTAAAAAAATGTGGTATATTTACACAATGGAGTATTACTCAGCTATTAAAAACAATGAATTCGAGAGGTTCCTAGGTAAATGGATGGAACTAGAAATTATCATCCTGAGTGAGGTAAGCCAATCACAAAAGAACACACTTGGTATTCACTCACTGATTGTTGGATATTAGCCCAGAACCTTGAAATGCCCAAGATGCAACTCACAGGCCACATGAAGCCCATAAAGAAGGAAGACCAAGTTGGGGTGATTCGGTCCTTCTTAGAAGGAGCAACAAAATACTCAAGGGAGCAAATATGGAGACAAAGTGAGGGACAAAAACTGAGGGAGGGGCCGTCTGAAGACCTTTTTCACCTGAGTATCCATCCCATGTGCAGTCACCAAAGGTAGATGCTGATGTGGAAGTCAGGAAGTGCATGCTGATAAGAGCCTGATATGGATGTCTCCTCAGAGGTCTTCAAGAGTCAGACATATTCAGAGGCAGATGCTCACAACTAGCCATTGAACTGATCATGGGGTTCTCAATAGAGGAGTTAGAGTGAAGACTGAAGGAGCTGAAAGGATTTGCGGCACCATGAGGAGAGCAACAATACCAACCAACCACAGCTCCCAGGGTCTAAACCACCAGCCTGGGAGCACTTGGGGGGGGATCCAGGGCTTCAGCTGAATATGTAAGAGTGGAGGGCCCTGCTGGGCATAGGTGGAAGAAGAGAACCTTGACCTCATGAAGGCTGGATGCCCCAGGGGGTGGGAATT
>NW_021621467.1:4356905-4375490 GCF_004785775.1 Grammomys surdaster
GGGGACAACATATGAAATGTAAATAAAACATCCAATAGAAACAAAAAAAAATGTGAAAAAAAAAGATTAGTGACTTATAATAGCAGAGTTGAGAGGTGAAGAACTTGTCTAGGTATAGTGCTGGTTTCAGATGTCACCGGTTTCCTGGTCTGGGTCTGGGTTTAGGTCTGGGTCCGGGTCCGGGTCCGCGTAAGGGTCTGGGTATGGGTCTAGGTGCAGAGCTGATTCTATGTTCAAGGCTGGTTCTAAGTTCACGTAAAAACAAGGTCCAGTTTCTTATAGGCTATATCAAGAAGGAGATTGATGTGGGGCTGAATACTCAGGGAAGACTAAAGCCCATTTTAAATGCATTAAATCTTTAATGATAAGTACCTGGGTTTCCTGCACACACACACACACACACGTGCACACACACACTATATATGTATATGTATGTGTATGTATATATACACACATAAATATACATCAAATATATAGTATATATACATGCACATACATATATATATACACATGTATCAAGTTTATGATGTATATCATCCAGTTTAGTGTATGTAACTTATCAGTTTACGTATTTCTGTTGAAACTGTATGTTCCAGCTTTCCTAGTTCTCTTGAAGATTCTGCTTTTGCATTCAGTATGACTATGGAAGAGGCCACTTTCAAAAAATTTCTCATTATTCCTTTGATCTCTTTTACATTTTTATTTAATTTGTATTACATACACATGAGTATATGAATATATATATTCCTAAACACATAATTTCGACCTGCTCAGCCTGTATAATTTCACTGTATGTATATGTTCTCAGGGTTGATCATTCGATATTAGATAAACCATCGGTGAGCTCCTCCTTGGAGACAATAATTCTCTAGCTCAGTATTCCTTGGACATCTGTAATGCCTTCAGACTTTCTGGACTTTCTCCCACCTATGCTCATATGTGTTTTCTGTTGTGTTTTCCTCAGCTGTTTAGGGCGTCATGCTAATGATCTTTACGGACAACTTTTTTTTTATAGTCAAATTTATTTATTTATTTATTTATTTATTTATTTATTTATTTATTTATTTTAAATTAATTTTTTTTCACACAGGGGTTATAAACACAGAAAGGCAGGATGTGGGGAAGGGAATGACACTGCAGTGTGGGTGATCAGGGGGAATATAGATATCATCAGAACCAGGTATCAGCTGGGTGAAGGTTCAGGGGACAAGTCACTATGACTCTGCCTGTGACTCGCTTGTCCTTATCTATGTTGGTATTGTCTGCCCAGGCTACCTATTTACAAGGTCTGTGACTACTCAGGCTTGTAAATTTCCACAAAAGCTGCCTGTTTACATTAGCTTATAGCCATCTGTTTCAATGTTTTTCCACAGAGACCCAAGACTTAGTGTTAGTATACGTGTATGACAGGCCTATTGCTGATTTTAGGCCTATGGCTGATTTTAGGCCTTCAGTGGGTAAGCAGGGCTGCCCCTGACATCTCCCATCTCTAAGTATAGAAGGGCTGTGGCAATTCTAAACTTGCGAAGGCGGGGATGGAGGCTTGACCTCCAGTATTTGAAGGGGACCTTGTAATGGCTCCGGTCCCCCTGTCATTGTCTATGGACATCTTTATAGTTAGAATACTTTATATCCTCTCTAATTACTAGGAGACACAATATCATAGCAAATTCCCTGTTCCTCTAGCATTTACAATTTTTCTGACTCCTCTCTTGCAATACATTCTGAGCTTTAGGTGTAGAAGTTGTATTGTAGATGTATCATAAGAACTGGGGCTCCATAACTGAATTTCAATTGGTAATGGTTTTCTGTAGTGGTCTCCTTATGTTACAAAAAAATTCATAATATAAAGTGAGTACTACATTTATCTTTGGGTATAGGAACAAATATTTAGAATGTAGTTACAGATTATGCTGGCTTTGTAAAGTAGTGGTTGTACATTTTCCTCCACGATCCTTGGCTTTCCTAGGCATTTACAATGGTAGTTTTTCGGTACCTAGCCAAGATTTCCCTCATTTTGAGCAGAATGGAAGTCCAGTTGGAGAGCTGTTGCTTACTGCCAAGGCATACATGCCACTACTGTACTATTATGGTAATTTTGCCATGCTGGTCACTGTTGTGGTTCATAGATATCTTTGCTATGTAGGAATGTTGGTTGCTTCCCTGCCTCTGTTGCTTGCATGGTGCCTTCTGGTACTGTGGAAGCTGGTCCTCAGGAAAGAACATTCAGATCGTTTCCAGGACTGAGGTCTTGTTTTTAGCATTAAGGACTTAATTTACTGTCTATCTCTGGAAGGCAAGAGCAGTAGTAATCGCTTATGATTTGGGAGTTTCTTGAACAACCCTGACCAGCAACTAAAAAGAAGACTTCTCAGGCCTAGTATTAGGGGTCTAGTCAGATGGGCTTGAGCTCTCAGAGAGAAAATTATGATCCCAGATGGGAGTATTTAATTTCTTGTGTGTATTGTAGGTATTTTAAGGTAGAGATTTAATAGTGTGATTCTTCCCACAGTTTTCAGATGTCATTACTCTTATTTTTACACACCTGTCTTTCCCGCTCCTAATTAGAAGTTACTTTTATTTTCTCATGCTCCCCATCAGATCAATTGTACCCCACTATTCCCTTTCTTTTGCTCCCCAGCCTAAGCAATGGTCCATTTTTACTTTCTTGGTTTCTGCAGGTACTGCAGAATATGTACTAGTGTCTGAATATGTGGAGTTAGGGACGTAGGAGAGAAATAACATTTAGAATGCAGTTCAGGATTACTCTGGCTTATCTTGCTCAATATGATCTTTTCTCATTCTATCCATTTACCCGTAAACTTCATTCTACTTTACCACTGAACAGTACTCTGTAGTGTAATGGATCACATTTTCATTATCCATTCACCAGCTGAATGTCATTACATTGTTTCCATTTCTTAGCTACTGTAAACAGAGTGGCAATGAACATCATTTGTTGAATTTTTGTATAATATGCAGTAGTATACTGGGTCATATGGTGGCTTTTTTTTTTTTTAGCTTTTTGAGAATTCTTCACACTGATATCCAGAGAGGCTACATCAATTTGTAATCCAAAGAATAGTGAATGAGTCTCCCTTTTTCCCACACCCCTTCCAGCATTTAGTGTGGTTGTTTTGTTTATATTTGCCATTCTGATAGAGGTAAGTTCAAATCTCCCAAGTTGTTTTGGTTTGGATTTCCCTATTTGCAAGGGATGATGAACAGTTTTTGACATACTTAGTATCCATTTTTTTTCTTCTTTTGAGGACTCTTTCCTCAGGTTTCATGCTTGTTCTTTGAATGGGTCGATTTTGTCCTTACTTTTTAGTTCATTATATATTCTGCATATTGTTCTTCTGTTACATCTGTAGTTAACAAGGGTTCTCTCCCTTTCCATATGCTTTATCCTCCACATATTTTCAATTTTTAAAAATTAATTAATTATTTTATTTATTTACATCCCAAATGTTGCTCCCCTCCGAGTCCCCTATTGCTGAGTTCTTCCCCTCACCCCCTTCACCTCTGAGAGGATACATACCCCTGGGTTTCCTCCAATCCTAGGGCATCAAGTCTCTACAGGATTAATTTGCCAACGTTTTTAATTATAAAGTAAAACTAACACAATTTTATCAGAATTTAATAGCTAATTATTAGTTAATTAGAATTTAAAATTAATTCCCTCGGAATAGGACTAAATCTAAGAAGGGGTTGTCTTGGCCTCCATTGACTGATTTTAATCACTGCACTAGGTGCATGCCAAGCCTGCAGCTCCCTCTGCAAACTGACACTACACTGACTGCACTCAGAACACCAGTGGGCTATAAAAGCACAGCTGAGAGTCTTTCAAAAAGAACAGGGGTCACCGTCACAAACCTGTCAACCAGGGATGAGATGCTTTCTCAGTTGACATTCTGATTCTCCACTGTTAAATCCTTTTTCCAGCTTGAGTCCCATGGTTGGTGGTAGAAAGCATATAGCATTGTGAAAGTTCAGAAGTCACATTCAAAGAATTAAAGAAATTCCATCAGTAAGGAATACCATTTAAATAAAGTAGCAACTTAGCTTATTCTAACCAAAGAATGGTCCAAGAACATATGACATTAGTCTCACAAAATTTCTGAAATTTGGAAGACAATTTTATAAAACATATTGATAGTGGGTTAGCAAGATGGCTCAGCAGGCATAAAATGATACTTGCCACCTAAGTTAGAGACCTGAATTTCTTCCTCAAGAACCTACGTAGCCGAAGAAGAGAACCATCTCCTACAAGTTACTCTTTCAGCACACTTTGATGCATGCCAGCTGCATGCACACATGCACACACACATAGAAACACACACTCACATGTACACACACAAACACACATGCACACACTAAAAAGTATTGATTTTTATCACAGGTTTCATTAGTTTTCAGAACTAATATGATATCATTCTATTAAAACTAAAAACTGAAAATGCACCTGTTTTTATTCTATGCTGCGAGTCCTAAATGAACTTCCTTATGCAATACACAACTTCTCTTTGGGAAACAAAAGCACCAAATCTCATTGGTATTCAGAGTCAGTGAGTGTTTATTAGTAGTGTAGAAAATGATACTACACTTTTCTCTTCATTATCTTCTTCAGGGTCCCACCTCAGTTCCTGATGACAGTTGGAAACCATCCAAATGACCAGAGCTCTAATTATGACCTGTTACTTACTGAGCAGAACATAGTCACTGTGCTCATTAACCTCAGTTTCAATTTGGTACATTCTTCTAATGTTTATGAGATGCTAGACTTTGTCATACATGTGTAAAATTTAGGTTTGTTTGGATGACTTTTTATGGTACTATTTTGGAAAAAGTATTTTAACTGACATTACATCTGCATGAGTAATTAATATTTATAAAATATATTCATCTATCTATCTAGGGATACAATACCACATACCTATGCTGTGGGATGTCAAGTCTTATAGAAGATATGGAATAGAAATAAGCATGTAATTGTTTAGCCAGAAAAGACCAGAACTGCACACTGAGCTTTACTCTATCAAGTCCACAAGAAACATAAAAAAAAAATAGAAAAAGAAAAAAAGAAAAAAGTACAGGAAAAGTACAGATACAGTATGATGCTCAGAGAAAGAAAGAATAACTGTTTCTACTACTTTAGACACTGAAAATTTGTCAGGTGGTTTTGAGAGGTTTTAGCACTTGGGAAATTAAAGACATATATAAGATTGCTCAGAGGACAGCAGAGTACTTTCAGAGTACTCTGAAAGCATTGGACTACAGTATTAGTCTGTGTTCCTATGGCTGAACATGCGCTGGAGAAATGCAGACACAATCACAGAGACATCTCTGGAGGTCATGGCAAATATTTAGTTATTGTCATGGGAAATAACATGGCTCTCTGTCATTTTCATATTCTAGTCTTATTTACTAAGTACCAACAATGAATGGGAGCTCAAGGATGTTGCAGTCTTCTGAAGCTTGTCTGCTGATGTGCAGCTGTTGGATTCTCCCAGCAGGGGGAAGCAGATCTCTGCCTAGTGGGGGAGGCTGCTTCCCAAGGTAACCATTTACATCCCATGGTTACCAGATAGTTGGTAAATTAGTATCTCTGAGTCTAATTTAGAAAAATGTGCAAGTGTTGACCCATTTATAAAACTTAATTTTTCTGTAGATGTTTATTTCTTAAACCTGGAGATCTATATTAACTCTGATAGTGATAAATATTTTAGAATCAGCATGTGGAAGTATAGAAAGTACTTAGTTTTATACATTGATAATTGCTTTATGGCAGTCCATAACAAGTGCCTACAGATGATCTGTACTCTAGTCTTCATGTCTTATCTGTAATATAGAATTACAAAGTACCTGGTAGACAACTCCAATCTCAGAATATAGCTACAGATTTGGAGACAATAACTGGAACTCTTTAGCATGTTAGTCCAGCATGTCTGTTCATGAATCTTCTTTTTTTTTAATGTTTCTTTTATTAAATGGATTTAACTATGGCATTTTCTTTTTTTATTTAATTTTTTTTGAACATGAAATGCTTTTTTATAGCATGTTTTACAAGGGGAAGGGGTAAGAGGGGCCAGGTGGTGGAAAAGTACAGAATCTTCTTGGCCTGTGTAACTATGGCATTTTCAATAATAATTTGTTTTTCTTGATCTACTTTCTCTTGCTTCTGATCACTTTGATCACCTTGTATCCTTCTACTTTCTTTCTTATTTGCATGTCATGTGTTCTATTATCATTATAATTTGTAAAATGGCATCTGTCACCTCTTCAGCTTTTTCCTTTGTGTGGTATCTTGCAATTGTTTAATCAGAAATTATCTCAACACCATACTCACTTAGTGAAAAGTACATATATAATATTATAGTATAATATTAAAGTATATAGAATAATATATAATATAATAATATAATATATAATAATATAATATGATATATATACATATATATGTGTGTGTGTGTGTGTGTATTATGTCACTGAATTGAACTGTAAACTTTCAAAGGTCTATGATAGATAATTTTATATGATGTATATTCTATCACAAACAAGAACCAAACAAGTCCTCCTGCACATATTCATCTTAGGAAGAATAAAAAGTGAGCACTTGCTTTGAATATTTCCTAGTGCTGTGCCTCTTTGGTGAGATGATCTTGGGCCACATCAGACAAAGTCTTTGGGGACTACAGCTAGGAGCCTAGAGAACTGAGAGGAAATGTCACATTTGAACAGAGAGAAAGAGAGACTTGAAGGAATACAGATGATGGCTAGCTCTATAGATGAGAGTAACTCCAAAACTGTGTGGCAAGAGTTCAGATGGGAGATGCTGAACCCTTGTGTATAGTTTATACATGAACCTCACTCAGCATTAGAGGAGAAAATGAAGAAATTCTCAATACATTTTTGCCACTATGTCATTAGAGACTGTGCTGCATGCAAATCTCTTGACTATACATAATGACCTTAGACATTCCAATGGATGGAAAAAGAACACTTAAAAGCTCCTCAAAGGATTTACAAAGTCTATGGATTCTATAACATGACATTTGATAATGACTTGAAGTATTTAGTGTGGATACTAACAGAGAATGCAAGTGTTCAAACACCTCCATACTTCAAATTCTATCTACAAAAAGTACATGACACTGATCTCTTTCTCTTGTCAACTAAGCTCTTTCCTTTGTATTCTTTCTTGCAATTTTGTAATCAGAAATCATCTCAATACCACGCTCCCTTAGTGAAAGGTGAAACTAGGTGCCTGTTCTTTTCCATATTTTATCTTTTTCTCTTGTTGCTGAGGAATATCCTGTACTCAGTCTCAGAGTTTGTTCATACTAACAATGAAATGAAGGTCTACTGTTCAAAATGGCAGGTACAGGAACACTGTTTATAAGGACCAACTCTGTTCTCAACACTTGCCTTCAAATCATGTCTTCATTGTAATATGTCTCCATTTCCTTTTGATCTAGCTAAAGTATACAGTATCATTACTTGGTTCTCAAGGAACACCTCACTGTACATGATATAGTCAGAGGGGAATTGAAATTAATCAAATCTATGTAAAATAGTCAACATTTTCACAGACTCTTGTATATCTTTCTGTTTTCTTATCTCCTCTCAGTAGAAGAGAACAGTATACTAAAGAATGCATCTTATTGATCTGCTGTTTAGTCCTATACTGATGTATTCATATTAATTTTCCAAGACAAAGACGAGGCACTGAAGGCAAACATATTGAGTGTTGATCACTGAATGTAAACTTATATTCTAAATGTGTCCTCTCATGTTTCACATTTATCCAATTCTATATAATTAGCTCAATGGGAACACTAGGGATTGAAATATCCCCATGTGGTTAAGAAAAATTCAGCATAGACGATTTAAGGTTACTTTTAATATTCTGACTTAACACATAACTTAGTTTTGCCTAGAAACATGCTCTGTGACAGCCATGTAAGGATAAAAATAAATATGCACACGTATATATGACAATCACTTTTGTCTCTATATCTCTTTTAGAAATAGCTCTGAACCATTTCTGCAACCAAATACATCTGCCACTTTTTCTCCACTATAAAAAGCAAAATTGATGGATTTACAAAGCACAGTCAAGTGAAAGAAAACTTAATATAAAGTTGTTAAAAATAATTCAGCCTGAATTCAGTGTCACTGTTTGACTTCAATTTTGCATTATATATTAAATGAAAGATTTGATGTTTAAATCTTTGGTTTTCAATAATGTCCAAGTATAGGAGATGATATGGCACAATCAGTATTGGATATAACTTCATCTTTTCCCAACAAATTAAAATGCTTGAATTATATCTTGATGCTTAATAGAACCAGTCTTATGTTTTACTGATTTATAAGACTACTTGAAAAATCCCTCAACATTTTCCCCCTTTATGTACCTAAAGAAATATTACTGAATTGGTTCTACTTGTTTATGATTCAGGTTTATTGTTGATCCATGTTCAATCATCTTTTAATAATCACTGATTCTCTTATACATTAATGAGAACATGTTATAATAAAGTCATATACTGTGTATAATGGTCGCTGTGGCTATAATTTGTTTTCTATATTTGTATAATATGTTCTCTGAAAAACAAAAGACAACTACAGGAGGTGGGGGGAAAACTGGAAAGTATACCCTTTATTCTTCTCTAAATGACTTGAGTTTCTAGTAGCAAAAAAAAAAAAAAAAAAAAAAAAAAAAAAACCACACGGTTAAACATTAGGTTATAAAATAAAAGTAATAATTAGTGTTAACACCTTCAGATAAAGTGATTACTTTCACAAACCAAAACTTGTGGAAATGGAGAGGAATGTTGGGGTGACATATTTATTTGAAAGTAAGGTTGAGTTAATGCCTCTAAGTCATGGCTATCTGTCTCCCATGAAAGCACGACACAGTTTATATAGATATTTTTCCAGACATATTTTTATATAAGTCCCATTAACTCATACTACTTATATATAGTCATTTGCAAATTTAGTTCTGGTAGGTTATTTTATGGGAGGTGGGATATTTTTATATGATGCTGGATGTGGGTGGAGTTTACATTTTGGGACCTGCTATGGAAAACCGAGTGATGGAAGAAGCAATGAATCCAGAAGTCAGCATGAGGGTCCTCACATTAATAGCAGCCAACACCATGGATACAGTGCTTTGTCTAAAAGAGACAGTGGAGATGTGACCATCAAAGACTACTGAAGGTTTTCAGAGAGATGCTGATACCTTTATTAATTTATTTCTCCATGACATTTCCTGTATTAGTCCTGCTAGATCTACTATAAAAAAATACTCTGTCACTTGAAAGGTGATTTCAACACTAGAAGTTTATTTTATCATTTGTTGGAGCTAGAAGCACTTGAAGAGATACTCACAGTTCTGTGTCTTGAGAAACCTTAACCCTTGCAACTTCAGATGTCAGAGGGTCTTTCCTCTGTGTACATCAACACTTGTTATCCTTCTCTGTAACTCAATCTCTTTTTTTCTGTGGATACTCCAGTCAGATTTTACTACAGTCTACCATCATTTTAATTTACCATTTTAGAAGTCCTGTTTCCCAAAGTGGTCACATTCTGAGTTGCTGAGGCTGGAATTCAATGTGTGGATATTTGAGTGGGAAGATGCATGATAAATCACAGTAATCCTCACCCTTTGAAATAAAGTGACAGTGAAGAAAAGGGTAAACTCTGTACTCTAGAGAAGATGTTCGTGTATTATAGAAGTAAGAAGGCAAGAAGGTCTTATCCTTCGGAACAAGTCCTCTTTCTTGCCCTCTTACTTTCATAACACAGATTCTCTTTCCACATCTCCCCATCACAGTGTTGCACTTGTTTTCACACTCCATCACTCACTCCAGGGGCATTCGTCATCAATCTGGCTACAATTGCTCTCTGCTTTGCTTCCATTAGACTTTTGTTTGTCCCATTAGTTTAGAGCATTATTCCAAATCCTGTATTCTATCAAATTTGAGTAATGCTTATTTCTGCATTCATTCCACTAAAATTTTAATAGATGTAAGTCTAGTCTTGTCTTTAATGCCTTGCATACAACGATGCTAAACATGCTGTGTTGATTGATTAAAACTTAATGATGTTAATAAATTCATTATAGCTTTCCCTCAATGTTGTTAGTGTTTTTCTTAATCTTTTTAACTTTCTCCAAGCATGACATGACATTAAAATCTCCAATAATTCACACTCTCCTTTTAATGATTTCCCTATTTATCATTTTTAGGGCTATTCAAGAATATTTCTTTGATAAGATAGAGAAAAAGTGATTGATCAAAAGAGGAAAAGGTTTAAAAATAAATAGTGAATGAATGTTCTGACAATTCATTAATCTTTGACAACCAACTTATATGGAAGCACTACCTTAACCTGTCAGTATATATTATTTTAAACTAGAAAAACATCCTTCATATGAATCAACTACATGCTGATCTATGAGTGAGTTTCAATAAATTTCAAAGAATTGGTAGCATATAATTCATGTTTACCAGTTACAAAAAAAGTCAAATCAGATATAGACAGTAAAAACAGAAAAAAGAACAATCTATTTGGAAGTTAAAGAACATGGCTAAGTAAAATGAGGAAGAGGCAAATTCCTAAAGTAGATGCCAGAAAACACTTAAAATTGAATTATTATATATAATATACATAACAAAGTATGTATAATATATGTATACATACATGTACATAATATATGCATATATATATACATACATATATACATACTGTACAATATAGGATAAAGCAATTTTAGGAGACAACTTATAATTTTAACTCTTAAAAATACCAAAACTATCAAAAATACCAAAACTTAATGAGCTAAATATGGAAATGGCAAAAGGCTAATGCCAAATTTAATAAAAAGGCATAAGGATTAAATGTACATAATTAATTAGTGAAAGAAAATAAGATATAATATCAACAAAGTTAAGATTTTGAAAATGATGATGAAGTTGGTGGAGCTGTGAAAAACTGATAACAAAGTATCACAAAAGAACAAAGCTAAGGTTAAAACCCTCTAATGCCACAGATGCTGCCCGTTGAGATTAGATGAGAAATGGAAACTTCAAATGATTTAATTTGAAAGGTTAGCTGGAGTGGCAATGGCCACGTGGCGTTAATTGGTGGATGCAGATCAAGAAAAGTTGCTTGGTACATGAACATGTCTCTGTCTGCAATGAAAATGTCTTTTCTAGCGGTGAGTAGACTTGTGATTATATAAATAATGATAGCTCAAGCTATTTGAGGCCACTGGCTTGATAGTCAACAGATCATCAATGTCTTCACTCTCTTGACTATCACACCTCTGTCCTCAGGTTCCAGAATGCTGCAAAATCACTGGTCACGGGCAATAGAGCACCTGACCATATAGAACATTACAGTTTATCAGAACATCAGAGAAAAATAGAACAACTTTATAAGCACTATAAAATTAAAAGAGAAAAATTCTCAATGTTGGAATTACCATACTAAATAAATTTAACTCCAAGTTAAAAAAAGAAAGCCTAATCTCAAATGAGTTCTTCCAATGTATAAAAAGAGATGTGACGAGCAAACACAACACCTGTCAGGGACTGGTCATATGGAAGAAAACCCATTGACTGATTTTGCTTAGGGGCATTCAGTGAGGCAAAATATTTGAAACCGAATCTATTTATATTTAAAACAGACAGTGCATTGTGATGAAGTTAAGTTTATCTCAGTATGACACAACAATTGGCAATTGTTCTATTCTTCCTTGTGAGGTATAACGAATCATCTATTCCCCACAGATAAAGCTGGCTTTGAAAGGACAAACAAAAGGTTCTGTCTCAGTCCAGCTTTTGGAGCCTTTACTGGGCTCATTGGTGTGTGGATGGCTCTAAAGAGCTGCACCATCTGGAAGGCCTCTTGGGGCTTACCAGCAGCCATAGCACTGAGAAAATCTCTCTGCTGCCAATAGGGGAGGGAGTGTCCTTCAAGAATCTATACCAGGAAAATAAAAGAAGGCGACTGATGAAGTATGATTTAATGTTTCTATTTTATGTCTTGAGTATAATAAGAGGCTAGAGCAGAAAAATGAGCAGTATTCTTATTTTTAAGTGGATTCCTTGATTTCGCTCAAGAGGTTTTTTAAAAAAAAAAAGTGAAACAAACCACATAAATTAGTGTTAGGGAGTAACCATAGAAGGAGTTGGAGCATAAGAGTGATATGCAAATACTTCTAGATTGACCTTAGGGAAAATGGATGACGCCATTTCTTGGAAAGCAATGAAAGGATGCTTAGTTCTTGCATCTTGCTCTAAGATACAAAGAAGAAAACAAGAAGATTGGATCTTGGAATAGAATTATTCATCCTTTATAGCGTCCTGTGTGGAGTTCTTACAGTTTGCTATTGTTGTTCTGATTTGTTTCCCCTTATGGTGGGCTAAAAAAAAGAAGGAATTTACCAATGTTTCTATTATTTGACAACTCAGCCAGGAGGCTGGTCTTTGAACTCCTCCACATCCATCTCCACACACATTAAATTTATCTTGAGCAGGCTTTGGCTCTAAACTCAGAACAGATGGGAAATGGTGCTGTTTAAGAAAAGCAAAAATGACGGAATCTCATCCTGGTATGAATGTTCTTTATTAAGAGAATTTATTTTGTTAATACTGTGCTGTGGCAGAAGAGACAGACTATCATAGCATTCATTTGTGTGTGTGTGTGTGTGTGTGTGTGTGTGTGTGTGTGTGTAGGGGGGTGGTTTAGAGATAGTAATAAAATGAAATATAGAAGTAGAATCTGGAAAGGGGAGAAATAAAGATCTGTTTTTCCCTAGACAGTCATATTCAGTAAGGCTAGATACCATTGGGCAGTGATAGAGAAAAGATACATAAGAATCTATCTATTTAAAGTTGCTTTAGCCTAGCAAACAGGAAAATGGGAAGAATATTACCAAATATTCTTGTCTTTAAAATATTGATGATTTAAAGAAAAAGAAGAAATTACTGAAAAAGGAAAAGGAGTAAGCACAAATGGATCTGTTTTCATTTTATAGTTCTTGCAGCAGTAAAATGTGTGCAAAGGCTAGTTTGTCAAGCTAAACAGTTGGATTCTGCATCTAGCATCTCCATTCTTTCCCTGAGTGGTTGGTCCTAAAGAAGCTACATTGTTCTTGGTTTTAGAATGTCACTGTATAAACTCCATCAAGGTCTCTGATGTTGAATCTCTCACTTTCAACCTTACAAGACATTCTAAGAGTCCTTCCCTTTAAAAGATCTAAAATATATCTTGAATAGAATGTTAATCACAAGCATTTGATACCTCTAATATCTGGCAAAAATGTGCAATTTAGTTTTGATGTCAACATATAATTGACATAATTAAAATTATGCTTTGATATGAGATTAAGAACAGTATAAGTTTACAATATAAACCAAAGGTAACTTTATTTTAGCCATAAATTTAACTTTAAAGAATTCTGAATGTACATGACATATTTTGATTAAATTCTTAAGCACTTTGAGTTAAATGTTAAAACAAAAGCAATTTTTATTGTCATTAATTAATGTCAACTTATTTTTTAGAAAATATCTTAGATATAATTAAAAAGTAAATTTACTCTTTGATAACTGCCTTGTGGTATCTCTGAGTTTTCTTACAATCAAGGAAGACATTAAGAAATATTGGATACAAAAAAAGAGAAATATTAGATACCTTAATTGGATACTGATAATTTAGGCATTAGTATCACTCTTAGTTCAATGTATAATAAGCTCAAACTTTTACAAACAGGATTAGAAAAGATTTCACAGACATATGTTGAATAATCAGGAAATAACAATGAGTGATGGGGTGTCTTAACGCAAGATTTGCTCTCTCATCTGTAGGTAGAACTTGAGATATCTTCTTGTTCTACATTTTATTCTTTTATCAAAAGACTGAGACTTACATTTAGTAGCATGGTGCAACAATATTTTCCCACTTGTAGATTAATTACTTATAAAAGGAGAGGTGAATTTACATTTTCATCAGTAAAAATATTAAATTCAACGTTTTCAGCATCCTCAAGGTGAAACCAACTACAGAAACTAACATTCAAACCAGAATGGCTACAGGGAGGATGGCAAAGAGTCTTCACAAACATTGCCAGATGTTCTTCCTTATCTCAGTGTTTGTTTAGCTACTCAGTCTTAGTCTCTTAGGAAATTTACTAACCTTAATTCTCAGAAGATTTTAATGGTCTCTCTTATGTCAGGACTTTTACAGAATATTGATGCCTGACCACCACAGCTTGTGCATTTCAAGCACATTCCTCTGCATTTCCTAGTGTTTTGATGTGCTTTAATTTTGTTCTCCCAAATTTGGCACAGTTAGATTCTAATTTTTCTTTTCTTAAGAAGATCCACAGGGCCTAGCAGTGGTGGCCCATCCCAGCATTTGGGAGGAAGAGGCAGATGGACCTCTGTAAGTTCCAGGATAGCCTGGTCTACAGAGTGAGTTTCAGGATAGCTAGCACTGTTACACAGAGAAACCCTGTCTCGGGGGGTGGGGGGGAATTATAGATAACTTACTGCATTGTTTTTAATGTCTAATTGATAACAAAATCATACCAATCGTTATTTGAGAGAATCAAGTGTATAAGATAGCCTAGGAATTTTTACATATTAGAGACAATTAAATTTCTTCTGAGAATTAAGATTAGTAAATTTTCTAAGAGACTAAGACTGAGTAGCTAAATGAATACTTTGAGATAAATAGGAACTATCAGCAGTGTTTGTAAAACCATTTTGCCATCCTTCCTTGTAGCCATTCTGCTTTGAATTATAGTCTTTGTGGTTAGCTTCAACTTCAGGATGTTGAAAAACATGATAATAATATTTTGACTGATTAAACTGTAATCTCTCCTTTCCTTTTGTAGGAAATTAACCTACAAATGGAAAATAAACAAAAATAGAATTTAATTCTGGTCAAATCATCATGGACATGGGATTATAAAACTAGAGTCACACATTCTTTATTTCTTCTTCAATTTCAAAGACAGGAAAAACTGCTGATTCAAGTCTTTTTCTTTTTACAAGGAACATCTTATGTGCTTCTTAGATCTTTAATGTATGAAATAGTTATCTAGAAAACTTTGATGTGATTTCATTAAATATGTGAAAGTCAATATCTCTCTTCTCCAAGGAAGGAAAGAAACTTCTGAAATTTAAATTCCTGCTTGGAAATATTCCCCTTACAGTGTCTGTTTGGTTCTCTATCATTTTTACTTTCTTTTTCCATTTGGTCAGGATGTCACTCCAGCTGGACATTACTGCTTCTAATGGAAAGAGGCAGGGTGAAGGGGTGTATATGCAGAGGAAAGAGGAATTTCCATCCTTTTAACTTTCTGCTCATCATTTAGAACTGTGTTGGTTTCATACTCAGAGGCACCACATTTTGTCATGATGATTCTCTTAGAATGTTAGTTCTTGGGTTGCCATCCCATAGTCAAAAACACTGACCCAGTATTGTTCCTGTCTGAAAGAAAAGCAAGGACAAAAATGGAGAAGAGCCTGAGGAAAAGGAAGTTCAGGGACAGGCCCAAAGTGGGATCCAACTCAAGGGGAGGCTCGAAGGCCTGCAGTGTGCTCAAAAAAGGGGCCTATCACGACTGCCCTCCAAAAGACCCAACAAGCAGCTGCAAGAGTCAGATGCAGATATTTACACCCAACTAATGGACAGAAGGCAGGGACACCAGTGGTTGAATTGGGGAAAAGCTGGAAGAAACTGAGGAGGAGGGTGACCCTGTAGGAGGACCAGCAGTCTCAACTAACCTGGGACCCTGAGTTCTCTCAGACACTGGGCTACCAACCAGGCACCATATACCAGCTGATATGAGGCCCCCAACACATACACAGCAGAAGATTGCCTGATATGGACTCAGTGAGAGAAGATGAACCTAACCCTCAAGAGACTTGAGACCCCAGGGGGTGGGGAGGTCTGGTGGGGTTGAAGGTGGGGAGGATGGGGACATCCTTGTGGAGAAGAGGGCAGGAGTTATGGAACGTGGAATAGTCAGAGGATGGGTTGGGGATAAAATCTGGACTTAAAACCAGATTAAATAAAATAAAATTAAAAAAGAATGTTAGTTCTCTTCAAGACAGACAACATGAATATTCTGAGTTTGCTTTGTCTTGCTTTTACTCATATTATGCTATACTATCTCTGCTTATTTCTTGTAATACTGCTTCCAAAAAAGCAAGAAAAATACAAAAACATTTCCTATTTTTTTAATTTCATGGATAATATACTTGATTTCAGTATTTGATAAAAATTTTTAGTAGTAATATTTCCTTTTTCTTTCCTTAGTGTCTTTGGCATGTGAATGTAAGGTGCACATTCCCATAGGTGTATGTGGATTTCAGTTAACATCCTCTTTACTTTATGACACAGAAACCACTGATCTGGTGAAAGAAATCCCATTTGGCACCTACTTAGCTGAAGCCAATTCTGGAGCCTAGAAAAGACATAATTTCATGGACTACTACATTTCTTAAAATTAAACACACACACACACACACACACACACACACACACACACACACACACGAGATTCTCTTTGTTCCCCCAAGGCAATTCAGTAATGCATTAGGATATTGTGCACTACGGTTCAAGAAGCAGTAATAACAAGATTGTAAACATGTGCTGCACTTATTTGTGCACACATTTATTATTGATCAGTTCCTCTCTTGATTTCATCTTTGACTTTGATAAAAAGAACAAATTACGAGTTTGAAGTCTTACCATGCTTCCATGTGTCACTACACGCTGAATCTGTCACTAGCACAAACAGCTGAGGGAGTGGGGAGAGCCCTCTCCTTAGCTCATTTTACTGGCTACATCTCTCAAGGATAAGTGGCACTGAGGGATGAAATGCTGTTCTGCTGTATTGCACCCAGAGTCTGGGACTCCTGAGACTGTTCAGTTATCTGCTCGCACATTGGCCACAACTCTGAACACAAAAATAAATCTTTTCTGCATTTTTCATTTATGTTTTCTTTATTGAAACAGGGTTGTTGAAACCATTTGTTTTAGGTGTATGTGTGTTTAAATTCAATAAAATGTTGTATTCATTTTCTTAAAGATGATTTCTATGAGCTCATAGTACAAAAACTGTGCAAACCCAAGCCAGAGCAAATCCCATCATGGTGAGAGCTGGACAGGACATCTCACTCCTGGCCATGGAGTCACTGACAAATTTTAGCTGATGATAAAGGGAGAGACAGGTTTTTCTCAGAGTATAGCCCCTAGTAAGCTGATGCCATTCCAGGGTTAGAAACATCCAAGAATATTTGGGCCATGCAAATTGGTCTTGAAGAGTTTTCTGTTTGTTTGTTTGTTTGTTTGTTTTCAGAAAGTTGGGTGATAGGAAATGCTGTGGGTAAAAACAAAGGCACCATGGATATGAAAAGTGTTGCTAGAGGTGAAAGATATGCATGGTAAAATCATGTTATATGAAACTCAAAGAACTAATTGATGGACCCAGGCTAGCTAATTCTATGTTGTGTTCAAACTCCATTTTATATCCAGTTTTGTCCCTAGTTTGAACTTGGTTATTGGAGAAACCACAGCCTGTTCAGAAACCCAGATACCCCTCAAGAAATAGTGACTCCACCCTTGATAATGGATGTCATGTACCGGGCAAATGACTCACGTTAAGCATGATTAGATATATTTAGCAAAGTTTATGATGCTAACTAACATTTTTAGGGAAGCTATGCTTTCTGAAATGTCAACCAGTCATGTAACTACTAAGTTAAAAAGCCCTTTCTTTACCCAGCTTAAACTGTGTAAAATTCAAGGCTGAGACCAGCTCAGCATCTTCCACACCCAGGCATTGCGTTGGAGAGGTTGGAGAGGTCTGAGCTCAAGCTCAAATAAAGACTCTGCTTTTGCATTCAAGTTGGACTCTTTGGTGATCTGTGGGGACTCTGTGATCTGGGCATAACACTAATATCAGGCTTTCCTTCTCTCTCACTTGACTATCATAAGATAAATGCTCTCATCAGTTCTAAAAGATATTTCAAGGAAACTGACACAAACACATTTCACATTCCATGCATCGTTTGTGCTCTGTGTTTTTGTTTCAGTTCAATTGTATTAAATGTCTAGTATCCATCTTTTATTTTTATGTCTGGGGTAACCAATTCTCAGGTTAAGTTATGGCGTAAAGAAGATCTTCTCTTTATACTATTTCTAATTTATGGAAGCTTTCCAAATAATCTTGCTCTGAGCAAAGCATCAGCTGTGACAAACTACTATATCCTGACAATTGCATTAATGAGACACCATATGCATTTTAAGATTACCCCTTAATTTCTGAACTAAGTTTACTTTGTTAAAATGTGCATAATGGGGGCAGGCACATGGCATGGCTGTTAAGAACGCTTGTTGAGGTTCCCATCACCCAGATTGAGCAGCTCATCACTGCATTTAACTCGTCTTTCAGAGGATCTAAAACCTTCTGGCCTTCACAGACACCTATTTGCATTCTCTCTCTCTCTCTCTCTCTCTCTCTCTCTCTCTCTCTCTCTCTCTCTCTCTCTC
>NW_021621467.1:4375500-4376615 GCF_004785775.1 Grammomys surdaster
CTCTCTCTCTCTCTCTCTCTCTCTCTCTCTCTCTCTCTCTCTCTCTCACACACACACACACACACACACGCAAATATACAAATACAAAAACTAAATTTTTAAAATGTGCTTAATGTTATATATCAAGCACAAATTGTACTTCCGTAATGTACTTTGCTATTTATGATTAACTTCAACTGGCAAAATCAGGGCTGACTCACAAAAACAATAAGTACTTTTATGTTTTAAAAGTGAAAATTTCTTTCAGCCGAATTACAGAATAATTACTTTTTAATGTTTAAATGAAAATAGGCACTTTATCATAATAATTAATGTTAATAATGACGTCAAAAGTGTTTTTATGTTTCCATTTTTCTAAATGTTACAGTGTTCATAATGACTTTTATTGAGATTCTTCCCATGTATTTGTCTTATCTTTACTTTTCCTATGTGACTAAAATGATTACTGCTGTGCTGCAGTGTTTATGTCACAAAATGATTTATATTGGTCCACAGGTTGCACTGTTCATTTATTCTTTTCTGCATCCTGATTTACAATCTGTAATAATTTCTTTACTATCTTAAGAGCTTTGTTCTAGTATTACAAAGTCCGTGATGACTCTGATGATAATGACATATATCAGCTTTCTGTTTGTTTAGATATATCTTTATTTTTAGAAGATTCTTTCTCTCCTATATGCTTAGGGAATATATATATATATATATATATATATATATATATATATATATATACTGTAAATATTCAGTACTGCAGTTCATTTGATCACACTGTGAACCCGAGATTGTGTTATTTTCTGAAAAAGCATATTTCTAGTTGTGATGTGGTCAGTCCTTAGCACATACCTTTAATTCCTCTGGCTGGAATACAGACATGCCCTTAGATGTCCTTAGTACACACCCTTAATCCTAAACAATAAAGTTAGTTTGTAGATGTTTAAAAGTTTAAAAGTGATATATAATTGAGTGGCAAAGTGATGAATCAGTTGAAAATAGGATTTACTCAACTCTCATGAAAAGAAAGGGTAAATACAATCTCATGTGCACGTGCGCGCAGAGAGAGAGAGAGAGAGAGAGAGGGAGAGAGAGAGAGAGAGAGAGAGAGAGAGAGAGAGAGA
>NW_021621467.1:4377015-4410499 GCF_004785775.1 Grammomys surdaster
AGGGAGAGGGAGAGGGAGAGGGAGAGGGAGAGAAAGAGAGAGAATGGGAGAGAAGCCAGATTGAATCAGTCAGCTTGTAAGGAAATTTGATCTAGAACAGCTGAATTAAACTACCCAGACAGAGCTCAGAAAGAACAAGATATTGTGAGTTTATTTAGCAGTAAGCCTCAGAAGCTGAAATCATCCTAGGCCTAGATTAGATTATAGGGAGGCTAGAAGCTTCCAGAACTAGGCCTAAGTTAGCAGGACAGATGCAATATGCTCTTGAATGACAGTTACTTCAGGAGAATAAAAATAGTTTTACAATTTAGAATACTTATTAACCCCATGTCCTATTATAATCTATCTGTAAGTTCTTAATTCACATTTAGAATTCTATTTAATTGACAAAATCACAATTCAATGGTAATATTCAATATTCTTCCACTTTAGCACATATTGATTCATGGCTATTTTGACGTGTGCTAGTTCCAATGTCTAGGTTGTCTTGGATTCATTTATTTTCCATTTGGGTTCTTGGGCATATGTAACTTTCTCTCTTTCTTAACATGTTTAGTAAAAGTAAATTTTTAATGAATGTATGTAGCTTCTAAAATTTATTGGTGACCAAGAAGATGAGAGAGCTTCTCACCTTTTACCCAGATTAACAGGATGAAGCCATAAAACTCAGATCAAGCCTGAGTTGACATGGCTGAGTCTGTCTCAGCCTCTAGTTACACTGAATTTTTTGACCCTAAGTATTTATGCAAACCATTACCTGGGGAAGACAGAAACAGAGGAGGAAGATTTAGAGTGATAATATCATCAAACAAGCCATGGTGGGTTTCATGATGGAAACAATGACCCAAGCAGTATAAATAACTTCTAGAATCTGGAAGAAGAAAAAGAAAATTTCTTTCTGAAAACTCAAAGAAACTGTACATATAAGACCTTACACGAGATCAAACCAACCCAAATCTCGTCATGGACTAGAAAGCTAGGGGCTCATGAAGTTCCATCCCTGCTGGAGTCACAGACAGGCAGCACCTGGTGGACTCTGAGAGCTTAACACAAAACAAACAAAATCAATCCTATGGGAGGGAATGTGGTGGGAGGGGGGAATGAGGAAGGAACAGGAGGAAAGGGCCTGGGCCTGGGGAGTGGATTTGATCAAAACACATTGGATACATGTGTGGAGTTATTGATTAAAATTAATGCCAGAGAAAAGGATTTATGAAGAGAGCTTATTTATTTATTGATAAATGTGTAATATATACTTGACACCTTGATTTTATATAACATTACAGATTTCAGAATTGCAAACTCATGATATATTTTTGTGCTGTTTGAAGCCACAGAACTTTCAGGAAAGAGAGAGAGAGAGAGAGAGAGAGAGAGAGAGAGAGAGAGAGAGAGAGAGAGAGAGAGAGACAGAATTTGTATATGCAATAGGAATTATTAGGTATCCAATAATACAGAAGTTCGTCATTTACAACTTAAGGTTTCCATTTACTTAATATTGAACTTCAGCATTTACAATGTGGATAGTAAAGAAAGAATAAAATAAAATAGAAATATCAGTTTGAGTGTTTCAAGACCCAGACCTACTCTTTGCAAGACTTCCCATAGTTTTGCTGGATTCTCTCCTTCACAAAAACCCATAACTGCAGTAACTTGCCGGTCCTGGAACCAGAGGCATTCTGAGAAGGACAGACTCTTCACTGCCTCATCAGCTGCCCAACACCCCCATGTATGTGGTTTTTGAATTATATTGAATTTAAATTGTTTTCAGTTGGGTCTTTAGTCTTTGTTACTTATTGCCTTGAGGCAGAAGTTCCCTTTAGAGTCTTTTTGTCTAGTCTTATTTGACTGTAAACACTTTTTCTTCTACTGTGTCTTTGAATAAAATTCCATTTCTTGTCTTATTAAGATCATCATTTATGTTGATCATTTCCTTCTATCACTGTTAGTTCTGAGTGAATTTCATTATTTTTTTTTCATTAGAAAGTCAATGTTATTCTTTTCAGTAATTTAGGCTCTGGTTTTACAAACAAAGTTGAAATCTATTGAATCATTGTATTTATTTAGTAACAGTGTGAAATTGTGAGTAGGAGGCGGGCAATTAGAGGGCTGTAAACACAGTTGATTTCTCAAGCAGATGTCTGAAGTCGGATTGCATGTAACATCTCTGCATCCTTTTTTTCTGGTCATCCCTTGCCAATGCCCCTTGTCGTTCATGCCTGATCAGTTCTTCTAAACATTCAGAAGTCTCTCGCATTAGTTTGCATAAGCAGTCATTATTATGCAAGCCTAAACTTAGATTTCAAAATCATTTTCATTTACTAAGTGATTGATTCTCATGAACCTATAAAGACAGTTGGGTGTTTTTAAAAATCAATTAATTATTTTACATTCAGACCACAGTTTCTCCTTCCTCCTCTCCTCTTGGCCCTTTATGTCTCCTCTTTCCCCATCTACTCCTCCTCCCTTTCACTTCAGAAACCAGAAATGGGGAGGCGCCCATGAATATCAATGCGCATAGTCATACCAAGTTGCAGTAAGCCTAGAAACATCTTTTCCTACTGTAGTAAGAAGAGGCAGACCAGTAGGAGGCAAGAGTCCCAAAAGCAGGCAACAGAGTCAGAGACAGTCCCTGCTCTGGCTTTTAAGAGACCCACATGAAGATCAAGTTGCACAACTGTTACACGTATATAGAGGGCCTAGCTCAGCCCCATGTGTGTTGCCTAGTGGCATGTTGAGTTTTCTCTGTGTAGCTGTTGATTGTCCTGGAACTCACAACATAGACCAAACTGGTCTCGAACTTACAGAGATCATTTCTTCTCTACACATCCTCCCATATATCTCTCCTTGCTCTTTTTCAAATTCTTGATCTTGTTTTTGATAACTCTTTAATATTTATTGCACATATATGTATATATGTATATATACATATATAGTCCTAGGTATAACTTGTTCAGTCTGTATAATGTTATCTGTGTGTATGTTTTCAGGGCTGACTGCTGGTATTGGATGACTAATCACTAAGCCCCTCCCCAAGGAATACTATTTAGTCCACTGTCAACATTCCTTAGTTGTATTTCTTTGTATAGAATTGAGGACTTGTGGGATTTCCCAGTCCACTCTGCCATGTGTAATGTTGCTCTTGTTCAGTGAATGTTTAGACAGTCATGCTGATGAGACTTTATAGCTGTAGCTTCTCACATTAAAAGGGCACAATCTCATAGAATACTTCCTGATGCTGTGGCTCTTACAATTTCTTCCCCCCCCTTCTATCATGTTTCTTGAGCCTTAGGGGCTGAAGTGTATAGTAAATGTGTCCATTGGAACTGAGCTCGACGACTCTCCATTTTGATTGGTTGTGGTTTTCTCTAATGGTCTTTGTGTGCCGTAAAAAGAAGTGTCTTTGTTGAGGAATGAGATCTGCACTTATTTGTGGGTATAAGGACAAATGTTGAGAATGTAGTGAGAGATTATGCTGGTTTAGAAAATGGTAGTTGTAGTTTTTTAAAAAAAAAAGTCATAAAATTTCCCACATTAGTAAGAATTTTCAAAATTATCAAAATATCAAAATAATTATGTGGAAAAATAATAGTGAGTATGGAAGTAGTTAAAACTTCTGCTGTGACTCTTCTAATTGAGATACCACAGCCTTTAAGCCAACTCCAACCAATGGCCCTCCCCCTGTCTTCTACACTTCTTTATCCTTAAGTGTTAGTTTTTATTAGGTTTTAAGATGAATTATTATAGTTCAATTATTCTTTATGACAAGGGATCAGTGGTACCCACAATCTGTGGCAGGCATAAGTGTTCCAAGGAAGGTAATATGAGTTGACAGAGAGGATTATGCATTGCTCCCTTTTAAAGTGAACAGGGTAGAAGTTATTTAACTATTGTGTTATTTAACTCTTTGCTGTATTGCCTGCCATAGCTTTTTGAATTGTTTTTTCTTGTCTCAAGGTTGCAAAACTGTTTCGTGTGATGGAAGGAGTTGGTTTCCTTGGCTTTTAAATATGAGTATCATTTGTCTGGCACTAATTAAATCAAGTTCTCATTTGACTTCATAATAGATTTCATATTGTAGAAGACAAAAGTGTTCTGCCTGAGAGAGCCTGTCATTTGTTTCTTTGAGGAGTAGGGTCATCTCTGAACTCAATGCTACATGGCAACTCAGCAGTTATAGTCTCCTATGCTTGTGGAATATATTACACTACTAATCCCAGACTCTCCCATAAATTTACCCACTATCATTTTTCATTTTATTTGCCACGTCAGGTGTAGCTAATGACATAATCAGTTTTTGTTAAGTGTTGCACTATTAAAATATTTAAATAATAATAAAACATCAAACTTCATAGTAATCTGTGTAGCTTTCATGTCTACCCATAAAATCAAGTATTCAATAAGTTCAGACTTTGTGAAACTTTACCTTCAATAAAACAGATGTTTATTACTGGAAGCTCTATTGAAACCATTCCCAACTTTCCTTACAAAATTTTATAATAAATTTCCAAACACTTTTCTTTCCCCCTTAACATCCTCTATAATTTCAAGTCTCAGCTATTTAATACACTGTGCCACACTTTATTTTTTCAAGCTACTATATTTTTTTCTTTAATTCCCACTGTATATGTAGTTAACTTCATTGTGGTGGTGATACATACATTTCAAAGTGAAGTAAAAACAACTCTAAAAAGTTTCACTTTTTTCAATGGAGGAAAAATGATGACAAGCACACTTTAGTTTTAGCTCCCTCCATAAAGAAAGTATGATTTACACCTCAAGAAACTCACTGAAAGAAAGAAAAACATTTAAACTAACATATTATCTTTTTCCTTTTCATAATGAAAGCATTCTCCTGGGCCATCAGAACCTTCCCAGCATCATCCAAATTATGTTAATAAGAAGCAGATCCTCAAGTCAGGTTCTTTTTTAATAATTCTTAAGGAACTCAGTGTTATTCTTTAGTTAAACCTATACAGAATCCATATCAAGGACATAGGAAGAAAGAGGTTTGGTAGGAAAGTACATACTTCTCTCCTGATCACCAACATTGGAGTTAACCAATTCCCTCTGCAGCCAGTGGTCAGTTGATCACCAGGCATACAACTCTGAGCTATCCAAACAACAACGAAATGCAAGAAATAAAAAAAAAACACAGGTTATTGTACATATGATCACTTCATTTCCCTGTAAGTTGGTGTGAATAAACCTTTATAGTCACCACATCATTAAAATATTTCAAGTTTGCTGAAGTCATGAGGGATTGTTTTTCTCAACATAATCTTTATTGCTTATTTGGGAGTTTCACATAATGAACCTCTATCTTACTAACTTCCCAGTCCTCCCAGGTCTACTCTAGCATTGTGACTTCCCCCTAAAAAAAGATGGAAAATAGCCAAATCAAACCAACCAACCAACCAAACAAACAAACAGTCTTAGTCATGGTTTCAATTCCATTAAAAACATCATGACCAAGAAGCAAGTTGGGGAGAAAAGTGTTTATTCAGCTTACTCTTCCACACTGCTGTTGATCACCAAAGGAAGTCAGGGCTGGAAATCAAGCAGGTCAGGAAGCAGGAGCTGATGCAGAGGCCATAGAGGGATGCTACTTACCCACTCGCTTCCCCTGGCTTGCTCAGAGCCCAAGAGTACCAGCCCAGGGATGGCTCCACCCACAACAGGCCCTCCCACCCCAGATCACTAATTGAGAAAATGCCTTACAGCTGAATCTTATAGAGGTATTTCTTCAATGGAGGCTCTTTTCTCTGTGATAACTCCAGCTTGTGTCAAGTTGACACACAAAACATCCAGTACACAAACCAATTATAAAAAAATAAAAAACCCTTAAGTCCTGTTTGTGTTGAGCATATACTCACTGGAGCATGTTCAAATCCCAGTGGCCATTCCCTTAAAGAAAACTGAGTCCTTCTTCACCCACATCCTTGATAGAAGCCATCAACCGTGGAGAGCTTAACTTCAGCATCCTTACCACACCAGATGCAGATAATATAAGTTCCTCAATGAGGCAATCTAGAGCCTGAATATCATCAGTTAGTCCAGGGATTGATCACTGGATGCAGGAGGAGTTGGTTAACTCTGATGTCAGGTAGTTGTACTACATCATTATAAATAAACAGAGGAAGGGTTTTGAAGGTAGCTAATTAGTGGTGTGCTTGTTGTAAAAATTACTAGCACTTGAGTTTAATCCTGAGCACTCACAAAGATAGTATACCATGATTTTACGCATTTGTAATTAGCGTTAGGGACATGGAAACTGCTAGATATTTAGTTTTCACTGACCAGTCTGCCTAGATAATTACTGAATTCAACATACTAGTGAGAAATCCCATCTCAAAAGACAAGGAAGATAGCTCTTGATGAAGTATATCCGAGGCTGACTGCCAAATGTGTATACCAGTCCATATGCACTCAAAGAACTGAACGTATCCAGATACACATACATTCATACAAAATGATTTTAAATAAAATAAAATAGACTTGTGAAAGTCATAGAGCTCTGACTGTAATGGGAAATGCTTTAATACCTTTCTGTAAAGGGGATTGCAGAACATAGAATTTAGCAACAAATAAATAAATAAACCAACAAAAATGTTCCCCACTAAAGAAATAAGTAGGATCACTCATATATATCTTACTTTGGTGTCATTGGACTTTTAAAATTTCTCTTTTTAAAGCTAATTTCCAAAAAGTCTCACAATAATATGTCAGCCCGTCTTTGTGTGCCATCACGTCCTCTTTGTGGAGTGAACATAAAAATTGTTGGCTTGTTACAGAATATTGAATTAGACAACCATATTTGTTTCACGCAGTGTATGTACAGGTGAGTACATGTGTGTGTGGTGGCCAGGGGTTGATAATGGGAGTCTTTGTCAATTCTCACTCACCATATATTTAAAATAGGGTATTTTACTGAACCTGCATGTTGCCATGTGGCTAGACTGACCAGCTAGCTACAAGGAGTCTCCTTTTTCCACTGCCCTTCCCAGAATCCTAGTACTGGGGTTCCACTGATTCCAGATGTTAACCACCATGCCTGAATTTTTGTATGTATACTGGGATAAGTATCAGGTCTTCATGCTTGCAATAAAAGCCCTTTATTGACTGAGTCCCACTCCTTGTTCTGGTCATTGCTATATCTGAATTTATTCAATATTTTAAAGTAATGTGCTATGCCAGATTTGGGGGTAGGAAGGTGGAAAAACAACAAAGTTAGACCTGGTGCTCAGTCCCAAGTGGGCAATGGGGATTAAAGCAACCTAGAGGGCAAACTTCAAATGTGAAACCAAGTATGGTTGTTTAACTTCACACATTTGCATATGACAGATAACTCTAAACTTAAGTTAATAATTTATCATGCAGAATCACCTCCATTTTCTATGAACTCTCATAATTTTATGTGTAGTAAGTATGTGGGGAGGGGGTTTTGTCCTTAAAACCAAGTGCTTTTGTATAATTTATGTTCTTCAATAACATAATAATGAAAATCTGTCACAAAGTAATTTAAATTTGGTATAATATGTCAAGCTACCAATATGAATATTTAAAATTCCTAATAACACATTACTGCTACTTTGTTCTTGGAAAAAAATGACCATACAAAGCTACAGTGAGAAGTTAGCTGCCACTTTAACTTATCAATCATCTAAATATTTGCAATTTCTAAAACTATATGAATCTACATTAAAGAAAAATCTGGCACATTACTTGTATAAGTAATTTGGAGGGTTTGCTTTTGCTCCCAAATAACTTCAAGGCAGTCATTTGTACATTGACTATAGTCCTTTTTAGTTCTTAAATATACACCATGGAGACCTAGTAAATTTATTAAAAGGCTGCCAGCCCTATAACTGGGAAGATACTCATCTATTCTAACCTTTCTATGCTAGCGTGGCTTCTTCTCAGCCACTTGGTTCATTACCTGCAATCTAAGTCTTGCTCAGGTTCATTCGCCTCTATGTATGCATGTATGTATGTATGGAGGCTCCTCCTGTTTGGTCCCTCCACATGGTCTCTCCATACCTTCTTCTCTTCCTCTCCTACTTCTCTCGTCTTTTTGGGACTCTATCACTAGGATCAAAGTCCTGCCCTATTCTCTTCTCTGCCCAGCTATTGGCTGAATCAGCTCTTTATTGATCAATCAGAGGTGATAGAAAACAATTTTTATATAATATTGAGTCTGGACATGCTTGACCATGTCTACAGCCTGACTGCAATCAGATGTATGGCCATAGAAATCAGCATCTTAATAAACAGTACACAAGACCACCCCCAACACTACTCTCTCATTTATATAGTCAGTCAAGTGACTCATATGACAAGTACTTTGCTAATGGCACACAAGTTTTCACATTTTGTACTTAATTTACAAATTAATCTAATAATCAGAAAATTTACACAAGTATTTGATGTTTTTAGCGTTCCTGAAATTATTTGGAATAGCTCTAAGCATGCAGCAATATATAGTTTAAACAACATGTACTAAAATAATATTATAGAGAATATTTTAGCACTGATACTGCTTGTAAATTACCCTTTAATGCATATAATCTAAAATAAGCTAAATTGTTTGCATAAATACACAGAGTAGTATATGACTTCCCTCAATATTGTCACCAAAGACCCTCCTACTAGTCATGTTTGCTTCTAATACATGTAAAATATAGACATCATTAATGCCTTCACAGTTTACATACAAAGGAAAACATAACCTATATTTTAACTGACTGATTCTCTAAAGATTATACTAGAGAATGTACTGGGTACACAGATGATATTCATGTTACTTTACTAATCATATTCAAATTCAATTATGAAGAACATAATACTTCAGTGATTTTGGTGAAAATTTTCAAATTTGGGGACGATATTTTTCCTAGAATATATAATTGAGCAGTTGAATAATTTTATCAGATGTGTGCCAGAAGCATTTTGCAGTTTTCTGGCTGTTTTCTTGTCTCAGTTCCATTTGAGAGGTCTTCTTCACCACAGATGTACTCCACGAAACTCAGGTTGAGCTTCTGACAAAGTTTGATGAAGAGATAATAACTAGCTTTAATTTTTTTGAGAAACTTCCAACTTAGTTTTTCTCCTTAAGGTTTCCTTTCGACAGACAGCTTTAAAAACCCTTTTGTTAATTCTAGTTCAGAAACTATGTTGACAAGTTCCTACATTCTTAGAAAAGTTTGGCAACTCGAAATAGAAAAACGGTTTACAAAGTAATGCAACAATAAAGGCAATAATGACTGCTCTGTTCTTGGAGCATGGGTGGATGCTCTTGATGTGCTTGCCCTTTGTCTGGTGCTACTTCATATGTTGTGAAGCCCAGTCTTTTCGGATGGCTTCAACTCCAGTGCCACGACTGGAGTCGTTGTTGACTTTATATTCATGGCCATTATTTGATTTATAAGCCTTGGTGATTTCATACACATTCTGTCATTTGTTTCTTTTGCTTTGTTCATTAGATACTTATTTTTATATATTAATCTGAGTGGTGAAGGAACTATTAAGAAATAAACAATTTTGAAAATATACGCAGAACAGACTGTTATCATATTTTGATAGGTTAGACATCTGAATAGAAATCCGTAAATATTTCTCAAATTCATTGGGGATAACAAAAAACCCAGGATAGTGAAAACTATTCTCAACAATAAACGAACTTCTGGGAGAATAACTATCTCTGACTTCAAGCTGTACTATAGAGCAATAGTAATTAAATACTGCATGTTATTGGTACAGTGACAGCCAGGTAGATCAATGGAACAAAACTGAAGACCCAGAAATGAACCCAAATACCTATAGTCACTTGATCTTTGACAAAGAAACTAAAACCATTCAGTGGAAAAAAGACAACATTTTCAACAAATGGAGCTGATTCAACTGGCAGTCAACAAGTAGAATAATGGAAACTGATTCATTCTTATCTCCCTGTACAAAGCTCAAGTTCAAGTGGATCAAGGACCTCCAGATAAAACCACTGAATCTAATAGAAGAGAAGGTGGGGAAAAGCCTCGCACAAATGGGACAGGGGAAAAGTTCCTGAACAGAACACCAATGGCTTATGCTCTAAGATCAAGAATTGACAAATGGGACCTCATAAAATTGCAAAGCTTCTGTAAGGCAAAGGACACTGTCAATAGGACAAAATGACAACCAACAGATTTGGAAAAGATCTTTACCAATCCTACATCTGATAAAGGGCTAATATCCAAGGTGTACAAAGAACTGAAGAAATTAGACTCTAGAGAATCAAACAACCCTATTAAAAATTGGGAAAAGAACTAAACAGAAAATTCTCAACTAAGGAAACTCAAATGGCTGAGAAGCACCTAAAGAAATGTTGAACATCCTTAGCCATCAGGGAAATGCAAATTAAAACAACTCTGAGATTTCACTTCACTCCAGTCAGAATGGCTAAGTTCAAAAACTCAGGTGACAGCAACAGCAGATGCTGGCAAGGAGGTGGAGAAAGAGGAACACTCTCTTGCTGGTGGGATTGCAAGCTGGTACAACTAACTACTCTGGAAATCAATCTGAGAAGGCGGGAATGAGTGAGTGGGTAGGGGAGCACCCTCATAGAGGCAGGGGGAGGGGGATGGGATAGAGGGTTCTGGAGAGGAGACGTGGAAGGAGGATAATATTTGAAATATAAATAAAGAAATTATCTAGTAAAAATCAGTAACCACAGAGAGCACATATATACTCTCCATGGTTTATGCTTACACCATTAACAGAAGAAATGGAAATGATAGCAAATCATAATGTTTTTCTAAGTTACATGACAATCTTTACTCAAATCATAAAGCCATTAAAGTGGTAAGCGTTTGGCCTAAAGCCCAAAGTTAAAAGGTCTTCAAAATATAGTCATTAAAGTTCCATCTAGAATCCATGCATTATGACTCTGGTTACTTAGTTGGAAAGTTACCTAAATGTATATGGGTATTTCTAAGATGAGACACACATGATGTGGAGTAGAAACACAGTTTCTCTTAAATTTTTGCAGGGATTTTTAGAAATTTAACTGTAACAACATTTATTAATATAAATAATGGTTTTTATTATTATGCTAATCCAGCTCCAGGAATCCATCTGTGGAGAAAAGAGTTCAAAGGTTAGCAACTTCTAAAAAATTAAATTGTGACTCATGAAATGTTAATGAATTAATTTGTGGACAGTTTTTTGTGTGGCAGATATTGTTCACTCTTCTTTGAAGAATGTAATTAATGCTATATTATAATGATAGAGTGAATACTACATATGTTTGAATGCAAGATAACACTAATTCAAAACTTCCAAATGCCCAACAATTAATTCTAAACATCTTCCTAACTTTGAACACTACTTAACAGTCCATTACAAAATTATGGATCAATTGCCATATGTCTAGCACTGTTTCTCAGTCATTGCAATTCTTCCTCATAATATAGCACAGTGAACTCAAGTTCACAGTCAAGTATTTTGAGACAACATATGTGCCTATGGTTTTCTGACGGTTGCATGAGTTAAATTGGTTCTAGGATTTGAACTCCACTCCATGATTATGCAGCAAGTACTCCTAATGGCTGAGACATATTTCCAGCCCACCTCAGACTTTATAAAGCTTACAACATAGTGTATCTCAGTTAATAGAGTACTTGTCTAACAAGTGGGAGCACTGGGGTTGAAGCCTAATGTTTGACTCCATGCACTGTGTATAAACTTCATGGCTGTATATACCTGTATTCCCAGGACTAGAAGCTGAGCCAAAAGGATCAACAGTTCAACATTATCTTTAGCTACATAATAACTTTTAGGACAGCTTGGGCTACATGAGATCCTCTCTCAAAAAATGTACAGATAGATTTAAATAATGCATG
Organism: Grammomys surdaster; assembly: GCF_004785775.1. Taxonomy (NCBI): domain Eukaryota; kingdom Metazoa; phylum Chordata; class Mammalia; order Rodentia; family Muridae; genus Grammomys; species Grammomys surdaster. The sequence continues at coordinate 4,388,892 of NW_021621467.1, forward strand.
ATACCTCATGGCTTACTTAAATATTAAGTAAAATTTATTTGAGGGTCCTTACTTTCTGTACAGCATCGTGGTAGGTTCTATGTAGGATATATATGATAGTAATCACCATTACACCATCTTCACCATACTTGCTGAAGTAATTTGGGGAAGTTAAATATAAACATCAAATAGCTGGGTGAAGCCGACTATTCAGTAGCAGAATAAGAATGTAAATGTGATTTTTAACATAGTAAACTTAGTAATGGTGACCTCAGTTTTGTCAGATTGTTAGAAAAAAAACTTTTCAAAAGAGAACGTATTGGTTCATAAACCAATACGATATTAGAAGTAGGAACAAAGTGATCTTCAATACGTGGAGAGCTGGTGATGTTCTCATGTTTCCTTTTGCAAGTGAGCAAGAAAAAGAAAAGGCAAAGAGTGGGGAGAAAAGACCATTATGATGCAGTGTCTTGAGTTCATAGGCTTTTCTTCAGTATCACATTTTGGAAAAGAATAATAAGAGATAAAACTTTTAAGAACAACACCAAGATCCAAAAACTATCTGGCAAAAACGACAACACCAGGAACAAGAGAGCCCTCTTTTTAATTGTTGGACAAGGTTGTTCAAAACATTATAAGCTATTGCTCTTTCCCTTGGTTATCTGCCAGAGGCAGATTACACCATGCAACCTTCAAGGAAGGAAGCAGCCAACAGTCCTACCCAGCTATGATACCCATAAACCACTAGGACAAGCATTGCATGATAATTCCAAGGGCATAGTTGTACCATGAATACTTTGGTAGTAACTAGCAGATCCCTATGGGACTTCAGGCCCACTCAACAAGAGGGAGACCATGCCTGGTACTCAAAACCTAGACAACTACTTGGTATAAGGAAGTTATGGATCTTGGAGGAAACTCTAAGGCTACCACATGCTGGGAGTTATGTCCAGAGCTGGATCCTCTCTGGAAGGTAGCCGATTGGGTGGACCATTGGTAGGGGCAAGACTTGGTTTTGAAAACATTAAGGTATGAAGGTTGCTTATTATAAAATAATATCTACTTGTGTTGTCTCTAAGTTATTTTGAGGACAGAAGCCAGGTGATTAAGACAATAACCCATTGTTAAACTGAGGGGACTGGGAGATATTAGGTAAATGATAAAGGATTAATTGTTAAGGCTCATTTCTCTCTTGGCCAGTAGCTTCACCTCTCACTGGCCAGGTGAGAGGGAGGCTCAGAGCAATTAACATTTAATGATCAAGAAAAAGAGAATCATAATTGCAAAAGGAAAAAACTTTTACACAAGCAAATATACATAAACACACACATTCAAACATAAAAAACTCATACACCTTCATACATTCCTGCTGGGTCCCAAAATTTGTTTCATCAATTTACCCCTATACTTATATATGCATATATGATGGAGCAAAAGCCTCCAGGAGCAGGTTTCACTGAGCAAGTGTCAATGCAAAATAAGCACTCATTCAACAAAAGAACCCTTAGTAAGGAGAAGCCTGCCTGCTGCTTTCTCTGCAGCTTCTTCTGCTCCTCTCTGTGCTCTCTCCTGACTCACTTCTCTCTCCTCAGCTCTATTATATTCTACAATATTCTGCTGTTTCTCTACTTTTACTTTGCTTCTACTCTCCTGTTCTCCTTCTGTCTAATTAATGCCATCATTTCTAGTTTTTCATACTCTTTTAGAAGAACAGATCATACGGTATTCCAAGCATCTCTCCTCAAAAGTTCACACGTTCAAACAAAAATTTAAACCACAAATTGAATATGAAGTAACAACCAATCTTTATGTGATTCCATAAAGACTAGTTATCTAACTAAACATTCATTATCTGCCACTAGCTCCTCAGGTTCACTTAAAGTTAAAAACTTTAATTTTAAGTTAGCACGTTTCTGTCAAGTGGCATATTATTTTTTTAATGTCTCATTAGTATTGAAGTTTTGTATAGAAAAACTCAGTCAATATTTTATCTTCTGTCCTTGCACCTAAAATAAATCTTTCCTTTTCTTTTACGACCTTTAGTTAATAGTTTTACAGCCTAAAGGAACTCATTCCCTAATTATAAATTTTTATCCTAGTGCAAATAGCCCATGTCACATGAAGACTTACTGAGTTCTATTTGCAGTTTTCATAATACAGAAGGCTCTAATTGGAGCCCTTTTTATAAAAGGTTTAGTAATTACTAATATAAATTTAGGAATTCTTATAGAATCATCATTAGGAATTAAGACATCATGTATGAGTTAGAGTGAGGACTGAAGGAGCTGAAAGGGTTTGTGGCACCATGAGGAGAGCAACAATACCAACCAACCACAGCTCCCAGGGTCCTAACCACCAGCCTGGGAGCACTTATGGAGGGATCCAGGACTTAAGCTGAATATGTAAGAGTGGAGGGCCCTGCCGGGCACAGGTGGAAGATGAGATCCTTGACCTCATGAAGGCTGGACGCCCCAGGGGGTGGGAATTTTGAGGGTGGGGAAGTGGGAGTGGGGGGGATAGGTAGGGGTTACATCCACAGAGAAGAAGGAGGAGGGGTGAGGGGATAGGGGATTCCTGGGTGGGTGGGGGATGGGGTAAGGGGACAACATATGAAATGTAAATAAAATATCCAATAAAAAAATATCAAAAAAAAGACATCATGTATTTGTCTATGTAGCATCACTACAAGGCCATACATCTTTGTTGATCTGCAGAAAATCTGCCCAGTAGGGTGGGCTAATGCCCAGGCATTGTTATATTAATTAAGTAATGACAGCAAAGATATATCAATAGCAAGAATGAATCCTGAGATGTAGTCACTCAGGCCTTGCCTCTAAGAGCTCATGTATCGCAGCAGTTCACACTGAACCATCTCAGGAAAAATCACCTGCTAGCCTTTAGCCTCTCCTACATGGCTCTTGACAACCATACTATTAAGCCATTGTAATTTCTAATTACATTATTAGTGTTTTTCTTTATACCTACAGAGAAGTGTAGCTCTCACACCTCATCATGGAAACCTCTCTTTGCGACAGATGAAGACCTATAGAAAACCACAACAAATCAAAATGAAGAGTTGTAGAGTCCCAACAGACACACATACAACACAGCTCCTGAACCTCAAGGCTTAAGGTTCACTGTAGAAGAGGGGCATGAAAGGATTATAAATGCCAGAGGAACAGAAAGTTGGCTATGAAATTGGGGCTCTTAAAAATGCCAGAACTGTGAAGCTACACCCCTCAAGTCTTGAAATGTGATGTCTAATTGTGACTTGGGCAAGGCTGACTGACACAAACAGTCATGATGAAATGGAAAGGTGCGGGAGCTCACAAGGCCTCATCCCTAGACAAAGAACTAGAGGCAACTAATGACTGCTGAGAGAGGAGAAACAGTTTTCCTCTGGGGAAAGCACACCAACTTGGCAGCATTGAAAACATGTACACACATTAATGTTTTACAGTCTGAGCAGGATGCATTTATACATTTAAGATCATATACATCCATGTAGCAATTAAAGACAAAAGACACGAATTTGAAAGAGAACATGAGGAAGTACATGGAAATTGTTGGGAGGAGGAATGGGGAGAGTGGAAATGATTCAATTATAATCTCAAAAATTTATAGAAAACGAATTCTCTAAATTAAAAAAAAAACAGTTTCTGCTCCCCGAAACTTTATTCCCCAGTCTCATCCCAGCTCTGTAGCAGACAACCTGCTCTAGCCTCCTCTCCTTGCTGTGCTCCATTTGCATAGATCATAAATGTAGGATTAATGGGGTCCACATTTGCTCTGCCACAGGGCTCTGGCAGCTCAGGGAGGCGGGACATGGAAGTGGGAAATTTGACCTCACTTATCCCATGCTGGTGCTAGGGCAGGTGTCAGGCTATGAGGAAGGAGGAAGCCACAGGACATCTCTCTGGGGGTGGGTGGGTGGGCAAGAGCAGCCTGAGGTTCTGGGGACAGCTGGAGCTGGCTCAGAGTTCCCTGGGCCTGCAGAGAGGCCAGGGACCATCTGGTTTCCAGGCTCTTGGGCAACCAGGCACTGCAGGAAAACACGGAAGAACTGAGAATGCAGTGGGGGCCCTCGGGCTGGATCTAGCCTGGGGCCGAGGAGGAAAAGAGGGGAGCCCCCGGTGGATCCCATGGGGATGGGTTCTTGCCTTGTCCATCGTGGCAGGTTTGAGCTTGACTTTGTCTTAGTTGCAGCCATGTCTGGGAGCACAGAGAGGCCACGTACGGGAGAATAGACAGCTATGGCTCTTTAGTCGAAAGCTTTCTCCACTGCTCCCCACAGCGGATCATGATGAGAGGCAGTTCGTGGTTTTAAGTCCATGAATTTTTAAGTGACTGATGGCCACAAATCTATGGAGGGCTGTGGTCTCAAGTCAGGAGCCTAGTGTCTGGGAACCAGGCAAAATACGTGCTATCCCTTTAGGTCACCGGGATTTCTAACCTTAGCTCAACCAGGAACCTGGCTGCCTTTCACGATCCTACACATAGAGATATTCCAAATTTCCTCCTTTCTACTCATTGCTTTATCCCAGCTCCCAACACCAGCAGGCATTACATGGGACCCCTCAGACCTTCAAGGGAACGGGTAGGCTAACAGCAGATCTTCACTTCTCCCTCCACTCCTCCAAATCCAACTCTCTCATCTCACACCTAGTGCTGTAGCAGACCAACTACTTTTGCATGCCCCGCACCCCAGCACTCCCATTTCCTGTGGATCACATAGTCCTTCCCCTTCAAACTTCCTAACCCCAAATCAATGTTCTATCCCAGAAGCTAAATTCATTAGGTATTCCCAGGGAACCCACCTGCCACTCCAGTAAGAGAAACACCACTGTGTTTGTGTTTGTGTGTGTGTGTTGCGGGCGGGGGGCAGTGGTACAGTTCTCTAAGTTTGAACACATTTCTTTCTCTCGGCTCTTAACTTCCCCGCTATGATGGCATGAAACTTAATTGAAAGGTAAAATGAACTCTTTTGTCTTTCAAGTTGTTTAATGTCAGGGTATTTTATCACAGTAATAGAAATGAAATGAGGAAAAAGGATAAGATAGAGAAATCTCAAATATATCTCAAGATTATACTCCTAAATCAAAAATTATACTCCAATTTCCCATTCAGTAACAAGTTATCTTGTCTCACTCTTAACAATGTTCTAATGAGAGTTGATATTTTGCTCTTTTCCTAAGTTGTTTAAGACAATTCATTTCCCAGCTCCAATTGTGGCGGTCTGTGTACTGGATGGAAGCTATCTGCAGAGATCTGCAGGGCTCTGGCCTAGCCTGAGCCGCCAAAGAGTTGTGCTCTCTGAAGGGGAAGGGGAGTTAATCTTCCTCGCCTGATGCTGCACTGGAGTTCATGTGACATGGTGGGGTGGCAGGACTGTGTTGTGGGGTGACTAGGAGCCAAGGTTGGGGCCACTGAGCAGAAAGTGATCTTGGCTAGGGCAGCTTCCAGCTGTGAAAGCTTTGGGAGAGAACTTCTCTTCCACAAAGTGTTACAGCTCCTATATGACAGATGCTCTCAAATGATCTTTGATGAAATAACTCTTATAATTTATTCCTTGTAGACACGATCTTATATAAATATTGGGGTGGGTTGGGATCTAAAAGAAGATGCTTTCTATTGGCTTGGTCTTAGATGTTAGAGATGCCTCATCTGAATGTGGATGGGCTTCAGCCACTGCCCCTATGTGACTGTTTGCCATGGTCCTTTCCATGGTGTGTTGGGGTCATGTGTTCTATGACAGGAACCTGGTGGGGAGTAGATGAAACACCTATCATCCTCATGTGTAAGAGTATTTGGGTTTCTGAATCCACTCAACCTTACCAAGTTTTCTGGCAAGATCCACTGCCCCACACTTTTGCATACTACTCTTTTTACCAAATCGATATTAACAGAGGAAATATGTCTCCCTTAAGGACAGGATATATGCACAGTGAGCAGAACTTTCCACATTCATATTTCTATCTGTTATGTTACCTGTAGAACACTCCTGGAAATGAGGAAATCATAATTAAAAGTGCCAGGGTTTTTATTCCAACAAATATTGCTTTGGTTGCTTTTCATTACATATGGAGTTTGCCAAGACCTAGAAAATATACCTTTATAGGAAGGAATATAGGTCAAGCAAACAACTTTGATAATGAAATAGAAGCATTTGTTCTTTTTAAACTCACTCAGATTATAGACTCCACAGTGACTAGTAATCTGAAAGTCCCCAGTTTGCTGATTAAGACATGAGTTTCCTGAAATAAAATACAATATTTATAAATTCATCTTAGAGAAGTCAAACATTTATATGTCAATATTTATATTTATGTATCAATATACATTGAGAGGTGTACCCAAATCTTTCCATCTTTCAATCTAAATTGCATACAGAGTAGCAAAGTATGTGTAGAAAGATGAAGTTGCCAAGAAAGATAAGATACTATTGCCTTGCTATACAGCCTTCTTCCAACCATGCTATCAGTATTAAAGAGCTTTAGTTAAGAGTTTATCCCATGAAAAGGCATATAATCACCTTTAGATGATTACCTTTACCAATACTTGTAGATTGTTCCTTCTGCATTAGGCATTTAATGACAAAACTTATTTTTCCTATGAGCGTGGATAAAAGATGAGGCTGCCAAAGACAGCTGAATGTGGTTCATTGGCCTCGTCTTGGTAGTTAACCACAGAACAGTCTCTCAGGAATCCATTATTTTGGTGATTGCAAGGAGTGGGCTTTTAAATTGATGGAGAAAAGTAAACTCCAATGGACAAAAATGATAATGACAGACATCTTTTTCGTTTTTCTTCTATGTGGCCTAATTTATAAGCATCAAAATAAGTCCCCTATTGACTTGAAATTTAAAATGAAAAAAAAAACTCATTAAAGATAATCTATCATTAAAACTAAAACAAATTAAAATTGTTTGAAAGTGAAATGTTTTAAACCATGCTCTGCTATGAACTTGAAACGGTGCAGTCAGGGTATAAACTCGCTCACTGTAATGGAAAACAGTTCTAAACATTTTCTAGAAACTTTTATCTACTATTAAAACCATCTTCCTAGTAAGTTTTTGAACATTCAGAATCCTTTTAAATGTGTACTCCACCGTGATTACCCTCACACGGTACCTTAATACATTTCTGTTTATACTGATAAAGAAGCAATAAACAGCATCGCTGTATTCTGTGCTCTACTTTGGAATTTTACTGCAGACCTACTTTTCTTTTCAAGTCAAACCCAATGAAGGGAGAAGAATTTCTCAGTGTTGCAGTCATAATACACCATTTTCTTATCTGTTCTCAAGATTATAACTCTAGAATATCTACACAGAGTTCAAAATAATTCAGTGCCTGTGGAGAGGAGAGTCACAGTATCTACCAAGTATAGGAATTTAAATGTGAACAAGAGACTAAGTTAATCTCATGTCTATTCTTAAAATAAAATTTACCTAGTCAGAGAACAAATAAACAAACAAAAAGGATAAAGGCAGCTTTTAATATTGAGTTGAATATTTAGTTCTGGCTATGCATAGTTACTGGTTCTACACTTTGCAAATATGCTGTTTTTCTATTAGTTTCTGTCAAATGTTGAGAATTGATGTGCTGGATATTCATTTATGCATCATTAATGAATAAAAAATAAAGTTGGAGCAAACAGAAAGAAAATGTTTGCATATTCTTTTAGTGTCTTTTCAGAGCAAGGAGTGATGATTTGGGTAGTGACATAGCAGCCATTGAAAATTGCTTTGAAAAGATTAAGAAGTAAAATAGTAAATACCATATTCTGCACCCAGTTCATTAGGCAAAACCTCAGACTATATGAGGCTGTGCTGAATAGGACATCAAAGACTGAGAGTAGTTACAGTAATCAGTGTGCTAATAACAACCTAAGGGCCCACTTATGATGCCTCTAGCACTCGCTTTCTTCCTGATAGTAGTCAAAGACTATAATCTCATTGGTTCTCAGAATTTATTTTAGTATATGTGGTCTGTTTTGACATACTTTTTCTACCATATCTCATGGGTTGTTATTAAAATGAAAAGCTGTTATATAAAAGCCTTTTGAACAAAGCATTTTTGTGCATTATTCCTCTAGACTTAGAATGTGTATGTCTATATTTACTTTCCTTCATGTGAGTGTGTCAGAAGTCAAGAAAGAATAATAATAGGAGAGTGAAGAAAAGAAAACCAGGCCCAGTGGCACATACCTGTTATCCCAGAACACAAGAGGCTAAAGCACTGGTTGTCTGTGAGTACGTGGCATGCTTGGGCTACACAGTGGGGCTTAGTTTCAAAATATAAGTAAGAAAGAAGAGGAGGAGGAAGAAGAAGAAGAAGAGGAAGAGAAAGGGGAGAAGGAAGAGGAAGGAGAAAGCAGGGAAATAATACTGGTATTTAAAATAATAACCAAATACACAATCCCCCCAAAAAAATAGGGGAAACTGCTTTCTGAAAGTCTGCATGTTGAAAAACTCTTTCCAGGCTTATTTAGCACACCATCTGATTCCAATATGCCTCATAGAAAAACAAGTAGATAGTAGCACTTGGCACGCCGACATTCTTTTCAGTAAGTGAAGGGATGTTTGCCATAATACCTGCTTGCTAATGGAGGAACAGCAAATGCAAAAAAGTACAATGAACAGCAATAGGCACCCAGTTCATTAGGCAAAACCACAGAATGTTAAATGAGGCTGTGATGTACAGCACATCCTACAATCATAAAGATGCTGATAATACCCTAAGGACCCACTGACAGTGCCTAAAATAATAGACACACAGAAAGCAGCCATACTGGAAGAGTGAACAGATTGCAGGACTGACTTATCAGCATAAAGAGCCAACAGGGTATTGCCAAAAATTCTTGGTCAGAGCCATCGCACTAAAAGTAAACTACCTCAGTTAACCCAGCACAGATGCCAATGTGCCCAAGGATCCCACTTCGATTAGGAATGCCATTTTCCTTATTAGTATAATTTTTAGAGAGCTATAGTAAATTAGCACAAGGAACTACGCTAAACTCATGCTTTTGTTAGCAGCATACACTTTACAGGAGAGTATTTTATTTGCATCACTAAGCAGATTTAGTATTATGAAAGACATATTTTGATGAGTCTATCAGACTGTATTAGTTTTTACACCTTCTCATTTCATGGGTGTCCCTCACCTCTGGATTTCTAATTAGCACCTTGCAAAATAAAATTTCACTCTTTTTGGTTGTGAGCCTAGACTTTAAACAGCTGAGCTATCTCTCCACCCCTAAAATTGCACTCTTTAATGTCATAGAATCCTGGATTGTTGAGTATCCTGAATTGCTTAGGAAATTATGTCTTTCCATTCAATACCATACCTATGATTAAGGTACATATCATGTGCACAAATACATACATGTTTATACACACACGCATATATTCATAACAACAGTACATTGTAGAACACGACAGAACCAAATCTTGCAGTTTGAGACTATTGGGAAATGAAGAATGGATTAGTTTCTAAGTCATAAGTGGCAGAATCATCTGGTGTCCAAAGAGAAGGCTTTTTCTGGTTAAATCTGTAACTAAACTTGAGAGAAACAATGAGGGCTGGAAGATGTTGCAAAAGATGGAGCTACAACGGACAAGGAAAAAAGAGCGAGGATATTGGAATGAGAAATGTCTTCATTTGTAGCAAAATGTCACATTATAATGAATTGCAAGTAGAAAAGAATGCAGTGATTGTACTTTTCTCCTGACAATGTACAAGGGAACAAAGCAATGCAAACAATGCAAGAGCTGAGAAGTCAGACAGCGACTTCATTAAATTGGGGCAAAGTATTTTTGCTGACAAAGGATGGCATGTTACTTCTTCTCTGAATTGGAAAGGGGAACAAAGAGAAATACACATATTCTCAATAGAAGTTTAAGAAGTCCAGTGGATATTTGGAGACCATTAAAATTTGTTGGAATTTAACATCTATAAACCCAACTTCATCCTCTTTCCTTTTCATAGCTTTTGCCAGCTGCACTTTATTTGAATTATCTCAAGGAAGAAAGTATGTGTTATCAAGCATTGCTTCAGGTGTAAATAGACAGTATGGATTCTATATGGTCAGGGCAGAGAAAGCCTGTGCCATGACAAGAAAAAATTCCACTAAGTCAGTGTCTCAATACCCCAAATGTTCATTTCCTGCCCATATACATGTGATACAGTCCTGGTTAGACACAAAACTTGACAGTAGCTTGGTAGTGCATATTGATTTCTCCTTTCTTTGTGTCAAGATCATAATATGTTGAAAATTGAATTTTATCCACAGACTTTGATAAGTAAATGCATTGAAGAAATTCATATTTGTGATAAGATGTGAGAATTTTTTTCACTTTCAAGGTATCTAAAAGTCATCAATGGAATACAACAAGTGACTTTGGACAAAAATGAAGAAATAATTTCTTATAAAATTAGATTTTACAGTAATAAATATTTCTAAGATACTACACTTTTCAAAAAATTCAAGAAGAAAATGCAGAAACCGTCCATATGAATTTCTTTAGATATTATATCAAAATACTAGGAGCACGTTCAAATGTCATGAGAGTGACTTTCAGGTTTTATTTTTATGAAGGAGATGACAGATGGAAATGCCACCCTTTACTAACAGAAACTCTCTTAATTTCACAAGAGGTAGTCAGAAAATATTGACTGGAAAAATGCCTGTTCTGAACACCCACTCAGCAGCACTGTAAAATGTCAAGGGGAAACCGTGTAAAGCTGGTACTTCTTTAAGCTTTATGTACAGCATCTGAACATCTCTGTGACCTTGCTCCTTGGCTTCCACCCTCCCATCTATAAATATCGCCTGTGCTGGCCAGACACGGAACGCTTTCACAACATCTACGTCGTATGCTCATCTTAGTTTTCTTGTTTTAACCGTTGACTAAAGCTTTACATGAGAAAAAGCAGGTTTCGTTTCATGTGATTTGTTGCAAGATTTATGATCTAATGACTTTAGAATTTTTTTTCTAAACTGGATATGTTTCAGACTTACAAATTGGAAACGTAAGCCTACATTAGATATGGCATTTTTAACCTTCAGTTTCGTATTAATAGAGTAATATTAATAGAGTTTGATAGATTTTTCTCCACTGTGACAAAAGAGCTGAGAAGTAACTTCGAAGTGGCCAGGGAGATTTATTTTGTTTCATGGTTTCAGAGGTCCTGAGAGATTCAAAAACCTTGGGAATAAACATTTCAATTCCCTGGGAAGCATTATAGGATGCTCAGAAGGAGTCAGTATGATAACACTGACTTATGATAACACTGACTTAGGGAGGTTAAGTCTGGAGCTGAGTTATCTTCTAGGACACCTAGCTAGAGGACATAACAAGGCCAGAGCAGAGATGGTTTTCAAAATTCTTCAAGTTCGCACCAAATATAATGAAAGTAACTTAGTAACCAATCAAAGTTGTACTAATGTTTCTGCTTTGCTCTCTACCAATCATATTAGAGGTTAGCAAATCCGTTTGGAAAATTCCCCAAGACCTGCATAAAAGGAGCCTGTGAGCCCCTGAAGTCATCACCATTTTGATTGATGGTTGACTCCTGCATGCTGGTAATTTTTACAGAATAAGTTCGCTTTGCCTTTGAATACTATTTAAGTCTGGAATCTTTCTTCAGTGATTCTTGGACCTTAACAGTTCCAACTTTTGTAACCTACATTCATTGCTTTTAAAAACGTGACAAAGGAGATGAATATTACCTAGAAGATGAGATATTGGGGAAGATGAATATTACCTAGAAACTATGGTCATACCATGACAACTAAAAAGAGAGACATAGGAATAAGCCTAGACAAGCAAAACAACTTGGACACTCCACTAGTGACCAATATCATCTAACCACCTTCCTTTATCTAGAACTCATCACTATGAACTCATCAATGAGCTAATCCACTGGTGGAATTAATATTGTCAGTCATCTCTCAATAGCCCCCCTGACTGAGAACCAAGCCTTCAACCCATGAAACTTTGAATGCATTTTATATTCACATGATAGTAGATATGCTAAATACCTTTTCTGATCACATGCCATATTTGGAAAATTCATGTTCTCAAATACAAAGTTTAATATTTGTAACTACTCCCAAGACTGAACAATATATTATAAAAATCATTATTTATCACACAAACACACAAATATAAATATTATATATATATATATATATATATATATATATATATATATATATATATTTCTATCTTCTAAAGTGAAAATTCATATTCTTCTTAAAATATTTAAATATACAATTAAGTTGCTAAAATTAAACACATTATTGTAATTTTCAATTTAAAATATAAGATTTTGGTGTAACACACTTTTCCTGGGTATATACAAAACACAGAGGTGGGCTCCCCATGACAGACCAAAGAAGCAATAACATCACACTGGCTTTCTGCCAGAGGAAATGTGACCATCAAAGAATTTTAGCAACCTGCTTTTTTGAACATGTATTTTGTATGCAATGGTGAATATATGTTTTTCAAGAATATTATTGTGTTTTCTTACATCAGTTTTTCCAGATATTTTCTCTCTAGTAATTTTGAATATATGATCTGCCACAGTTAACTTGTGTCAGCAGGTGAGAGCTTCAGAAATTGGTTGTTAGGTAGCAATAGTTAGAAAATAAATTATATATGTGTACCATTAACATATTATGTTAAAAATAAAATACTAAAACCTAATCATTTTAATGACTGTTCTCTATTTAATTGCGGTCTATGTTCTTAATGTTCACTTATTGATATGACTCTGTGATAAGACTACTGTGTAGTTGTCAATCACTTTTTATATCTTCTCATTATTGAATTTGATGTTAACAAGAATGAGAATGAGAAAAAATAATATTTATGCCACAGAAATGTGTATCAAAACACACTATATTAAAAATAATATGCCATCATGTTAGTATCTAGAATCATAATACTCTTCCCATATCAGATATTATGTACTGATTCATATTTCCTAATTTTGATAAACTCCATCTAGTTAAACTTAGAGATCTCATCAAAACATTTCATTATTTGATACACTCAAAATACTATTTAAAGATATGAGAATCATTTAATGTTCAATCACTAAGGAACAGTTATTGAGTAGTATGTGTCAATTTATAGTTCTGTATTATGAAGTACAAATTCTTCATTTTATAACAAGAAATACTTTATCATTTTAAAAAGTGTTTTTTCATACCTTCTACAAATAATTAATTCTTAAATTTATGTTTTAATCAATTGAATGAAATATAGCCAATCATTGGCATTAACATAGAACATAGGAACAAAAAATGGTTCAGAAATTAAGAACACTTACTGCTCTTACACAGGGCTCAGAGCCTATTCCCAGCACCCATATGGCTACTCAGAAGACCTGCAACTCCAGTTTCAGGAGATCCAATGCCCTCTCCTTGCTTCTGTAGTCTCCTACAGTCATGAGATCATAAACTCTGCAGGAATACACACATAAATACAAATTAAAACAAATAAATAAAATCATTACAAATACAAAACACAATTATATTTTTGATGCTTGTGAAAGAAGAACATGTTCCTCATGCCCTATTTCAGTAATAATATCGCTATTCTAAAACTAAATATACTGAAATATGTGGCAGGAAAATATACTCAACAAACTCTTGTTGTTTCCATTAGTTTTGCTGTCATTATGAGACTCTTAAAACCAATCTGATTAATTATTGTCTAAAATAATCCTAAGATCTCCCTCAGAAAATGAAGATTTTGTTCTTTAGTATAAAACTCAAAGAGAAGGGGCGTGAATAGAGGCAAATCAATTTCATTTGAAGGTGCAGTATTTTGGCATTTATCCATGCAAATGGATTCCGTGTCACATTAGCATGAAATAAAAGAAGTGATGCCCTAGGCAAAGGACTGTATTACTTGTTATTCTCTATCTTTTCCATTGAATACCTATCCAGGAAGTTGAGATAGACACTGCATGACTATGAAAGCAGCAATTAAGCTTCCACAGTTAACAATGAGGCTTTCCAGATAGATATTTCTGTAAAAATAAAATTTCAACAATGATTTTTAAAAAATACTTCCTTTGTAATTGATTAAAATGGTGTTTTCAATGAATAGGTAGAATTGTCAAACTGCTGTCACAGAAATCAGAATCCAGAGCTAACACAAGGGATTCTGATGGTTTTCACAGTGATCAAAGTCCTAAATTTGAAGAACAAAAGGAAGATTTAACTTTCAACATAAGAACTTATGAAAATGAAGAATCTCACTTTCTTCCAAGTCCTCTCTACCCAAATGTCTGCAATAACTTTAAAAACAGTTTTACTTGAATTCAGATATATGGTCATACAGCATTGACATATTTCATATCTAGGAAGAAACAACATTCTTTAAATTATTAAAACTATACAACAAATACAAAATGTTATTCATTAGGACACAAAGGATGTCTCTCATGAGTTCCAAAAACAAAAATTTGAGTTTTATAGATATGCTATTATAGGTTTTTTTCTGAGTTAATATATCCTAGGTATTTATTCTCTCCCTCTTCTCCTCCCAATCCTTCTCACCCTCCACTTCCTGTTTGGATTTACCCACTTTTGCTCCTCATTAGAAAACAAACATGCTTCTAAGGGAATATAATATACTAGAACAATATAGTAAACTATAATAATATACAGAAGGCACCTGAATAGTACAAAAACCAAACAAACAGAATGAAAAGAGCCCAAGAAAAGACTCAAAAAAGAGAGATCTACTCACTTGTATGTCCAGAAATTATATAAAACCACAACACTGGAAGACCCAATATATACTCAAAAGACTTATGAAAGGAGATCAAAAATAACAGTGTCAGTACAATAAAACACTAATAAAAAATGAGATAAAATTAGTTTTATTCCCAAATAAGGAAAAGCCACATTATGAAGCAGAAACCTTCAAAGATGCCACTGAGTTCATTTTGTGTTGACCATCTAGTACTGGGAATACAGCCTACCCTTAATAAGTAATTTTCCCAGTGAATCTCCTTTGGAGGAAACTAAACTTTTATTTGCAAGTGGTTATCAATCAGATATTGCTTCTGGATTATGGATGGGAGCATGTGTGCATGTGTCCTTTCATCTCCAGGCCCCGTGTGTTTAGACCCACACAATTCTCAGTGCCTTTAACCTAGTTTTCCTCTCCTTTCTCTATTTCTATCACGATTAACTTTGATCTTTTTGTAATGTTCTAGATTTCCTGGATGGTTTGAATAAGATTTTAGACTTAACATTTATTTTTAGACTTAACTTTTTTTTTTTGACTGTGGTATCCATTTGTTCTATTGTGTCTTATGCCTCAGATTCTCTCTTCCATCTCTTGTATGCTGTTAGTGAGGCTTATCTCTGAGGTTTCTCTTCAAGTTCAGTTCATATTCATTCATAACATTTTCATCTTCTGATTTCTCTCAGGTTTTTTTATTGGTCCTATTTTACTTTTAGGTCTTGTACAGTTTTGTTCATTTCTTTATACTGTTTCTTGTTGATTACATAGGTTTCTTTAGGATATTTATTCATCTTTTTCCTTAAATACTTGAATCATTTCCATAAAGACTATTTCAAGACCTTTTTCTGGTGCTTCAGTATGTTGGAATGCTTGAGGCCTACTATGATAGGGTTGATGGGCTCTAGTAGAGACATATTATCTTCACGGTTACTGATGGTGTTTTATGTTGGCATCTAAGCATCTGGTTTGGGACAGATTCTAATTCTAGATGCCAATGCCTGGTCTTGTTTTGGTTGGGTTAGCATTTTATTCCTTTTTTTCAGTTCCCTTCTCTGGTTCTTAGGAGGTTGTGGTGGCAGTGTACTGCCTAGTAGGGGGATCCTCCTAGGTTTAGCTTCTTAGGTTTTTCAATAAAACAGTTTTTCTAGGTATTAGAATTGGTTCTTAGAAATGGAAATGGGATATAAGTGAATGAATCCACATGTTAAAAGGAGCAGGGATCTGCTTAGTCCTTCTGTGACTGGGGGCAAAGCATGATGGGAGGCCACAATAGGTAGTCTGCTACAGAGCAGGAGATGTGACTGGGGGATTAGATGTGGAGAAGAGGAGGATGTTTAAACATCCAAAGCTTGTCTGTCTGCTTTGTTGGCTTGCTTGCTCCTCTTGTTTTGAGCTTCTCATGCACCATCTCCTGGATTTGGGGACTTGGATGACAGGATAAATAAAGAGGAAGTTTGGAGGAGAAGATGTACATTTTCTTTTGGAGATTGAGGGAAGGGAGGAGGGGTATATTACAGCAAATGGTCAGTTACAGCAATGATGGTGAGACTGAGGACTTGGATTTGGATAAGAGGATAGAAAAATGAAGAATAGCAATTAAGCTACCTGCTTCTCTGCCTGGTGTGGCCTGTGGGTTTTCAGGAAACACCTGCTGGAGTTGGAGGATGGGATGAATAGATGAGTATATGGGGGTTTGGAGGAGAAGATCTATGTAATCCATAGTCATGTGGTTCATGTAAACTACTATAGCTGAGATCAACTACTAAAAGCTCAGAAACCGAATATAATGAAGCCAGTGTATATGGATTTCAGTAAACAATGAATAGAAAACTGTTAAGATATGTGAAAATGAGATAGATTTGTAATAATGATAAAATAAATATGCCTAGTCACATTAAATGAAAAGCCATGATAGGATAATCAAATGGGAGTCAGAAATCATTTTGAGGGCTGAGGCAGACACAGAGTTGGTCTGCTCCTGTCCTGTGGAGATACTGACTCAGAGCAGCGGAGGAGCCACTGCACTCAGAGCAGTGGAGGAGGCACTGCACTCAAAGCAGCCAGAACGACTGCACTCAGAGCAGCCGAGGAGCCACTGCACTCAGAGCAGCAGACACCAAGGAGATTACGATCATAAGACTACAGAAACATCTGGACTCTGAGGAGCTCTGCAACAAGCAAGATAACTGGAAATACAGACTCCAGTCTCACACAGTGAGGGCAGGTAACACTAGAGTTAACCAGATGGTGAAAGGCAAGCCCAAGAACATAAGCAACAGAAACCAAAGTTTCTTGGCATCATCAGTACCCAGTTCTCCCAATATAGCAAGCCCTGAAAACCCCATCACACCTGAAAAGCAGGATTCAGAATTAAAATCACTTCTCATGATGATGATAGAGGATTATAAGAAGGAATTAAGTAACTCCCTTAAAGAAATACAGGAGAGTACAAGTAAACAGATAGAAGCCCTTAAAGAGGAATCACAGAAATCCCTTAAAGAAATGCAAGAAAACACAAAGAAGGAATTAAACAAAAACATTCAGGATCTGAAAATGGAAATAGAAGCAATAAAGAAAGTTCAAAGGGAGACAACCATGGAAATAGAAAACCTAAGAAAGAGATCAGGAGTCATAGACGTAAGCATCACCAACCAAATACAAGAGATAGAAGAGAGAATCTCAAATGCAGAAGATACGGTGGAAAATATTGACACAGTTGTCAAAGAAAATGCAAAATGCAAAAAACTCCTAACTCAAAACATCCAGGAAATCCAGGACACAATGAGAAGACCAAACCTAAGGATAATAGGTATAGATGAGAATGAAGAGTCCCAACTTAAAGGGCCAGTAAATATCTTCAACAAAATTATTGAGGAAAACTTCCCTAACCTAAAGAACAAGATGCCCATAAACATACAAGAAGCCTACAGAACACCAAATAGAATAGACCAGAAAAGAAATACCTCCCGTCACATAATAATCAAAACATCAGATTCACAAAACAAAGAAAAAATACTAAAAGCAGTAAGGGAAAAATGTCAAGTGACATATAAAGGCAGACCTATAAGAATTACACCAGACTTCTCACCAGAGACTATAAAAGCCAGAAGAGCCTGGACTGACATCATACAGACCCTAAGAGAACACAATTGCCAGCCCAGATTACTATATCCAGCAAAACTCTCAATCACTATAGATGGTGAAACCAAGATATTCCATGACAAAACCAAATTTGCACAATATCTTCCCACAAACCCAGCACTTCAAAGGATAATTGATGGAAAACACCAACACAAGGAGGGAAACTATAACCTAGAAAAAGCAAGGAAGTAATCTTCCAACAACCCCAAAAGAAGATAATTATACAAACATAACTTTACCTCTAATAACAAAAATAACAGGAAGCCACAATCATTTTTCCTTAATATCTCTTAACATCAATGGTCTCAATTCCCCAATAAAAAGACACAGACTATCAGACTGGATACACAAACAAGACCCAGAATTTTGCTGCATACAAGAAACACATCTCAGTGACAAAGACAGACACTACCTCAGAATAAAAGGGTGGAAAACAATTTTCCAAGCCAATGGTCCCAAGAAACAAGCTGGAGTAGCCATTCTAATATCAAATAAAATCGACTTTCATCCAAAAAAAAATCAAAAAAGATAAGGAAGGACACTTCATACTCATCAAAGGAAAAATCTACCAAGGTGAACTCTCAATTCTGAACATCTATGCTCCAAATGCAAGGGCACCTACATACATAAAAGAAACTTTACTAAAGCTCAAAACACACATTACACCTCACACAATAATAGTGGGGGATTTCAACACCACACTCTCAGCAATGGACAGATCATGGAAACAGAAACTAAACCGAGACACTTTGACATTAACAGAAGTTATGAACCAAATGGACTTAACAGACATCTATAGAACATTTCATCCTAAAACAAAAGAATATACCTTTTTCTCAGCACCTCATGGTACCTTCTCCAAAATAGACCATATAATTGGTCACAAAACAGGCCTCTACAGATACAAAAAGATTGAAATAATCCCTTGCATCTTGCACCACGGACTAAGACTGGTCTTTAATAATGACAAAACCAATGGAAAACCCACGTGCACATGGAAACTGAACAACTCTCTACTCAATGATGACTTGGTCAAGGAAGAAATAAAGAAATAAATTAAAGACTTTTTAGAATTCAATGAAAATGAGGACACATCATACCAAAACTTGTGGGACTCCATGAAGGCAGTGCTAAGAGGAAAACTCATAGCTCTAAGTGCCTACAAAAAGAAACTGGAAAGAGCACACACTAAAAACTTGACTGCGCAACTAAAAGCTCTAGAACAAAAAGAAGCAAATACACCCAGGAGGAGTAGAAGGCAGGAAATAATCAAACTCAGGGCTGAAATCAACCAAATAGAAACATAAAGAACAATACAAAATATCAATAAAACCAGGAGTTGGTTCTTTGAGAAAATCAATAAGATAGATAAACTGTTAGCCAGATTAACCAGAGGGCACAGAGACAGTATCCAAATTAATAAAATCACAACTGAAAAGGGAGACATAACAACAGAAACGGAAGAAATTAAAAAAATCATCATATCCTACTACAAAGGCCTATACTCAACAAAACTGGAAAACCTGGATGAAATGGACAATTTCCTAGACAGATACCAGGTCCCAAAGTTAAACCAGGAGCAGATAAACCATCTAAATAGTCCCATAACCCCTCAGGAAATAACAGCAGTCATTAAAAATCTCCCCACTAAAAAAAGCCCAGGACCAGATGGTTTTAGTGCTGAATTTTATCAGACCTTCAAGGAAGACCTAATACCAATTCTCTTCAAACTATTCCACAAAATAGAAACAGAAGGAACACTACCCAATTCGTTCTATGAAGCTACAATTACACTCATACCCAAACCCCACAAAGACACGACAAGGAAAGAGAACTTCAGACCAATCTCCCTTATGAACATCGATGCAAAAATACTCAATAAAATTCTAGTAAACCGAATCCAAGAACACATCAAAACAATCATCCATCATGATCAAGTAGGTTTTATCCCAGGAATGCAGGGATGGTTCAATATTCGGAAATCCATCAAAGTAATCCACTATATAAACAAACTCAAAGAAAAAACCCATATGATCATCTTACTAGATGCTGAGAAAGCATTTGACAAAGTTCAACATCCCTTCATGATAAAAGTCTTGGAAAGATCAGGAATTCAAGGCTCCTACCTAAACATAGTAAAAGCAATTTACAGCAAACCAGTAGCCAACATCAAGCTAAATGGAGAGAAACTTGAAGCAATCCCACTAAGATCAGGGACTAGACAAGGCTGCCCACTCTCCCCCTACCTATTCAATATAGTACTGGAAGTCCTAGCCAGCGCAATTAGACAACAAAAAGAAGTCAAATGGATACAATTTGGAAAGGAAGAAGTCAAAATATCGCTATTTGCAGATGATATGATAGTAACTGACCCCCAAACTTCCACCAGAGAACTCCTAAACCTGATAAACAACTTCAGCAAAGTGGCTGGTTATAAAATCAACTCAAACAAATCAGTAGCCTTCCTCTACATGAAAGATAAACAGACTGAAAAAGAAATTAGGGAAATTACACCCTTCACAATAGTTGCAAATAATATAAAATACCTTGGTGTGAATCTAACCAAGCAAGTGAAAGACCTATACAACAAGAACTTCAAGTCCCTGAAGAAAGAAATCAAAGAAGATCTCAGAAGATGGAAAGATCTCCCATGCTCATGGATTGGCAGGATTAATATAATAAAAATGGCCATCTTGCCAAAAGCAATCTACAGATTTAATCAATCCCCATTAAAATCCCAACTCAATTCTTCACAGAGTTAGAAAAGGAAAATCTCAAATTCATATGGAATAACAAAAAACCCAGGATAGCGAAAACTATTCTCAACAATAAAAGAACTTCTGGAGGAATCATCATCCCTGACCTCAAGCTGTACTACAGAGCAATAGTGATAAAAACTACCTGGTATTGGTACAGAGACAGGCAGGAAGATCAATGGAATAGAATTGAAGACCCAGAAATGAACCCACACTCCTATGGTTACTTGATCTTTGACAAAGGAGCTAAAACTTTCCAGTGGAAAAAGGACAGCATTTTCAACAAATGGTGCTGGTTGAACTGGAGGACAACAAGTAGAAGAATGAAAATTGATCCATTCTTATCTCCTTGTACAAAGCTCAAGTCTAAGTGGATAAAGGACCTCCACATAAAACCAGATACACTGAAACTAATAGAAGAGAAGGTGGGGAAGACCCTCGAATACTTGGGCACAGGGGAAAAGTTCCTGAACAGAACATCAATGGCCTATGCTCTAAGATCAAGAATTGACAAATGGGACTTCATAAAATTGCAAAGTTTCTGTAAGGCAAAGGACACTGTCAATAGGACAAAACGACAACCAACAAATTGGGAAAAGATCTTTACCAATCCTTCATCTGATAGAGGGCTAATATCCAATATATACAAAGAACTCAAGAAATTAGACTCCAGACAACCAAATTACCCTATTAAAAAATGGGGTATAGAGCTTAACAAAGAATTTTCAACGGAAGAAACTCGAATGGCCGAGAAGCATCTAAAGAAATGTTCAGCATCCTTAGTCGTCAGGGAAATGCAAATCAAAACAACCCTGAGATTCCATCTCACACCAGTCAGAATGGCTAAGATTAAAAACTCAGGTGATAGTAGATGCTGGCGAGGGTGTGGAGAAAGAGGAACACTCCTCCATTGTTGGTGGGACTGCAAGATGGTGCAACCACTTTGGAAATCAGT